>NW_027271348.1:1200000-1758189 GCF_040938485.1 Diadema antillarum | reverse complement strand
ACTTCTGCATCATCAACCTCTATGGTATTGGGAGAAATGGGTGATGATTTAGGCGTAAGTTCTCTCAAGCTCTTCCACATTTTCTTACTGTTGCTACGTTTTTGTAAAATTTGGTCAGTGTTATACTGTTTTTATCTTATTCTCATGAGATGAGTAGCCTAACTTTATTCTTTAGATATTTATAGGTGTTCCAAAGATCATCACTATTGTTAGCTTTAAAGCCCCCTCACACCTGAGCGAATGTAGGGGGACGAAGGGGGACGAATGGGAAAAACGCCACGAAAATGCGCGCGAATTCAACGATTTCAAACAAAATTGGCCTGTCAAATCACCCGATTATAAACTAAAGTCAAACATGATTAACGAACGGTTAGCGAAGGATAAATATGACATGGCGAAGGATAGCCATTTTTCGGTTCACTTCTTTGAGTAAATTGCGGCCGAAGGCGAGCGAAGGGTTGATATGACCCGATAACACGAACGAACAATGAGCAATGGTTTGATATGGCGTGCGATTGGAAACGAAGACAAAAGAATATAGATCAGGCGTTCTCGTACGTGTGTGTGTGCGCTACTCGGGGAGTATAAAAGCGACCAGGTCAGTCCAGATTTCAGTGCGGCCAGAGAAATCATCTACGCAACATTTACATTTAAAGGACGTCAAAGATAAACAGTAAAATCAGCCGGAAGATTCCAGTATTTTTTGGCACTATAAACATTAATGTTTTTTTTCGCAAAAATTGTGCGAGTACGTGGAAGGTGATAGTCATCACGATGACGAGTTGCGTAGATATGAAAAGAGTTATTTCTTATGAACATAAGTGCAAAAAATGTCAGGAAGCTCATCAATTGAAAATTTTACATAAAAATACCAACATTATAATGAAACAAATTTTTACAAAGTTTGTATTTTTTTGCAAGAGATTTTAAAAAGTACAGTTATGAATATTTTGTGCATAATCAGTGGCCCATAAATCTGTAACGCTGGATGCCATCTGAAAGGGATATAGGTTAGGGCGGTCCGCGGACTACAGTTATTTAGTTAACTTGCCCAACGCCCTGGGCAGCGCTGTCAGGTGCATTCAGTGTTACGGTATTTTTGTGTTATTGTATTGATTGATTGTTTTGAGCTTTTGTAATTGATTATGTATTGCATGTTTTCTGCCAAAATGAAATAGAATAATAATAATAATAATAATGATAATAACAATAAAATCAATCAATCAGTTTCAGATTTTTGCTTCTACACAAAAGATCATTTGTGTGAAATAAATATCCAATATTATTAATCATTCTCAAAGCACGTTTTTGAAGAAGAAAAAGGGTATCAAGCAAAAACTGAAACGAGTTGCTCCAATTGCTATCATTTTAGCAAAAAAAAAAATAAATATTGAAACAGTAACAATGGAGGTGAGGTGATAACAAATCTGACGTACCCCTAAATTGACTCGACCTACCCCCTTTCCCCTATTGTATAATACCTACCACCAACATCGCACCAGATGAATTTGTAGTCACTGTCCAATATAGCCAACAGGATTATACTAAAAAGCCCTTGTAGCTGCAGCATAGCGAGCCGGACAGAGGAGGCTTTCTGATGGCCACATGCTTGCCATCAATAGCTGCCACACAGTGGGGAAAATTCCACCGCTTGTAGAATCCACCTCCAGCAAGTTGTTTCCATCCATCAGGGTTGAAGGGGCTGTCATGACTTCATCTGCATACTCGTCACATATGGCCTGACACACTTCCCTGGCCACTACAGATAGGGCGTTTTCAGGCACCCTCCACCCATACTGCATGTCGGAGTACTTGGTGCCAGACACAAGATGACGGAGAGTAGCTGGCAACTTGAGACCTTCTTCCAGCGGCTCCCTGTACCAGGTGTACTGCCTCTTGATTCTTCCTCTGACCCTCTCCAGGATTTCATCGTAGAGTTCAGGGGGCATGCAGAGAAATTTCTTGAAAGTCGAAGGGTCTTCTCTTCGGAGCTCAACCAACAGCTGGTCGTACATTCCAAAAGCCCTTCTGCTGGCAGGGTTCAGCCACGTCCTTCTCCAGATACGACGTCGTCTGAAGCCTCGTCTCCATCTGAAGCGGCCTCTGATGAACTGGTGTAGGTTCAGCTGCTGATGTATAATATCATTCTGAGCCATTGCCAGTAAATACTGGACTCTGAGGGCGGGCTGCATCTTCCATTTTTCTGAAGATACTTTGAAACTTTCAGGTGGAATGTTTATAAAAATATATGAGTTGCGTGGTGAGTGGCTGGTCACATAGAGCAGCTCAGCATTCGCCAATTTTTTTCGTCAGGTCATTCGCTCGTATTCGTATCACTTCGCCATCCATAGTTTGTCATAGTATCTCTTAGACTTGCCTTCGTGTATGCATCGCCTTTCAAATTTAGTAAAAGTCAATCTTAGTTTCCCTTCGCGTAGAAGTTGGCAAGCGAAAATACGTTTGTCGTAGAATCTTCGTTTCGATGCGCAAGTCATATTTAGTCATCGTGTTGCTTCTTTCGAGATCGGTCCACCTTGGCAAAAGCGCGATGAGGGACTATGCGTGACAATAGCATACGAACGATAAACAAACGATTACCGCAGACTAAATAAGAGATGCGAATGACAGACGATTTTTCAATTCGTTGGGAAATTTTAAACATGTTCAAAAATCCCGTGCGAATTTGAATAATCGCAACTGTTAGTTCAGAAGGTGTACGAACCCAAACACGAAGGGTAAATATGACTTACTATCAATTACCATTGAAAACGATTTTTCCAAAAATGCCTTTCGCCAGCCATCGCAAGTCATATTTCAGGCAATTCGCTCAGGTGTGAGGGGGCCTTTAGTAGCTTTGAGAACTTTATCAAAGAACATGGCCCCATATCAAATTACAACGTGCATGAGCTGTCATTGAGGAGTAGGCCTACTTAGTGCTGTGATATTGCTCTGAAAAAAATACGTATGAATTATATGTATACACACATACACACATCATGTAATATGTATATATATATATATATATATATATATGTGTGTGTGTGTGTGTGTGTGTGTGTGTGTGTGTGTGTGTGTAGTGTGATGATGCTGATACTCGTACCGTACGCCTCTGTCATCTTAGGAAGAATTATATTTGAGACAATGGAGTGTAATGATGACAAAAGATGTTGCAGAAAGCCGGCTGGTGGGAAGCTTTCGACCTTCGGTCTTCTTCGGGGTGCAGAGCTGGGGTGTTTATCTGTACCCGGGGTTCCATGCCTGCTATTGTGATTGTTTGTAAACCAGCTGTAAGAGTTAAAGACCGGCAATGACCACGAGAATGCTCTTTGTATCGTACTTTTAAATAATCCTCCACTGACACACTTGTAAGAACACTGAACCTAATTCTCCAAACCATCGGACCCTACCCTACGCCTGCCTGATATGCACCACCGCACACACACCTTCCCTCCCAATATATCACATGATCACTCTCATCCCGCCACAAGACAGCCACAAGACAACCCAACACTGCCCAAGAAACACACACACGTCTGCTTAGCAGCTAACTACATTACTGAGTTTAGTTATGATATGTGTTTATTTTTTTATTGTATGATATGTCTGTATGTTACATATACCCACTATATATCTACTTACAGTTATACATTGTTGAATGTCTTGCAATTGCCAAACATGTTGCCAAATATGCTATGAAGCTGTTAACTCATCCTGAAATTGTATTTAATGTATAATGTTCCTTACTCTATAATATGATCTGTCATGCTCAAAACATCCATTTCATTTCATAAACAGACAATAAAGCTGAAGAAGACCGAAGGTCGAAAGCTTCCCACCAGCCGGCTTCCTGCAACATCTTTTGTCATCATTACATTGTCTCAACGATATCAGTACAATAGCCGTATACTCATTATTTGGAGATGCTGGGAACCTATGGCATAGATATCATTTTGTGTCTATTTACGTAGCTGAAGGAATATTGAGATATAAGGATATTTCTACATTCTCTTAAATAAAATCCATCTCAATCATAATGATCTTGTGAGTTTTTTTAGGTATAATTTCACAAATTTTGCAAATTATTTTAGCGAATCCATCGATTGTCGCAGATACAGAGCTTTCTCTTACGGAGCTTTCTCTTGCAACAGTTTATCTTCATTTTGAATTGTGTCAGAGGAAAAAAAGTTTAATATTTTAATCAATCATTTATTTGTTTTAATTGTCACATTCAATTTATACTGTGTTCAATTTGCTTGTTCAATTGACTTTGTACTTTATTTATGTATGAAAAACACAGAAAGAAAATCAGAATCAGAATCAGATTAATCTATTTTCATAATCTGAACGTATTCTGCTTCAGCATCAACATCGTGTCTTTCTCCTGATGAATATAAGTCGATACTCTTTATCCAACGCGTGTACATCAAATTAGTCTCGGGCGAGCTCTTTGGTTGTCAGCAACAACCTTTATGTAGAAAGTTAGTAGCCAGTATGCGGGGTTTTTTTGTTTTTGTTTTTTTTTGTTGTAAGCTAGTCTAATGTGCGTTGTGCATCGCAGCCATCTTTTTCATAATTTTTTTCGAGTTTTGATAAAGTAATGTTTTAATTTCCATGTAGTTTATTTCTCATTGGCGTACACACAATTTATATACATGTACTGTATGTGATATTGTTATGTTTTCGTTGTACATTACTTTGTTTACTGCTTTGTTTGTTTACTTTTTGTTTTTGTTTTGTTTTGCCCTGTTTTGTTTGGTTAGCTCACCCGAGCACAAGGTTGAGTAATGAGTTTTTGCGATCATTCATCTCCCGACCAGCGTCTTGGGTCGAGTGTAAACTTTTCACATATCAACTTCTTTTTGAAAATCCCATTAAAGATTTTCACCAAACTTTGAAGGAAACATCCCTTATGTGACAGGATTTAAATTTGTTCGAACGAGCCCCCTCCCCCAACAGTAGTCTTTTGTATATTTGCATGTTTAACAATGCTAGTACATGACATACTGAAAAAGAGATAATTAATCCCCTGGTTGTAGAATTTGATTTCCACAAATAAACCATAATCATTTGTATTATTGCTAGAGGTTTTTCGCATTGTATACAAATTATATCTGCGTGTGTACGCATGAGCAAACGTATGAGTGTGCACTTGTGTTCTTGCTGAATGTGTTCACACAAAAAAAGCAGCATCGACATTCTATCACATCATATGAAAAACGTATTTCAAAGGATAATTTTGGATGATTTTCAGACTTTCACACTTCGAACAAATTGGTTATGGTGGGTACTGAGCTCCACAATTCATAGCGATTGGGCCACAAGGACCACAATAAATTAAACAAATCGACATGTATGTATCATAGGAACTGTCGATTAATTTGCTGCATGATGTGAAATGAAAATCGTCTATAGCTGGACTCCCCTTTAGGTGGATTACTCGTCCTCTATTATTTTCCCAATGTGTGTGTGTGTGTGTGTGTGTGTCTGTGTGTAACTGAAATAGCTATATTTACAGATGACGGAATCTTGTAGTGTCGGGGTGACTAATAGCTTAGGGCTCTGTGGGGGCCAAATTGGGGCCTAAATTTTACACTCTTATCTTCTGTGGCATGGTAGCATTCATCAAACTTGGCAGTGGTGGAGCCAAATTGGGGCTCAGATTTTTCACCCTTATCTTCTTGGCATAGAAAAATTCACCAAACTTGGCAGGTATATCACTGGTGTGATAAAATACGTATCGGTATCAGAACAAATGGACGCCAAACTCCATTTGAGGTCAAAGAAGGCCAGTGGAAAAAAAAAAACAGGGAAAAAAATCTTCCATAATACTAGTACGTTGGTATTTTAGTGCAGTTTCAAGCTTGTTCATTATGCTTGGGCCCATGGTGTGTGTGTCTGGGGGGGGGGGGGGGGGCGGATGATGTGGAGGCCCAATTTTCATGTGTTCATGTTCTTCGAAAACGCATGGTCAAACCTAACCATGCAAGTATATATTAACCAAATATCCTATAAAGCCGAAAATGTGGTGAATAAATAGGCCTATAGTGCTGAGTTTAGTCTTAAGCTTGTTTATGGCATGCAGATCATTGTGTGCCATAGTGGCAGGGACCAAAATGTAGACCAGTTTTCACATTCCGATCTTCGTTTTAAAAATCTAATTAAGATAGGCCCTTTAATTGTGTTCAAAATTGTTTGAGAGATGACGCGCCTTGCAAAAGTTTTTTGATTGGCAGTGCTTACTTGCTGTCCATTTTCTTTTTTTTTGTGCTCTTGTTGAGAGAAGCAAGAAACAGGAGTGTATTAAACAATACGATTCAACGTCAAGTTTTCTTGAAGTGGAAAGCAATCTGAGTACATTAATTACCTAATCATAAGCATTATACAAGAATATCAAACTTAATTATGTTTTCTCTAACCTTATATTACAAACCTTTCTTAAAAGTTTATTATATCGTATATTAATATCAAAGATGGATTTTCGTCATTAATAATTATGATATGCAGTTTGGGGCGGGTTGCATACTATATTAAAGGAAATGGCTAGTAACTGATCAGTGGGAATCAGTGGGAATGCTGGGGGATTATTGTTCCAATTCTTGTGGGATTCATTTAAAAGTACATTATATATCTATTGGGGTCCTACTTTGGTACAAACTAATGTAAACTAATGCAAACTCGATGCAAACTCAATGCAAACTCAATGCAAACTCAATGCGAACTACTACTTAATGCAAACTAACGCAAAATACTAATTAATGCACATTAATACAAACCGTTAGCGGTGAAAATTAGGTTGAATTACAGCACCTGGACCTGGCTCTTCCTAGGCACTTATTATTAGTGGTCTCGAAACAGATATGGATGAAGTAAATCCATCCTATCGAAGAATGACTAACGTCACGCTTACTTCCGTAGGTGCTAATTCAAGTATCTCACCTCAACAGTCAACAAAAACTTGGAAAAATCATTTTATAGAAATATCATTAAATTCATATTTTTAAAAAAAAAACCAAACAGATGTCGTTTGCATTTTATTTTGCTTTCAAATCATTAAAAGCCGAAATACTAATTAATGCAAATTCAACACAAACTCCAAGACACAACGTTATCCTATGTAAAAACCACGTAGGCCCTATATAGATTACAAATATTGGAAAATGACACCCCTTATAGGTGTTACAAAAAAACAATTCCCACTTTGATCCTTAATAGTTCAAAAACTATATATCAGATAACGCTGACATTGATATGAGCAATAGCGGAATAATTTACAATTTTGTTGGAGGCAATTTCAAAATGATAGCATAATTCAGTTTCATTAAATTAAACATTATTTTTTTCATATAGTTTTCAGATTTTGCTCTATTTTCAACCCTCTGTACAAATCTTTAACTTCCCACAGAAGTCAATTGGTGTGTATGGGAGTGTGTAGTTGACACGTAATGGTCCTGGACAATGTCTAGGATTTGAATGCTACATTATTCATGAGAAATCCCACTATAGCCATGTTCAGACGTATTTCTAGTCGGAGTAAAATTTCATGGCGCAGCAATCAAAATTCAAATTCATACTTATCTTATTACCACGACCCTGTGTCGACACGACGGTCGTGGGAAGAAACTCCGACCAATTTACCACGGCCTTCGCGGGGATCACCATGGAGGGTCGGTGTAACTTCCGGAAGTGGTAGCGCCGCGCACGTCGACCATACGATCTTCGAACATGTCGTAGATTTTTTTTTTTTTTTTTTTTGAGGGGGGGGGGGGGTGCACGGGGACCATTTCTGAAGAATTTATGATGTAACCCAGTATCGGCCGACATGAACTACACAGAAACTTCCCTTCATTTTTTTAATGAAAAAATAAGATAGCCATGTTTCATTTTAAACTCTGAAAGGCCATTTAACAAGTTCTTTATTTATTAGCGCTTTTAGCTTACGATCTTTTTTTCACTTGAATCTTCCAATAAGAGAAAACTGTCATATTTGATTTTTTTTTCTTTAACTTTTTAATATCATATAAGTTGTGATTAATTCCACGTTCTTGGAGGGAATCCAAAAAGACAAGAAACTGTTGTATGGGAAGCTGAATGGATTGAGTTTGGTAACACAGAATAGAAAAAAAAAAAACATTTGTATTTCATATAAGAAATAGAAAGTGCACTTTTTCTTTCTTACTTCACCGATTTCGATGAGATTTGATCAATAGATAGTGATCTCCAACAAACCCCACAAACAGAAACTACGCAGTTGCGCGCGTTGACATAACCCTTAAATATTGCTGTAAAACCTATTGAACCATATCCCCTTTAATATCGTGTAACTTTTAAAGGAATTTGTGTATTGGAAAGCCGTTTTCACATGATGATACATGTATTCACGTTTAGGGGATAATTATAGGAAAACGTAAATGTTATTTGTAAACGCATATTAAACGTATGGAAAAGAACATTTTTACCGAATTCCATATTTTTTGAGTAAAATATTAAAAAACATAATTCCTTCCTTGATATTTCATGACAACAACTATTTGTCCCATCAAATGGGGTATCAGCTTGTAGGAAATTTAATTCTCTTCAAAATGATACCATTTTTATGGTAATTTGATACTCCTAACTAAAGTTATTCAAAAATAATCCGTCTCCTAGCAACCGGATTCGGAAAATACAGGTTCTGACGATCTTCGAACATATCGTAGAATTTTGTTTGTTTTTTTTTTTTTTTTTGGGGGGGGGGGGGTGCACGGGGACCCTTTCTGGCTGCTAGGGCAAAAGGGTCTGGACACCAGACTATATTCATTCGAGGATTCTCGTCGTCCGTCTCCGAGAAGCGCGAGAAAAATGATTCAGTAATTACTCCTCAACTAGTCAATTCACATCTACATGAAATTACAGTGTATGGAAATGGACATTGGTAAGTTGAAATGCTGGTTGTCATAAAACTATGAAGTAAATTGGAGGAAATCTTTGTACAAAATTGAGTCATGTTTGGAAAATAGCGAAGCAAGCCTTCGTCTTCCCTTATTGTAGTCCCACCTCTAGACATGCGCGTGGGAACTATTTAACCGACGTCGGACGGCTCCGTCTTCTGCTGCTGAGACCATTATTATCATCACACGGCATGTTGCATTTTTGGTGTCTAATGCAATGTCTTGTGAAGATGACTAGCTCTATAGCTACATATTGGCATTAGTTGCATGCCATTATATCAGAATACAGCCAATTAAATGACGAAAATGTGGTTTACCAAATTTGAAAAAAAAAAAAGAATGTAGTTAGATCTCCGTTTCAACCGGGGGGGGGGGGGGGGGGGGGGTAACACTCAGCAGGTTAACGTTAGGGCATGGCATGGCAAGGGTGGAGTTCTCTAATGCCAGTCGAAAATAGAGTTTTTTTGTTTTGTTTTGTTTCTTAATTCATCATAAAAAATGAGACAATATTTTTGAGAGTAGGCCTAGGTACTGTACAAGTCACAAAGTGGGTATTTTCGCGTTAGTAATTTTTCACGCTCAGCTAGGTAAGACTAAGTAAGATGAGTTCTTCAACACAAGTTCATGATTATTCTGTCACAGACTTGAATAGGAATACAGAAACATGGAATGCAGAAATATTCACTTTTTTTTCGCGCAAGATCTAGTTTCTGGCTGGTTGAGCGAAATGCACAAAAATTTCAACACTGAGAAAATTTCCACTTTTACAGTATGGTCTTGTCTAGAGTGTGTAGTCTATTATGGACACTTTGATATTTTTTGTTGTCCTTATTCTGTCCTTGGTGGGTGAAAAATTTGAGCAAAAGTAGCACAATTTGTTATTCATGAAGTCCTAGGGTTAAGAAGTCCAGGTTAAGACCAATTCTATAACATTTGGCACTGACAGCATGCATAATGCAACGAAATCAGTAAGATTAGCATCCCATGAAGCATGGTTTCAGAACCACCTGAAGTACTATGCAGGTGTGTGAAAAGGGGGGGGGGAGGGGGTGGGGAAGTCCCCCTTGCCCCTACGTTTTATACTCTTGATTGGAAAAAAAAATAGGAAAAGATTGACAAAGATCCTCATTGCCCCCCCCCCCTTTGTTGTTGTTGTTGTTCAGCCAGAGCCCTTATTGTTTGTTGGCATACACATTGACACAAAACTTTTCTATTTCACAGTGAGTGTGTTGTGTTGAGAAATCTACTGATGTGAACATAGGAATAACCATAAACTTCTGTTTCATAATGACTCAAAATTACTAACCATGATTTTGTGATTGCATGCAGCAATCAAGTTGAAAACCAATGTCACATTTAAAAAAGGAGAGAGAGAGAGAGAGAGGAAAATATGCAAGTCTTGTTTGTAATGTTGCCCAATTACTTACTGCAGTTGTGATCTGTTCATAACTTAGATATTTATGTTTGTGTCACACTCATCTGCTGGGGAATTATCTTTAGGCTGTGCTTTCTGGAGCCGTGCCTACAGGTGACAAATATAATCTATAATAGTTTTCTCTTGAATATAATGACCATTCATATGGGGAAAGCTATGCATGCAAACATTATAAGCAGTCTGTTCACAAAAAGTCGGATAAAGTCAGTAAACAATAGTTTCCTAATCCTGCTTTTACATATACGTGTGAAATCCCGAAGAAATTGAAGCTTTCAAATAAATTATTTGCCTGAATTCTCCTATGACATAAAAAATGGAAAAACCGTGTCATATTTCTGTAAGAGCCAAACACATCCCATGGATAAAATTTGTCTTTATTATGTCAACAGCTGGAAACCTCTTCCTATGCAGTATGTGCGGAGCTCAATTCCCGTCTGCCCTACTACTCTCCCAGCACAGTACCACTCATCAGGGCTATGAATTTACACCATTCTGCATGGGCACTGTGCTGCATACTGGACAGAGCTTGCTTTCCCAGGTGCCTATCCACCATCTTGTAGAGCATCATGTGGTAGATCGACACCCATTCAGCAAAAAACAGTCTGCCATTGGAGCAACATTTACGCAGCTTGAAACAGTGGCTCCTACAGCGAGACCAGGGTCCTCACCTCTTAAGCGTCTATGCAGATATTCTCCAATGCAGGGCAATGATGATACCTTTGCATCCATGCAAAAAGACTCATACTACAGGTTAAACCCATTCACTGTTAATCGAGAAACCTCATTGAATCATGACACTTTGCAGCCCCAGTGCATAGGAACTAATCCCAACCATCCAATATCAGAGAGCAACCAGGGAGATTTAGGAGATGAAAAGCAAGAAGCCATCAGCGTTGAAACATCTCAAGTGATGAGCAGAAACGCTTGTGCATCATCTGGCACCATGAGGGGTGAAGACAGCATCAATGTGGTACCTCAGAGCAATGACACAGTTTCCTGTATAACACAGTGTGACTGGCAGTCGGGCTGTGAGTGTGAGGGGCACAACTTGGCTGACACACACCAACAAGTACAAGGACTGATGGCTAATATAGTTACTGGTACACAAACATTCTCACATGGTACCCAGCTTACCAATGATACCAAAGAAGTATCTCAACAGATCATACACAAAGGTCACAAACAGTCAGCACAACACATCTATGCTGGAACCACAATACCCAAAGCAATGAAACCAGCTCAGTCTGCAGCAAGTCTAGTTCCCTTGCCTCAACAGAGAGTTACAACAACACCAGCAATACCAGTAAGTGCGCATCAAGGAGAAAGCACTCCACAAGTGTCCCATGTCACTGGACAGTCTGCTGAAGGTGCAAAGCAAGCAAGACAAGGATCTTTTGCATGTGAGAAATGTGGAAAGACATTTACACTTAAATCTAATCTTAGGCAACACGAGATATACTCTCATACATATTATAGACCCTTTGCTTGTACCATGTGCAACAAAGCATTCAAGCTGAAGGGACATTTGAAAGATCATGAGCGAAGTGTTCACACAGAGAGCAGGCCTTTCACCTGTCAACACTGCAAAAAATCCTTCAAGCAGAAAAGTCATCTTACAGGTAAAAAATTATGTTCCATTTATGATAGGCCTACTATCATTCATTGAACAATGTTAAATAGTATGTCACTTGCAAGTAATTTGTTATAAGATGCTTATACTTCTTTTACTACATTGTCATAATACAGTATCTTGTCCCGGACAAATTTCATCGAAAAACAATGAGAAATACAAAGTCGAAAAAACAAAGAAATACATAAGAAATTAAGAAAACAATAAAATGCAAAAATGATAATTTTCAAAAAATTAACTTCATGGTACTTTAGATTACATCATAGGCAATGTGTGTGCCGAATTTCGTCGCGATTGCGCGGTCGACGGCCGAGATCTAGAGGGGGGCCTGGGAGCCCCACCCCCCCCCCCCCCGGCTCTATCATCTACCTAAATAGCCCGGCCTAGTTAGGGTTAAATGACAAGTGAACCATTAACATGTCAGACTTCTGGTTGTGCTTGAAAAGTATTGTTGGTACTTTTAATGAGTAATGATATGCATTGTTTCAAGTGTCTCTTTTTATTTCCAGCATGATATACTTTACACTAATATTAATACTATAATACAAATAATGATGTCAAACTCAATGTTGGTTTCTTTATCTGCAGGGTTGTCTTTCCAGTGATTTTTGTTAACTTAAGAACAATTCATTTTCATTCATGATTTTTTCATTTCCAACAGAAACATATAAATATATTACAGAAGTTAAATACATAGATTTCATCATAATACAAAATAAAGGATAAGTTTACAAATATTGTAAGTATATTATGAAAATGTTGGAAATGGTGAGGAATGCTAAAAAGCAGTGCTTGTAGGGTGCGTTCCCCCTACACACAATAAAACACCTAAAAAAAAAGAAAGAAAGAAATGGAGCACAAAAAATGGTTGATATTGTGATGCAATGGGGTTTTGAACATAAAGACAGAATAGAGGATTACTGAGGATGTTTAGTATGATGAATATCATAGTGGCTACGATAAATATGTGTCAGGTAGAGTCACCACAAACTGTGTCTGACAATATTGTGAAGTAACCGTAAAGTGCATGATATGCTTTCTTGCTCCGTTCTGAAAAAGGACACATGGCAATTCACCTAGGAGACAAGCCACATCGATGTGAAACCTGTGGGCGTCAATTCCGTCAAAAGCAGCACATGCAGCGGCATGCCCTCACCCATACCTCCCAGAGGCTCTTCCCCTGCCTTTCATGTACATCTGCCTTCAACACTATGAGTGATCTCAAGCGCCATACTCGGATACATACTGGTGAGAAGCCATACCAGTGCCCCCTCTGTGGGCGGGGCTTTGCACGGAAACAGGCAGCAAAGACACACCTCCAAATCCACATGAAGCCCTTTACCTGTCAGAGATGTAGCAAGAGCTTTGTGGACATGCAGTCGCTGGCTGCACATGAGAAGCAGCATGCCAAGGTGTTGTCACATGACTGCAGAGAGTGTGGATCCTCGTTCCCTTCCCTTGTAGCACTGAAGGAGCACCTACAGACGCATGAAGGTAAGAACCTTATCTAGAGACAAGCATCAGTGAGTGAGGCAGTAAATCATACAGTTATCGTCTAGTGTGATGAGAAACAAAGAATGCTATCTTAGATATTTTTTTTTCCAGTCATGAGCAGTATTTTTGTCTGAAAATGTGGAACCTTGAAACATTTGTATGTGTACATCACAGCGCAGTAGAGTATATTTACATAGTAGCTGCGCTATAGAAATTTGTCTAATTATTATTATTATTATTATGAATATTATATCATGGCAGTAAGATCAACTATTAATATTAGACTTGCTGTTCTGTCAACACACAGATTTTTCTTGGAATTTGCAATTTGTAACCTTCCACTGCCTTGAAGTGGCAACAACTTTTTGCATTCATCTATCAGGATTTATTTCCATGACTGATAGATTATGTTGCCACATTTGCATGTGTGTCAGATTACATGTTGTGATTTCATGACAGAATGATGTTGGCAACAATCACACACATTATTCAAACACAGTGGGGGGATGATGGCATTGCCCCAAAAGTCTCTCTTGACCAAAGACACCACTCTTTCTCATTTTGTTTTCAAAATTGAATAACAAGGATTGTTAAACTCACATCATAAGAAATTGTAGTGATGCAAGGACCTAGTAATGGCAGCTGGTCAGGGGTTCTAGTAGCAAAGTTGTTGGCCAAGGACAAAAAAATGTTGTCTGTGCAAATCAGTGGGAAAGCTGTGAATGATTGCAATACCTCATCTATGTAACCTGTCTTTGCAAACAGTGTTACTGTGCATACTTCTGCTCCCTTTAAAGAAGTCAGCTTGAAAATTAAGGGCCATTTCACCTCATTGTTCTTTGCTACTGTTGATGCTTGCAAGTGTATGAAATGATTTATCTTCCACAGAAAGCAGTCAGACTAAGACAAAACCAGAACATCTGTCTTACAGGGAAAACCTTTCAAATCAATCTGGCAAAGAGGTAAGTTCATGAGGTCAATTGTAATTTTTTAACCTCCTGTTCAATGCTATGGATGACAAAAGCAATTGTTGATACAGTAAACCTCGGATAAGTCGACGTCGAGTGAGTCGAAAATCACTTAACTCGAAGCAAAATAAAAAGTCCCGATTTTTCCCTATGCATTTTCTCTAAGAAATATTTGGATAAGCTGAAGTACAAGAGTCGAATTTCGGCTGTGTCGAAGTAAAACAGTCAGTCCCTTTTGTACATAATACTCAATACACGTAGTTTACATCACTTGAGCCGAAGAAGATTTGTCTGGCATTCTCATTACATTTAGAGGAGAACAAAAAAATCGGCATGTCGCAGAACCCCATCCCTGACCTGCTGCAGGTAAGCATGCACACTCACTGTACCGCTCTGCACGCATGTCGAATACATACACATGTATACATGTATACACACAGCACATCCATACTTTATCCATGTCAAGCCAGAACTCCTTGGTCAAGGACAGGCCAAGTGGGCGGAGCTTGTTTGTGCGTGCCCGCCCGGCTGGCTGTATAGTGTTGTTCATTGGAGGTGGGATGGGCCTGGGAGAGTGTTTGTCTCAGGGTAGGTTGACAGAGATGGCTACCTATATTGCACCATATAGACATAGCACATGCACATTGCCACGTTAGCACAGACATTCTCAGAACTACAGTTAACTACTAGTATTGATACAAATTCCATGTTCAATTTAGAACAAAATAAGAACATTACCTTCAAGAACAGACAAATTGAATGCAAACACACACACACATGCATGTAAATGTACTATAATACTAGGTGTTTCAAAAAACATTTCCCACTTTTGATTATTAATAGTGCAAAACCTATTCATCTGACAAAACTGTCATTAATATGAGTAATAATAGCTGAATAGTGTACAATTGTGCTGAAGGTGATTTGAATGTGAAAGCATAAATCAGTTTCATTAAATCTAAGATTGATTTTGAAGTAAGGTTTCAGATTTTGGTCAAATTTTAACCCTCTGTACAAAAATTGAACTTTACACAGGAACCAATGATGTGTATGTGAGTGTGTGCTGACAATGGCCCTTAACAATGGACATGCCTGAACCACCTGTTGAATAGGCGTCAGTCTCACGCTCCCTGGCACATGAATGCTTAATCAATAATTCATGTGGATTGCCCAGGGCACTGCTAGTCTGAATTCATGCACGGTAAAGGGTAAAATGTATGCACATGGAAAAAGTAAGCACATGTTTCCATGTGCTTGCAAACACCACATTTCATTCCAGCTGGCAATCATTTTCAAATTTTGCTTCACATATCACTAAATTTGGGATATAAATAAGCATAAATGATCTTAAGTTCCTCATTTTAATACAACTGTCTACTAATTAGATAATCTGACAAATTTTTCGCTTTTTCGATAAAAAGAGATTATTTTTGGTAAAGAGTTCAGCAGCATTTATCATGGGGGCAATTTGTTTCACAGTAGATTTATTTAAGGCTCCATAAACACAAGTGTATAGTCTAATTGATTTCTTTGCTTCCTGTCACCATGTTTACGATAGAACAGAAGGTATTCATTGTAATTTCGTTTTTCAGAAGTAGGGAGAGCACTGTCGCGACTCAACGACAGTATTGGCAGGCGTTTGACTTTACACAGATACTGCCAGAGGCTGAATAAAGACTAGTTGTGATAGTGGAATTTCTCATGAATAAATAATGAAGCATTCAAAGCCTGGCCATTGTTCAGGACCATTGTCAGGGTGTTAACCACACACTCCCATACACACCCATTGACCCCTGTGCAGAGTGAAATTTTGTACAGAGGGTTGAAAATAGAGCAAAATCTGGAACCTAACTGTGAAATTAATCATGGATTTCATGAAACTGATTTACGCTTTCATATTTAAACCACCTCCAACCAAATTGTACACTATTCAACTATCACTCATATCAATGACAGTGTTATTTGATAAATACTTTTTGAATTATTAAGAATCAAAAGTGGGAAATGTTTTTTGAAACACCTAGTACATGTACATAACTGTGAGTCGAAAAAAAAATCGACTCTCGCGAGAGTCGAAGTTCACTTAAGTCGACGCATTTTTGTCAGTCCCGAGAGCTTCGACTCATGCGAGGTTTACTGTACATGCATTATTTTCCTAGTAACTAAGTATGATCTAGTTTACAACCTATACATTTCTTAATTTGCTCAAATGCTGAACAGGTACATATACATAAGTGATTCATTAGTACTACAGTTTGATAGTTGATGTACACTACAACATATTGCTTGCAGAGAATTGTGATTTCACTGCAAATGCATTGCGTAACTACAGGCAGTTGACAACATTTTTTTTTTTTTTTTGCCCACATTGATTTTATTACAATTGAACTCGCATATTATTTCAGCCTTTGGTTGGACCACAAAATCTATTCATTAGGTTAAGCAGTTATAATAGTGCAACATGAAATGTGGAGCAGAATATGTGCTAAAGTAAATAGCTTTGGTACCAGAATCAATTTAGCCATTGATATACCACAGACTAAAAAAGACAACCTTTTGTACTTTTAAGAAAAATACATTGTACATTGAAATACAATGGTACTTAGCCTCAGACAGAGAAGGAAAAAAGAACAAGAGGGTGGTGGAAGAAGACAGTAAAAATCAAGCCATGTGCTCATGTGCTGTGTTTGGGAAAGAAGGGGAGTACTTGTTTATGTGATGCTGGAAGAATTGTGGGCAGTCAGTGATGATGATATAGATTTAGATGAGTCTCTTTAAAAACAAGTAGTGGTCTGCAAGAATGTGTGGAAGGTGAACTTGTGATACTTAGGTGAGTACGAGACCCCGGGGTCTCTTGTCTATTATGTATGCTATAATATCCAACCTTGGTTTTATTTTATAGTCATTTGTATTTTTTGATAGAAAAATGAAGGAAGATCTTCTGCAGTAACACAAGAAAGATGGAAGAAAGTGCAGTTTGAAAATCAAAAGAGCAAGCCACACAACACCAGGAGGATAGAGACAAAGAGTAATGAAAAACTGTCATGCAGCATCTGCAAGAAGATTTTTGTGAAACACAGGCTTTTGCAATGGCATATGCATAAGTGTCATGGTCTAGAGCTACCCAAGAGCAAGAGACTTGAATGTGACCAGTGTCACAGATCCTTCAGGTGGACATCTCTCCTACAACAGCACATGATCAGGGCTCATAATGGGAAGTCTTATCAGTGCAAGACATGTCACAAATACTTCATGCAGCAGTACTCATTAACAAAGCACCAAGAACTATGCAGCAAAGGTGACGTCGGATGTGACCAGTGCTGCGATGTCTTCCCAAGTAATCAAGCTCTACAGAGACACCAGATGACAGCTCATGGGCTGAGGCCATTCACATGCAATGTGTGCTCACAAACGTTTGTTAGGAAGGCAGCACTAAAGCGCCACGAGCTGAAGCACACCAGTGAGCGCCCTTTTCCCTGCGTGGTATGCTCCAAAGCTTTCAAGGAGAGGCGCCAACTTCGCCAACATGAGCTGATCCACCGTGATGAGCGCCCCTACCAGTGCTCCCAGTGTGGACTCTCCTTCCTCCGCATGTCCTATCTGATTCGACATGAAGCAACCCATAGTGGACTGAAGAGATTCCCCTGCCCCCATTGCCCTTCAGCATTCTTCATGAGGCATGACCTCAAGCGTCATTTGAGGATCCACACTAATGAGAAACCCTTTTCCTGCAAGATCTGCAAGAAGACTTTCAGGAGAAAATCAGCTGTAGCAATCCATGAGAGGCAGGTTCATGGCAAGCAGTTTGTATGTAACTTCTGCCCCAGGAAATTTCACACCAGAAAGGAGCTAGATTCACATGGAATATCACATTGTCGTGTCTCTGGAAGACTACCAGAACTACTGACTGACATTACTGGAGCTGTTTCAGGTATTGCAAAATGAGATATTTTCCTGTCACCCTGTTGTCACCCTTTTTTGACACTAGAGTGGGTTATGCCATTTTATTTTTGTTTTGTTTTGCTCATGTTTTGGAGATAATGTGTTATAGTTGATGTATAAAATGCATACTGTAAGTAGCATGATTACAAGGTGAACATGAATAGGATTTAGATCTAGAATAGTGTCTTGAGACAAAGCTAAAAAGATGAAAACAAACAACCAAAAGACTAGTCACAGTGAGTTTGCCACTGAAATAAATTCAATGACATTGAAAACCATTAACGAAGAATGATACAGAAATTTTATGATATACATGTGTTTGATACCAGTGGAGTATATTCATGCATACAAATTACAGACTTTCTGTTCTTTGCCTCCTTAGAAGATGATGCCACTGCTACTGAAGAAAGAGGCCTCCCTGTTGCAGTTCCATGTGGGTCATCAGAATGTATGTCAACTCGCCCCGTCATGGAGCCAGATCCTGATGGAATTACCAGCGGGGTCGCTGAAGTAGATACAGGCATTGGTGGCAGAGCAGCTTCACTTCCACGTTCAGGGGAAAGTGGTAGCATTTCTCCTCCCATTATACCGGTAAGTACTACAGTGTATTTGAATGCTACACCATGCATGCTAGCAATAAAGTACAGTGCACTCCCATTATACGAACATGGTTGTAATGAAATTCTGCTTACAACGAAATAAAACTCCAGGTCGCAAAATTTTCGGCTCTGTGATTTTTATTGTTTATTTGTTTGGTTATAAGAAAATTTTGATGTATGTAATGAAAGAAAACTACCGGTACTGAGGACTTTGTTATAATGGGAGTCCACTGTAGTGTGAATTAAATGATAGTGTATTGGTACATTGGTTTAATTTGAACCTGTTAGCACTAGCCTCGAGTATTCTTGGGCTGGGGTAAATGAGTTATGTATGTTATGGGAAAGTCAGTCTGTCTTTAACAGGTTGATGCTCTTATATACGAGTAGATATTTACCTATACACCTTTGTCTTTTTAATCAACAAGACACTGTAGTTAGATATGCTTCTGCCAATGCAAACACATTCAAGCTCAAGGATTTGAGCATGCATCAACCCTGCATTAATGGAAGTCATATTAGTTGAGCTTTTGCCAAAGTAACATTACACTTATCTAAATATTGATAAAAAAGAGGTCTGATACTGTAAAGTACACTTGAGCCAACAACAATCAAAACAGGAGAACAGTCCTGATTTTACCCCATGCATATTTGTATCCACAACCGAAATCAGCTGAGTCAAAAGTGCGGAGTCCAATGTCGGGAACATCAAAGTAGCAATCCGATTTCTTTCTTTTGAAAAATACAAGTGTTTCACCATGTGAGTCAAACTACTCCCGTGCAATCTTGTTATAACCAACACAGTTGTGATGAAATTTCTTTACAATGAAGTAAACGGTCAGATCCTAAAATTATCATTGTTAAAGTCTATGGCACAGAGTTCGTTTACAACTAACACAGTCATAGCGAAGTTCTTCCTATAACAAAGCTATTTTTAAGTGCCATTGAGAAAGACAAAAAAGGCATTCCATTACAAAACAATGCAAATCGTGTAGGAGAACAAACATTTACAGATCGTCTCTGGATGGCTGAATGCTCTAGATTTCAGAGTGTTGAAACAGAAATCGCCCGTTTTGAACAATGATTGGTTCATAATCAAGTGAAACAAGGAGTGACATGAAAAAACATGTGCAATCCTTGGGTGATGTTCATTATTCTGATGGTTCATTAATCTGGAAGTGAAATAAGATTTGTTATTCCGAAGGTTCGTTATTACAAAACACACAAATTCCGTTTAAGATGTTTTGCAATACGAAAATGAAATACGGTTCCTTATTACGAATGTTTGTTGCATTATTCCAACATGCTCGTTACTCTGAAGGTTTGTTCATCGGATAATGAAATGAAGTTTTATAGTCCGAAAATGAAATATGGTTCATTAATCTCTCAGAGAGAAGAGAATTGCAAACCGTAGTTAGTTTTTTATGCCTCCGCCACGAAGTTGTGCCGGAGGCATTATGTTTTCGGGTTGTCCGTCCGTCCTTCCGTCCTTCCGTCCGTCCGTCCGTCTGCCGTCCGTCCGTCCTTCCGTCCGTCCGTAATGAATATTGTGGCAAGTGTAATTAAAAAAACCTTTTGAGGTATCCTAATGAAACTTGGTATGTATGTGTATTAGGTGGTGAAGTTATGCCTATCAACTTTTGGGTGCACATGCTCAAGGTCAAAGGTCAAAAGGTCAAGGTCAAATACATAAAATTTCACTATTTCCTCCATATCTATACATTGCCTGAAGATATTTTCTTGAAATTTAGTGTATACATGCATTAACCAATTAAGATTCTCTGGTGAAAGTTTGGGGTCATGAGGTCAAAGGTCAAAAGGTCAAGTAAAATATGAAAATTTCACTTTTTTCTCTGTACCTTGGAAATTGTTCAAGGTATCTTCATGGAACATACACGTGTATTATATATACATGTACTGACTGGCAGTGATTATCTAGAGAATCTGGGGTTCATGGGGTCAAAGGTCAGGGGTCAAAGGTCTAGGGCAACACTTCAAAACTTTACTGTTTCCCTCATATGTATGCAATGCCAGCAGGATTATTTTTTTTACACTTGATGTGTGCATGTATAACCCAATAGAGATTCTCTGTTAACTTTCTTCCTTTTTTTGCCTCGAAGGTCAAAAGGTCAAAGATCAAGTGAAAGTGCTGAACTAACTGTTTCCTCCATATCTAGGAAATGGTTCAAGTTATCTTGAAACTTACTACATATTTATGCATGTTCTGTCTGACCGTGATTATCTTAATATGAATTTGATGGTCAAAGACCAGATGAAAATGGCAACAATTTACTATTCAATACAGAAATTGCACTTTGTCTCCATACCTTGAAAATTACTCAGTGCATAAACTTGTGAATGGATCAAAGTCAAGTTAAAGTTCTTAAATCTTCAAATACATGCTCTCCTATTCGTCCAATTAAACCTAGGTCAAGGAAGGTGAACATTCAACACATTTGTGACAAACTTGTCATTTTATTATTTTGCCAGTTTTGTGAAAATGTAATCACACATTGTCCACATGTACTGTAGACCTATTAGGAGAACCATGCATTATGGCGGAGGCATACCAGTTGCGATAGTGACATTTCTAGTGTTTTTTTAACAAACCTCCAGAATAACTCGCTATATTTCATTTCAGGAATACAAACTTTTGGAATAACAAACGTTTTTTCATTGGCAGATTAGCGAACCTGCGGAATAATTGACTTACTTCATATTTGGATCAATGATCTTTCAGAATAACAACATATATTTCATTTTTTTTAATTACAAACTTGGAATAACAAATCTTGGGAATAGCAAACCTTTACAAAAAGGAGCATTTGGAATAATGAACCTTCAGAATAATGAACCTTTGGAATAACGAACTGTATCCAAATCTTATGCCATCACTTTTCAAACATGTGTTTCCAAACAAAGCATTAAAGTACAAACAAGTTTTTTGTTACACGTATGCTGTCTGTCAAATGAAACAAATTAAAGAATTAACGTAATTGATGAGATAGCATCGCATTTAACATTGCGTTTGAGCTTATGATGAATAGGCCCTAATCAACAAATTGAATACAATATATGCATAGTTGCGTGTACGGTTGTGCATCATTCTTTTGTATTGTTCGGTTATGACAAAATTTCAATGTAACATAAGAAAACTTTTGGTCCCCGAGGATTTCATCATAAGGGGAGTGCACTGTAATTTTGTTTCTACAAATCGCAAGTGGCCCATTGTTACCGTGAATCTCACAGCACAAGCTTATATCACACTACATTCAGAACTGCACAACTTTAGTGTGCCCTCATTGCTTAATAATAATAATAATGATAATAATTGTTTTGGATATAAACTCCAAATTTTATTGTCCAAGAATGGAAATTCATTTTGCCCAATTGATTGTGGGCCCGGCAGCCACTGAGCAGCGCCAGATCGACGTTGCTCTAACCTTTTCAACTGTTGAACGGCAAACAAGGCAGCAGCAACTCCCATCTTTTAACGTCTTTTGGTATGACGCGGCCAGGGTTTGAACCCACGACCTCCCGATTGTGAGGGCAGCCACTCTACTCACTGAGCCAACACATCGGTATATGCTTGTGGACCTGTATATTACTGTCCTGTTGCAAAGCCAAAGCAGGTTCTGTGTGGTCTATTTTGATGTACTATGATGTAATTGAGTTACATGTATGTTCATGGATAAAGCCGTGGCATAATAGTTTAGATGCATTCAGTTTTTTTTTTTCCTCTTGTGTCTGCATGTGTAATATCTTTATTTCAATCTTGACAATAACAAATTTTAGACAACTGTGGTGACTTTTGGTACATTATGAGGACTGGCTAGGTGTGTATGGCCCGCTGCCTAATCTGAGCAGTGACTAGTGCATTGGTATTCAGCTTTGGGTTATGCAGAGTTGACTCTGTAAGTTGCACCTGGTGTTTGTTTTGGATCAGTTGTGCAGGGTCAGCTTGGACATAATATTTCTAGGTCCTGATCCCATATCTATATTATGAAAGTGAGGCAAAGTGCCTCTAAAACATGATATGATTCCCCTCAGATTATTATTTTACTGACATCTGAAAGGTTTAGGGCAGAATGTAAATCACGATTCATTTACTCAAACATCTCCACTTTATGTAATGTGAAATATTTCAAATGAATTAGATTCCATTACATATCATTCATTATTATCACTTTGTGTTGTGAATGGAGTTGTCCTGAGGGCATTTCATGGAGCATTTTGTCACATGTTTTTTTCTGACAAACTGTTATAAACTACAAAAATCTTTGCATCTCATTAGCTGAGAGCAAGTTTGTCAGAAATATATATATATACAAGTATATATCCAACCAAACTGCTTCATGAAAATAATGCCCCCTGGTTTCAATTGCCTGCCTACTCTTAATTAAAGGTTTCAATTTCTTTCTTCTGCACTTGATGTACACAGTATGATGATGTTGCAGGCATTCATTCTGAGATTCACACTCAAACTGCAGACAGATGGAAGATGGAAGAAAACAGCAAAAAAGGTAAAGGACTTGTGAAAAGCAGTGCTATCATTTTATTTGCCATAACTCGTATATCTTCACACCAATACTATGAGCAAGATAACACTGATTTTCAATAAAGTTTACAATTTTAAAGTTATTGAATATGAAATATCAAAGCTGCAACAGGCAACAATGAAACACTTCCCCATCCAATAGAGTGTGACTGATTAGCACAAGTTGATGTCACACTCTTCATCGGTGTCTAGGGTGTGACAGGAGGTGTCAGAGGGGTAAAATTTATATCTAAATTATAAGTAGACATCTGATCAGTCTCGTCAGGAAGATGAGCTGACAACATCTGATTCAGAAACAGAATTGTTAGTCCTTATAACACTATTTGCCACCCCCTGACTGCTGAAGTAGAACGTTTGCCAACCTCTGTAATTTATGTTAATTTGATAAAATGCATATGACATCACAAGTCCTGATAGAAGGTGTATTAGGCATTATATAAATATTTCATGTTAATATTATTATTATTATTATTTTGAGAAGCTAAATTCTGCATTTTATCAACGAAACATGAAAATAGATTACATTCAGTTTTTGCAGTCAACAATAACCAAGACATTGGAAATGAAATGATGTAGATTTTCATTAATGCAGATCATATGTTGCTTACAAGTTCATTTTTCAAAAACCTGTGAAAAAAGTTGGACATTATCTATATTTGAATCAAGAAATTTTACTGTCAGGTTGTGTCAACATTTTAATGTATTCGGCATTCCTGTGACAATCAAATAAAGTTACTTACAAAGACTTCACCCATTTCTGTGATAGTAGAATTATCCATTGCTTTTTCTGTCTCTCATTACTCCCCCCCCCCCCCCCTCCCCACTTATAGAAGGAGATGTGGCCAAGGAAACTCCAATAGATGTTACTTTCTACCTGTGCAGCCACTGTGGGCATTTGTTTCCCAGCACCCTAATGCTAGCTAAACATACCAAGGCTTTCCATCGGCCGTCTCTCCACATTGATTATGTTGCTGATAGGAACAGAGGGAAGTATGACAAGCAATCTGCAAAAGGTGGTGTTGATTTAGAGATGGAGGCAGGGGAAAGTGACATTCCAGGGAATAGAGATGGAGAGCCAGTTCATACAATGATGTGTGTGAAATGTGGAGAAGAGTACACTGGAAATTCTGATGCACACCTATGTGTCGATAGGATTGTTTTGCCAAGAGGTGAAATGGAAGAGAGTGATGAAGAAAATGAATCAAAAGATACAAAGAATCACCTTGTGTGGGATTCTTCAAACATTACAGAATTTGATGAGACCCTGTACTATTGCTTGTACTGCAAGAAAGGTTTCAAGAGAATGGGTAACCTGAATGTACACAAAAGATTGCATACCGGTGAGAAGCCTTTTGTCTGCAGGACTTGTAATAAAGCATTTTCCGTCAAAAGTAACTTGAAGCAACATGAGTTAAGCGCTCACACAGAGGCTCGCCCCTATATGTGCCCGACCTGCCCAGCAAGGTTTAAACAGCGCAGTCACCTGAAATCCCATCAAGAGATACACTCTGACATCAAGAAGTATGAATGCAAGACATGCGGGCAGAAGTTTAGGCAAAGTTCACACTTACAGCGGCATCAATTGATCCATGCTGGAATTAAGCTCTTCAAGTGTGAACAGTGTCAGTCAGCATTCAACCTTTTGAGTGACTTGCAGCGTCATGCTCGTATACACACAGGAGAAAAGCCATTCTCATGTTCATATTGCAACAAGGCCTTTAGGCGAAAGTTTCAGTTGAAGGTACATGAGCGCCACCATACCAACAGTGCCTCAGGGAAGTGTAAACACTACAACAAGACTTTAGAGACCGATGTTTCCCAGCACATCAATAATCGCCACACCCAGGGAGTTTGTAGGCAGACTCGCAGTAAGAATAATGCCTTCAATGAACATACAAATGTTCACATTACTCCAAGTGTTAACAGTTGTCACCACCACACTATATTACCAGAATACAAGAGGGCTCTGAGAAAACATAAGAGTAGACCGACAAGTTTGAAAGATCCAAGTCACTGCAAAGCCCTTCGAAGTGCAAAGAAACAGACTTGTAGGAAGGGTGATAACAAGGTAATTAAAGCAGCTAAATAGGTTATCATAAATGCACCATTTGTTATCTTAGTTTGAAAAGAAAATTTAATTCTGCTATCTTATATAGATGAAGAAAATGCATTATAAAGAGATTGTTGCCATTAGGACAGATTGGATTGATATTGGGCTCAATCATAATCTAGATATCAGTCTGTCTCTCCCTCTTCATGTCCGTTTTTTCCTAGTTGTGCAATAATACCAAATGACCAAGAAAGGTTTTATTGCCACTGGGTTTAATATCAGGTGGTATACTTTCCAGTTCATCTAATACCACTACAGCTAAACTAATTTGGTCTACTATCAATTTTGTTTAATGCCCGTTTGGTGTAATCCTCACTTGGTCTAATGCACAGTTTGGCTAATTGTCCTTTTGTCTAATGACTGGATGATCTAATTGCCATTTCATCTACCTGTGTTTTATTTCCCCCATTCCATATGTTACAATTTGGTAAATTGTCAATTTGTCCAAATTCTATTTAGTTTATTTTTCATGTGGTCTTTGCAGACCTCCCAACCATTCTGAATTTGGAGGAAAGAATCTGATTTTTGACCATTCCCAGCTCTTGTTTCGATAGGAGTTTGTTATTTTTCTTGTTAATTTTACTACACACTTGTATGAAGACTGCTCTTTCTTTCCTACAGCTGTACTTGTTACCCAAATCATAGCTGTTTTCAGTCAGAAAAGTTGGGAGGTCTGGTACTCCATGGACATTATGGTTCATGGCTTGTTGGCTTGTTTGGCTAATTCCTGCATGGTCTGCTCCCCGATCGGTCTACACATGTATTTCACTAGGTCTAATAGACAATAGATCTATTCCCATTTTGTCCAATTATGTCAATTAGTAAAATTGCCAGTTGGCTCACATGCCTATTTGTCTAATAAGCATTTAAATCTAATTTGCAATAGGGCTACTCTCATTTTGTCTACAAGATGCAAATACATAGTTTATATCACAGACTTTCTTTTGTGGTATACAATTTGTATCTGCCAAATAAATTTTAATTTCATCAATAAGTCTGTTCCTGTGCCATTGTATAGCTTCTGTATTCACCCTGTATTCCCTGCCAGAGATTTTGAATATGGGCAAGTCCAAGATAATGCGCGCGTTACGTATGGGACATTCAGAGACTTTTATGACCTGAAAAATAGTGTTAATGGCCTTTGATCATATTGAACTTCATCATGGTGATTGATATCTAGGAGAAGTATAAACATGTAAAAGATTGAGAAAAATGACCTTGACAATTATATTCTAGAAGAGAAAATATGTGCCGTTACGTATGGGACCAGAAAACTTTTGTTTTTTTGAACATTTTTTTCAACCTCAAAACTCTCTGAAAGTATTTCATTCTATAACTTGTAACTCACTGTGATAAAAGTCACAACACTCAAGATTATCACAGGTAAGTTTCATGTCATTAGGCAAAAAGCTCTAATTACAGGTTCTAATTAAAGACAGACATGACGTGTTACGTATGGGACAGTTACGTATGGGACAGTTTGTCCCCCATTCATTTAGTGTGTGAAGAACCATGTTTATGGGAATTTTGCATAATTATTGTAGTAAAATCAATTGAAACTACTCAAATACTGATCCAGATTGTCAAGGAAACATTATTCCCCGAATATTCACCATCATAATCATATTCAATCATATTTTTATATTTTTATGACCAACCTGAGTATGCATGCCCTTTGTCCCCCATTCGTTTAGTGTGTGGAGAACCAAGTTTATATGGGTATTTTGCAAAATAATTTTGCAAAATAGCCATAAACAAATTTTGGCATAAATATTGAGGTAGAATCAGTTGAAATTACTCAAATGCTGTTCCAGATTGACAAGGGAACAATATTCCCCGTGTATTTACCATCATAATCATATTTAATAATATTCTATATTTCTTATGACTAACCTGAGTATGTATGCCCTATTTTTATCAGGATAGTTACTACTGAAAAATTGAATAGTTTAAAGTGTTTACTTCCATTGATGAAGGGCAGTTTGCCATTTAGTTTCAACAAAAAATGACTTGACACAAGAAATATTAATTTTAATAAATAAGCAATACCTGCTGCGTGGAACCCCAGTGATCGAGTAGATATATGTCTGTCTAGCAGTCAGGTCATTGATTCGTGTCACACCTCGGTATGTATACCCATGAATTTTGTCGTGGCTACATTGTACTATTGAAACTGAATAAGGACTATTTGTGTATCACTTGCAATAAAAAGGAATCATTTTACTTTACATATTTTTTTTGTATATATCACAACCATTTCAAATTGGATCTCCATCACATAAACTTTGAATTCCTCTAGTTTTAGGATTGTATGCTCTTTAGTAATTCATATAATTGGTTTCCAATCATCTCATTAAATGTTGAAAACTGAATCCCCATTTCTACAAAAACTACATTGTATACCATCCCTTTAATGCTGATTTTTCATTGTGCATTTTGCCATTTCCCCCCCCCCTTTCTGAAAATTGTTCAGTCAAGTACATGCATTGTTTCAAGTGTCTAAAACTCAAAAAGTAGCTACAATGTTGGGATGCTTTCTTCAGGATGATTGACCATTTGTGTACTGAGAGACCTTCCCAGCTAGCTACATGCATTCACATGCGATATGTATGGGGATGTCCCATACGTAACGCATTTGTCCCATACGTAACATTATTTTAATGCCTAATAGAATATATTTCTTTTACTGTTTTTTCTTTTTTCTATGGTATTTAGTTTCTCTAAACAATAAATTAGAACTTTCCAAAAGGGCATTAAAATATCCATAGCAATTTCAGAAAAAACCTAAAAAAATGACCTCAATTTGTTACGTATGGGACATCTCATGATAAGACACGAGCTAATTTGCATAATCATTTGCATAATCCCTAAATTTTTATACCAAGTTAAACTATTTGATGAACTTCTTATGTCCACATATTAATCAAATATCATATGCTTTCCTTTGAATTAATATGAATTTTTATAAATGTCCCATACGTAACGCTGTATTTCACATTTATGCAAATGAAGCCCTTGAAATTTGCATAAACTTACATAATATCATTTTTTCCTCCATGGAAATCAAAACTTCAACTCATAAGCTTCAAAATGATACCAAACACGTCAATATTGAGCAAAGATGAAATTTTGCCTTCTGAGGGGACCTTATCTTGGACTTGCCCATATTTTAGAATATCATGATAACGTACTTGGTTTGTGCAAAGTTTTTAGCACCATTGATTGGAAAAAAAAAGGTATTTGTTACCAGGACATGAATGTTAAATGTTGAAGTAACCTACTATGAGCACATATCACATAAGGAACAGTACACTCGGAGTGTAATTTCCTTCCTCGTCGGCAAAGAGTGTGATAACTTGCTGTGACATCAAAATTTAACCAGTTTTTAGAAAGCCAACAAAGTAAGCAAAAGTCAGATTTCACCTGCCATATAAATGAAAGTGAGTTCACATAAACTAATAACCTGAATAATGTACTGAATTAAACCTCTGCTTAAACATCCAGCAAACCATTAACTCAACAAAAAACAACTAACAAACACATTATCACATATTACATGCATTTAATCTATTCTAAACAACATTTTATACAGTGTAAAAGCAACCATGAAACGGTACTAATCCGCTTATAGGGTGCAGTCGGCCCTTTTTTGTTGTTGTCGTTATGAAGAGCATGAAAATACAGGAAATCAACAAAACAATCTAGCAAGCGTATACTTACAACTTTGTATAATATAACTATCATGATGTACAACCCACTTCTGCACTGGATTTCTCGTGATGTGGTGGAAACTAGTGTTCGATTCACTTTGAGACACGTGTGGACTTCCTTCTAAACTCTCCATGCTCTCCGAGCTTAAGAGAACATAACATATAACAGCTATACTCTATCGTCAATTGAAGGCGATCATTGCCAAAAAATAAAAAATAAATAAATAAAAAAAAGACAATTTATGGTAAAGCATACCCCTGGAGTTTTTGTGCCTCCGCCACGAAATGGTGCCGGAGGCATTATGTTTTCGGGTTGTCCGTCCGTTCTTCCATCCGTCCTTCCTTCCGTCCGTAGTGGCATGTATGCGTATTAGGGGATGAAGTTGTGCCTATCAACTTTTGGGTGCACATGCTCAGGGTCAAGGGTCAAGGTCAAATGCTCAAAATTTCACTATTTCCCCCATATCTATGCAATGCCTGAAGATATTTCTTGAAACTTAGTGTATACATGTAATGCCCAATTACGATTCTCTGGTGAAAGTTTTGGATCATGAGGTCAAAGGTCAAAAGGTCAAGTAAATATGTTAAAATTTCACTTTTTCTACATATCTTGGAAATGGTTAAAGGTATCTCCATGGAACATAGTATATATGTATGTACTGACTGGCAGTGATTGTCTAGGAAATTTTGGGTTCATGAGGTCAAAGGTCAGGGATCAAAGGTCAAGGGCAACACTTCAAAATTTTACTATTTTCCTCATATCTATGCAATGGCTGCAGGATTGTTTTCTTTTTCAACTTGTTGCATGCATATAACCCAGTAGAGATTCTCTGGGAAATTATTTTTTTGCCAAAAAGGTCAAAGGTCGAAAGGTCAAAGATCAAGTGAAAGTGCTGAACTTTACTTCTTCCTCCATGTCTCGGAAGTGGCTCAAGTTATCATGAAACTTAGTACATATTTATGCATGTTCTGCCTGACAGTGATTCTCTAATGAATTTTAGGGTCAAAGGGCAAAGGTCAAAGGCCAGATGAAAATGGTAACAATTTACTATTCAATACGGAAATTGCACTTTTTCTCCATACCTTGAAAATTGCTCAATGCCTAAACTTATGAAAGGGTCAAAGTCAAGTAAAAATCCTAAAATCCCCAAATACATACTCTCCCATTCATCCAATTAAACATAGGTCAAGGAAGGTGAACATTCAACACATTTGTGACAAACATGTCATTTCAATATTTTGCTAATTTGTGAAAATGTAATCACACATTGTCCACATGTACTATAGACCTATGTGGAGAATCATGCATTATGGCGAAGGCATACCAGTCGCCATAGCGACATTTCTAGTTCATCATAAGTTATCCCTCCTCTGGAAAAACATTCTTTTCCCCTCCTGTCGGATTTCTTCACTGGTTGCATCCTTACTTAATTTCAGGTGACATGTTCCACTGCCTCGCGTGGTCCTAACTTGTTTATAGGTTTGGAGTTTTTCATCATAAGTCATCCATTCTATGTCAATCTGTCTTGCAACTTTGCTTTCATTCCTATTGCCTAGGCCTTGTTTGTGATTATGAGCATGCTTGCTGTGAGAGGGGAGGTTAAGCTTTTGCCTCAGTCTGTCAAGAAGGCCTTGCCTTGTAGAAGATGATGCTGACTTTGACTCCAACATGCTACATTGTAGATGACTGTGACGTTGACAGTAAAGAGTGTTCAATTTCCTCTCTGCAAAAGGCTATGGTTGCTATTCTATCCCCATATGCAGAATGTATTCCTTTAACTTCTGATCTTTGACAAAAGGATTTCAGTGAGAAAGTGAATCGGAGCCTGATATACAGTCCTCACGGGGATTGCTGTTAATGTATTTACCTACTCAACCAAATTTCAGTACTGCAGTTACGTAACTAGCCTGTGGTAATTGTAATATTTGTCTCAAAAAGTCCACAAATTTCAGGTTTATCGAAGTACCCCCTAACAATCCTGACATTTTTTGTCATTCATTTTGCATTCAGATAACCAATGATTGGTTATCTGAATGCAAAATGAATGACAAAAAATGTCAGGATTGTTAGGGGGTACTTCGATAAACCTGAAATTTGTGGACTTTTTGAGACAAATATTACAATTACCACAGGCTAGTTACGTAACTGCAGTACTGAAATTTGGTTGAGTAGGTAAATACATTAAACTGCAATCCCCCGTGAGGACTGTATATCAGGCTCCGATTCACTTTCTCACTGCATTATGACATGTGAAAATGATTATTGATCTGCGACAAAGTAAAGGTATGTACAGTCATTTCTGATGTCACTCATACCCCCATGGAAAATAACATTTCTCTTTACATGTTTATTCTTCATTTTTAAAGCTATTATTGTGTATATTAGATGGGTTAGATGAGAGAAGGTTTCTGATTGGTCAATTCCCTTCTTCTTACCATATATGGCCACAACCATTGCATATACCAGCAATTTCTGCATGGTTGAGCTGTTTCAAATGAATGTGTATGGTCAGTCTTCCAATATACCGTACATGCTTATATATGAATAATCATTAAGTGCAGCTTAACATTTGGAGTGCGCTCAACGTAACAATGGGGCGTGCACAGATTTGCACCTGTGGTATCACAATCATTTCAATTTCTTCATTTTCATGCTCTTACTTCATGACTTACAGTTGCCCAACGTACATATTGTTGCTATGCGCACATTCACATATTTATGAGTTGGCTTATTTTTTTTTCTTTTTTTACTAATAATGCTAGATATGGCTGCAAGTCATTTATTTTTCATCTTCACAATAATTTATACCCATGGCAATATCTCATCAAAAATGTCCATTTTTGATAGTGCCAATTGCCTTCACTTCCTGTGGATGTGTTAATCTTTGTTGTTAGTTATTTCAAAATGTTCCAATATAATCCTTTTTGTCCCCGCCGAACGAGTTCGAGCAGGGGACTATGAAACGGGCTCCGTACGTGTGTGTGTCCGTCCGTCCGTGTGTCCGTGTGTGCGTCCGTGTGTGTGTCCGTGTGTGATCAAATCTTCAATTTGCTACTTCTCTGTCATTTATGAGCCAATTTTGATTCTGTTTGCTTTATATGATAGCACTACATGGGAGCTTTGAAACTTCTCCACAGAATTTCAGTTGTGACCTTTGACCTTGACCTTTGACCTGTATTGTACATTTTGCTTCAAAATGCTACTCCTTCGCCATTTCTAACCCAATTTCGATTCCGTTTGCTTTGTGTGATGGCACTAGGTGAGGGCTTCAAAACTTGTACACAGAATTTTGACCTTTGACTTCTTTGACCTTTGACCTTGATTTTTGACTTATATTGTACATTGGCTACAAAATGCTACTCCTTCGCCATTTCTAACCCGATTTCGATTCCGTTTGCTTTATGTGATGGCACTAGGTGAGGGCTTCAAAACTTCTACACAGAATTTTGACCTTTGACTTCTTTGACCTTTGACCGTGATTTTTTACCTATATTGTACATTTTGCTACAAAATGCTACTCCTTTGCCATTTCTAACCCGATTTCGATTCTTTTTGCTTTATGTGATGGCACTAGGTGAGGGCTTCAAAACTTCTACACAGAATTTTGACCTTTGACCTTGATTTTTGACCTGTATTGTACATTTTGCTACAAAATGTCACTCCTTCGCCATTTCTAACCCAATTTCACTTCCGTTTGCTTTATGTGATGGCACTAGGTGAGGGCTTCAAAATTTCTGCACAGAATTTTGACCTTTGACTTCTTTGACCTCTGACCTTGATTTTTGACCTATACTGTACATTGGCTACAAAATGCTACTCCTTCGCCATTTCTAACCCAATTTCGATTCTGTTTGCTTTATGTGATGGCACTAGGCGAGGGCTTCAAAACTTCTACACAGAATTTTGACCTTTGACTTCTTTGACCTTTGACCTTGATTTTTTACCTATATTGTACATTTTGCTACTAAATGCTACTTCCGGCGGGGACATATATTACGCACCGCGTAATTTCTACTTTTCCTTGTTTTCTTTGTTTTGACCAAATTTCAACAATAACTAAAAATGTGCATTGCCGTGCAACACAAATGTATTGCCTGGCACTGTAGCAGTTTTTGCTGTGCCCATTTGTTTAAAGGAGAGATAAAGGGATGTACTGGATTAAAAGTATATGAATTAAAATAATGAGCAAATATGACAAAAAGTAGATAACCTGAAGAATTCAGCTCAACTGGAGAAGAGAAGTGATAATTGTATTTGAGTATGAGTAAGGAGACGTTTAATGAAAAGATATAAACTTTGACCCTATAAAAGATGGGACACTGGGGGCAGCACCACCAAAAACAATAGGCGTGTAGACTTAATCAAATCCATCCAGAAATGCAGCTCTGGGAGCACACACAAGAATGTGATGCAGTGACGGCGTAACGCTGCTGAATCCAAAGTATCCTCTGGCAGTACCTGCCAGGGGCACAAATCCCTCAGGGCTCTTGAAAAATGACAACCATTCTCTTGTGATTATATTATAGGTTGTTGTTGGATCGAAACAGCCTCTTTAAAATTTTAGCATGTTTATTTGCTGGAGCGTAATATAATTTGAACTAAGCCTCCAAGATTTGGATAAATGAGGGCAACTTTGAAAGAAATATAAGTTTTTTGGAGGGCACTTTCTTGCTTTCACATTATTATTTCCCCTGTAGAAAACAGAAGTATGGGTTTCAAACAGGTCAAGACATTTGAATTGCATGTAAAAGCAATAAAGATAAGAAACCAGAGAAATTTGACTGCACATTGGGTATGCCTGCCATCTCTTATACAATTGACATTTTGCATAACAGATGTATGTCCATTAAAGACCTAATAAAATGCTTGCAAAATGTTTTAATATGCAAAAGAAATGTAAAATATATGTCATGATTATCAATGTAAATATGTTGTCAGTGTCGTTCCGGTTTTTATCGCTTCTAGAAACTCCCCCAAATATCACATTTTTGGAGGACCCCGTTGCAGCTTTTGCGAAAAAGATAGTCACGTGACCAACACCCCTGAACCGATTGATGACGTATAAGCACGGAGTTGTGCTCAGTTAGCAGACGCCGCTCAGCACAAGCACTCAGATTACTAGCATGGTACACGCGCGTACACGATAGCTAGCCCGGCCAGGCCCGGGCCCCGCGGGATGTGCGCTCCCGGTCGACCCACTGACTGTCGACATGTACGCATTACCACGTACATTATCACTAAGTTAGCTTGCACAGATACCTGGTACCTCGAGCATAATGTCTTCCCCTATATGGGTAAACCTCGACATTGATGATGATGATGAAGACTGCAGCTCTGACGATAGCGGAGAAGAAGAGGAGGCACATGAAGTTGAAGGGGAAGATGGGGAGGGAGAGACAGCCGATGAACCAGAACGTTATCGTGGGGCTGCACCGTACCTTACCGATATGAACCAGCTGCATCTCCCCCGCTGCCAGTGCAAGAGCGTATGAACATGCCCTTACAAAAAAGAACCATGGTTTTACCATGGTAATACCATGGTATGGTAATGAACCATGGAAACCTGGTAATTTTGCCCTGGTAAAACCATGGTACATTACCATGGTATTACCATGGCAAAATACCATGGTATTACTGCTCTTACCATGTACCATGGTATATTACCATGGTATTACTGTGCTTACCACAATACCATGGTATTTCTGAGGTGATTTACCATGGTATTACCATGGTATTTACAATTTGAAAAGAAAAATAACTTTAATGGTCGTGTATTTACAGCATGCAATACTAGTATGTTACCTACATAACCTGGCCTCGAATCACATACACCTGTTTCTACACTATTGTACAAGACCTACATCCTAATCTACAGGTCTACCTATCTGTATACCTAGAGTATTCTCATGGTCGGACATCCGGGTATTTTGCGTGTCACGGGGTCATGGATAGCGTTGGAGTGAAAACAAACCACTCGCGTGAGCCTGGAGTGAACGCTGTACGTGTTTTCTGCCGGGGCGCCCCGCGAGCATAGCGCTAGCGCAAGCTGGTACTGTAGCTGTGCGGGCGGCAGGATTAGGCCCTAGGCCTACTCTAAATTAGACCCTACCCTAAGTACTACAGTACTAACGTTAGACCTACCTGAAGTTTCTATGAGGTACTAAGTAAGCGTAGATATCGGGGTAGGGCCTACTCAAAGAGGTTCTACTGCACATCTGGCCATTTTGTCGGGTCGTTGATCCAGAGTCCTGCCGCTATTTCGGGCACAGGTCCAGTCCGGCCGCCTTTAAACTTGGCAAAATACCGGGACCGATCGATCGACAGGATCCAGATTTTTAGAATATTGCTGGCAAGACATGATGCATGTATCTCATGAATGATGGCACAAATGACAAAATGAATAATGAAAAACAGTCCCCATGTCTGAGCTGCGTAGAGTTGCACATAAATCATACGCGTCGCACATGCACAGCATGCAGTATGCGCATTTAATATGCAGGCTTAGCGCTTGCAAGCTGTTTGTTTTCACTCCAGTCGACCGGAAGTGACGTGTAGCCGACCGCAAGAATACATCCTATTCCTAGATACATTGCTAGTGTATCAGTTCTTTATATATGGGCTGATATCTGAAAAGGTTTAAGGCATGGTTACTAACTACATGTCATGCATAATATTAGTCCTATCAAAATATGAATATGCATTGTTATAACACAAGTTAAAATAGTTGGTAACAAAAGAGAAATTTCCCAACATACTTCAAAGTTTAAACCCAGAATATATACTTTGGGTTTTTATGTCTTTTATCTATTTTCTCACCTTTTGCATGTTAGATGCTCTCTCATGAATATTCATGAGCGATACAGAAACCAAGTCAAAACATGGTTCGTGCAACTTGAATCAACTTGTGTTACATTTTCCAGTTGGGTTAATGAGGTTTAAACTGCATGGAGAAGTCAGTTCTTGGTACCATGGATATATTAGTACTAACCGGGTGTTTGCACTCACCCACACCCCCCCCCCCCCACACACACACACAAGCACACACATACACACATACACACACTACACACATTCACACATATACTAAATACAGGCTGTAGTACATTTATTACATGAACATACCGGTATAATATTTTGGGTCGTACTTGGAATTTGTATGAGATAACACACAATGTGAATTAGTTCCAAAACTTTGCTTATCTTTAACGGGCCAGGCTTATTTGGCTATAAATGCTAAAAATTGCATTTTGGGAGGGAATTTCGCCTCCCCCCCCCCCCTCCACAAGATCTCGACCATTAGTATTACGATCGTAGCGAAATTTGGCCCAAGTTACTACCACATTGTAATCTACAAAATTATGTGTTATATATCTTATAATATTTTTTTTTTATTTTTATTTTTTTATTTTATTTTTATTTTATTTAATTCATCAATTAATTATTTGTGCAAATTAGCCCCATCATATTATTTTAGCCTAATTAAAAGCATTAAGAGTCTATTTCTTAATCATTTGTACGTCTGTTTTTACATGTTTAAAGACCATGCATCAGACATTAAAGGACTTCCAAAAGCCAATTTATTATGTATATGATTTTTTTTTGAGTTTCAAATGTATTTCTTTGTTTTTTTATTGTTTCCTTTGTTTTCTTATGAGATTCTCATTGACCACTTTTATACCATAATTAGCATAAGATCAATCAATCGCAGTGATTAATGTTACAGCAGTGATAGCTCCAGGGGGCCCCTTCTTTAATTTTTGATAAGATAAAAATAAATAAATAAAAAGAAAACAAAATGAAAATGGGCGTGTCTGCCCCCTTTAATTGCGGAAGTGGCACCATGACAGATCCCTCCCCCATCCCCACCCCCACCCCATTTACGGAATTCCTGGATCTGCTCCGATAAAGAATAGTCAGATTTTTAAAGAGTTTCTTTGTTGCTGTTTTCAATCAATCTTTGCGTCGATTTTTTTTTCAATCGGAGAAGGGACCGTACTTCACAAGCTTTGTCTTTTTAGTGGGTCCCTGCTTTTTTCACACAATGCATATTTCATTTATTTCACTTTTGTTACCTCAGCAACCACTGCATTGTACCCCTACTTCAGGTTTTCAATTATTGCTTTCTCTGTACAATTACATGCATTCTACTTTCATTGAAGAAAGCGAGATTTATGTTCACCAAATAGATTATTTTGCTGTGGAAAAAACAACAATGAATTTGAAGTTGAACTTGAAAAAAAGTCAGGAAAATGTCTCATGACAGGGTCTCTTCCATCGCAGACTTGAAACATCGAGGGTGGATTCCGCCCTTCCCTCTCCTGCCACGTCCCTTAGAGTTTAAGGGGTTTACCTTTAGAATCGGTTGATATATATTTTGATTTTTCCCATTCGTTGCAAGTATACTCATAATGGTCCAATAGTTTTGACTGTAATGTATTGGTACGTTTATAATCGTTTAAAAAGTGGAATCAATTGGTAAAACTGCCAGATTTGATGAACTGGTATGAACTTCCCCAGTCATGCCAGTTTGATACATTACCCGGCTGGGTTCTATACTAACTGTTACAGCCTAAACTTTATCAAAGTGCATGTAGGTTAAATCTGCATTGCTTTGAAGTTGAATAAATCTATCAGTTGTGTCAAGTCATTTGCAACAGGTATACAAGAGCCTGGTTCAAAAAAGTTGAATCTGCTGGAATCATGGAGTTGATGTTTTAGTATGCCAGTTCTTACTGGTAAATCTGCCAGTTGTGTCCAGTCGATTCAACCTGCACCAAATTGGTCCAATTTTTTCGGGGTCATCCCACAAGTCATACGGCCCACAAGCTCGACATTGCATCATGGGGCTTATTGTAAAAGTGTCGTGGGCCTTATTTACCTAGTGTCGCAGTCATGTGGGCCTTGTTCGCTAGGTGTCAAATTCATGGGTTGTTTGATTTGTTGGCTGTATGATTTGTGGGTGTCGAACTCGAATGTGCACTCATTGTTTCTACTGTAATCAACTGGTTGTTGTATGCCATTTCACACAATTTCTTTCAAGTGGATCATCAACTGAAAAATCTGCTTGTTGTGTCCAGTTGATCCCACTTTGTCTAAGGGCATACTTTGGTCTATTTCTTCCTACTGGAATCAACCAATAGGCTTTAATTTTCCAGTTTACAAAATAGATCTAATTTTTTTAATCTGTCATTTTCATTAGAACAGTTCAACTGTTAGTGGTATGGCAGGGCCCTGTGGTATAGAGCAGCGACAACACTGGAGAGGCTCTCCTGGATAAGACCTTATTATTATTATTATTATTATTATTATTATTATTATCATCATTATTATTATTATTATTATTATTATTATTATTATTATTATTATTATCATCATCATTATTATCACCAGTACCACTATGCTACTACTATTAGGTATGTTGTTATTACACACATGTAACTCACTCATCACAGTTTGATCCATTTGTTCAAACTGGAGTCATCTATGTTTTCTCAGTGTACCAGTCCATTCCATCGCTTTCAAGTGGAATCAACTGGTAAATCTGCCAGTTGTGTCTAGTCAAGTTCAATACAATTATTGTATCTATACAGGAATCGGGTAGTTGATATTTCAGTATGACACTTTATTCCGTTTCTTGCAATTGGAATCCAGTGGTGAATCTGTAGGTTATGTCAATGAATTCTAATTGGTAGACAATTGCCTAGTTTATTTCATTTGTTTCAGTCTGTCAGTTGGAATGAAATGTTAGTTCGGAGTCAACTTGTCTAAGTGGAGTCAACTAGTGAGTCTGCCAGTTGAACGACATGTTTTCCAGTTGGTACAAATAAAACTTCATAATCAATGATTTAGAGCCAGGCCATAATATTCAGCTGGAATTGATTGGGTTTTTTTTTTTCAGAGTGTGCCAGCTCATTCAATTTAGTGTCAGCTGGAATGGCGTGAGTTGGTATTAATTTTCATCTTTAATTGTATGGTAATTCACACCATGGTAATGTGAACGAGTATCGGCCTACTTCCAGTTTGCAACTATTTGAACAAGTTGGGTCAAACGGATAGCTATAATGGGACCATTTTTTCCTTGTGATACCAGTAGAGAATGTACCTTTTTTCGTCATTATTTGACATTTAAAAGGAGTATACAGTACTGGATGAGATGAGGATTCAGCTTGTAACATTTTGCGAGATATTTAGAAACCACTCTTTGAAATGATAAAGAGCAGAAGAGGACTCAAACGTTTATTTAATGAAAACAGGCTGAGAAATGACTGAGATATCTAAAAACAAATTAAAACAAAGAGCTCCTAATGAAAGATGGGGCCTGTCAATTTCATTTTGATTTTTTTTTTTTTTTGGGGGGGGGGGGGGGGGGTTGGTAATCTCAGCCATTTCAAGACGAATTTTCTTCAAAACGTTGAATCCTTCTTGAAATTACAGCTGTATATGCTCTTTCATACACTTTATTTCATGAGAGGTTTATCATCTAACAGAAAAAAATAAGTTGTAAATCTGAATCCTCATCTCAACCAGTACCTACTGTACAGTCCCTTTCAGCTATAAGAATATCATAATTGATATGTTGTTGTTGAACCATGGTATCACCATGGCTATTTTTGTGTACCCTTAGAAATACAGAAGATGACAAAAAGACTATGGTTATATATGCTGCGGTACGATTAAAGACCCTGTGGTTGTAGTACATGGTATGATGGTTATCATATGGTATCTCCGTGGTTATTCTATGGTACAAGTAGGCTTAGTAGTGCCAGAACCGTGCCATGGTATGATGGTTATTACATGGTATATCCATGGTTAATTAGTGCAGCGATACTGGGGAAATTCCTTATATACCATGGTTATTTTATGGTACAAGTGGTAATACCGTGGTGATGCCATGGTATGATGGCCATAACCCGGCATCACCATAGTTATTTTATTGTACCTGTATAGTTATACCAGGCAAATACAGTAGATGGCATGGTTTTTCCATGGTACTGGTAGTAATACCATGGTAGTGCTATGGTATAAAAATTATAACATACTATTACCATGGTTATTTTGTGTCGCCTATGGTAAAACCATGGAAATACCATAGACTTCACAGTTATTCTATAGTATACGTATCAGTACTATGGTCGTGTCATGGTATTGATAGTTTACCATGGTTTTTCTGTGGTATCACCGTGCATCACCATGGTTTTTCTGTGGTACTCGTAGCAATACCATTGATACCATGGTTTTACTATGGCAATTGAGGTTTTACCATGGTTTTTCTGTGGTATCACCATGCATCACCATGGTTTTTCTGTGGTACTCGTAGTAATACCATCGATACCATGGTTTTACTATGGCAATTGAGGTTTTACCATGGTAATACCGTAAATTTCATGGTTATTTTTTGTAAGGGTGGCACCAAGCCCGAGAATAGACCTCACGGAAACGATCGCCTGGGAAATACAGAGTGGTATGTCTGGTGTGCCCCCATATAGTTTAACGTTAGAAAAGATATACTGTATTCTACATGATTGACATTGTAAGTTGTAACTGTTTGTCTAGTAAGTAGATTAGAAGAACAGGCCCAGCTCGCTCACAAAGTGAGCGGCTACTTCGGCCGCAGCAAGCAAGCGGGAGCGTCCCGGCCGTGGCCTGGCCCGTCGGCCGGCGCTTACAAGTTAAACTACCAGTAGTAGTCTAGAAGTAGATCTAGTAGCAGTCTACTAGTAGTTATAGTAGTCTACTAGTATAGTCTACTAGTACTACTACTAGTAGTAGTACTATTACCACTACGGCACTAGGTCTAGTAGACTAGTAAGTAGTAATAGCAGAATCTTTGGTAGTAGTACAGAGGCTACACTCTAACGCCTAACGGTTAGGGGGATATGTTGTTACAGGGTGGGTCATGGCTCAAAAAAAAAAAAAAAAAAAAAAAAAAAAGGCCTAACCAGTTTCCCATAGTCAGTTTCTGCAATATTTGTTATCAGTAATTTAGATGCGCCATTTTTAAAGAAAAACGATACCAAGAATTATCGTCAATTTTGGTCGAGAAGTTTTTGTTTTATGCTAAAAATCATACTGTGGAAGGAAGCCCAAACGCCGTGCTTATCTACCGATGAATGCCACGGTGGGGCTGGATTCACGAGTAGGTCTAGGCCTATAAAGCAGGCAAGTCGCCGTAGTATTAGTACAGACACGCAATGGTGGTGGGGCTATCGTGAAATAGGCCCCACCGCAGTGCGCGTGCACCGTACCCGTGCGTTTATAGCTAGCAAGGGTTGGTCCTCCTTGGGTTTAGGGTTAGGTAGGGTTGTATTTATGGTTAAATTGGCCGTTAAATTAGTCGAGGGCCATATTATAAAGTCATTTTCGCCGCATTCACGAGTATTCACTGTGGAAGGCAGCCCCACCGCCGTGCTTACCTACCGAGATGAACGCCACACGGTGGGGCTGAAACAGGCGAGTCGCCGTAGTATTACACTATTTTTTAGTACAGACACGCAGTGGTGGGGCCTATTTCACGAGTTTGCCGAAAATAATGGATATCCAAGCGTACCACAGTTGTAGTCTGTATTATTGGCAGTATTAAATCCGATACAGTTCATGAAATATTCTTTTGTCTAAAGGCTTAGCCAATGACAATAGTGCAGCGCAGCACCTGCTATGCGCTCGCTAGCTCGCTCCCCCGCCAGCGCTAGCCAGTGCAGCCGCCGGCCGCGCCGGCCGGCTGTCGCTGCGCTGCGCTAGCATAGCCTTGCCAGCTCGCTGGCTACGGCTAGACTGGTCGTGAACGACTCCGTTCTTAGACGTCATCACAATTTAGAGGTGATAGTGCGCCGCATGCGGTGAAAGTATAGCAAGTTTTCCAAAACTGAGGAAATTGCATCCATTATGCTAACAAATATAGAACAAAATTCAGAACAGTAAAAAAACCCGCACAACCATAGAATTACTTAGAATTTAACATTTAATATTATTACATCATTGAGAAAAAAATGCCTAAACCATTTTATTAGGTCTTTAACATTAAACAAATTGCTTGCAATTAGAAAGATAACTCCTGAACCACCCCAAGGCCTTTCCCTGGATACCATAGTGTGATAATTTATGGAGAAGTATATTGTGGTCAATATTTCCCCCATATCTGTGCAACGTCTGAAGGTATTTTCTTGGAACTTAGTGTTTACATGGACGACCAAATAAAGATTCTCTAGAGTTTCAGGTCGTGAGGTCAAAGGTCAAAGTTCAAGTGAAATTGTTATAATTTCATTTTTACTCCATATCCCGCAAATGGTGCAAGGTATCTTCATGGAACTTAGTGTATATATACATGTACTGACTGGCAGTGATTATCTAGGGAATTTGGGGTTATGGTCAAAGGTCAAGGTCAACTCCTCAAAATTTCACTATTTTCCTCGTACTTATGCACTGCCTGCAGGATTTTTCTTCCAACTTATATAAGACATGTATTACCCAATAGAGATTCTCTTGGAAATTTCTTGCCAAAAGGTTTTAAGGTCATAAGGTCAAAGATGAAGTGAAAGTGCTAAATTTCACTTCTTCCTCCATATCTCGGAAGTGACTCAAGGTATCATCATGAAACTCAGTACATATTAATGCATGTTCTGACAGTGATTCTCTTGGGAATTTTAGGGTTATAGTGTCAAAGGTCAAGGGTCAAAAGCCAGGTTAAAATGCTAATATTTTACTATTTCATACTGACTTAGGAAGCCAAACATGCACTTGTTGTGAATTGCAGGTTTTCAAGTAAGATTCATCAACATCCTAGCTGCATTTTGCGACTATACTAACCCAGAAAATGTAAGAATGCATGCCTAAGTGTTGCTGTTTGTTTCTGTTGAGGAAAACAACAAATACCACAAAAGGAAATGACAAAAAAAAATGACAGTGATTATACATCATAGTGTCACCTTAGTTATTACAGAATTGAGAATCCATATTGGTCAGGCGTATTTTGCTGTCTGGTAGGGTATGTTTTCCAGTCCAGCGCTAACTGGTCTTGCTGGTGAAGCTCACTGTCCTCATGCAATATGACCGGTGGTAGGAGCTCCATTGGCGGATCAATAGTTGCAGTCACGTTTATGCTTCCCTGGCTACGCAGTCCCCCATAGCTGGTGGTGTTGTGTGCGATATCTGCAAGTCAAGATGTACCACCACTTGTGGGCGAGATCGTAGAATCATAATGCTTGTGAATATGGTGTGCGTGGCATTTGATTACCTGACTGCTGTCGTCGGCAATAAGGACTTCAAGAGAAACCGGTCCATTTTGTGCAACAATGTCTCCATGCCACCATTTGGGAGATTTGAGGTGAAGTTTTTTGCGTAAACTTCATCTCCCACAGCAAGGGTATGCGTCTTCCAGCCACTGTCATGAGTGACCTTTTGCTTTTCTTGACAATCATGTACGTGTGACTCGATAACAGGTCTCAGGCGATCGAGTGCAGTCATCAGGCGACGACCCATTGATATCTCAGATGGCAAAATTCCTGTCGTTGAGTGCAGAGTACAGTTCGACCTCGATTATCCGGCCATGTCGGGACCAGCGCTCATCCGGATAAGCGAATTGGCCGGATATGGGAGACGTAATGTATATAGCTGCTGTCCAAGCTGCCGTCCCAGTACACTGGCAGCTAGGCAGGTAGCGTACCCCGCAACGGTGGTGTAATCTATGCTAGCCTGCACAAAATTGTAGTCCCTTCTTCACAAAAATAAAGTATATCTTTATGTGAAAATCATACATGTTTTACCTCATTAGATATTGAGAAACCTATCATGCACATCTTATGAAATTAGTGAAATAGATCCATGAAAAGATGTTAAAGTCACTGTTTTTTCTCAATTTTTGGATGAAAAAAAAAGGTCCTTCACTGCGTGAACGCCTCCGGATAATAGAGATTTCTGGATAAAAGGAGGTTGGATAATCGAGGTCGAACTGTAATGCGATATTGAAGAAAAATCTCGTGATCTTCGTTCCCAGCAATCTGTCTCCCATGTGCTTTATTACGTCCGTGAATGTAAAAGTGGTGCATTCTTCTAGGCCGTTGGATTTGGGATGATATGGTACTGACTTTGAATGCACAATTCCATTGTTCTTCATGAATATGCTGAACGTGGCGCTAGGGAAAGTGGGGTCATTGTCAGAGACTACTATATTCAGCAACTATATCCAGTGTTGTGAAGAGTAGCCGCAACTTCACGATCGTAGATGTTGTCGTATTTGAACCAACTGGTATCACATCGAGCCATTTGGAATACGCATCGACCACGATGATAAAGTTCTTTCCCATGAACGGACCAGCATGGTCACATGCGCGACCATGGATAATTTTGCTATTGCCATGGATAAAGTGGTGTAGATGCTGGCATCAGTTGATTTTCTTGGCACTTGCCACATGGCTTTGATGCATTTTCCATGTCATGATTCATTTGTGGCCACCATACAAATGCTCTCGCGAAACCTTCCATCCAAGATGTCTCGTATGGAGCATCTCTAACACTTGTTTCCTCCCCTGGATAGGAATGATCACATTTTTTCCCCATAGCACACACTCATCTACCAGCAATAGCTCAATCACAGCGCACATAGTGGGGCTTCATGTCAACATCGATTTCCCCTCGCTGTTCAGGCCAACCGCACTCCATGTAGGTTAGCATGCGAGAAAAGGTTGGGTCACGGCACGTCCACTTCTGGAGCACTGTTTCGGCAGGCAATGTCACTGTAGGCGGCACATCAGCGAGTGGTAATCAACGAAGTGCATTCCCATTAGCTTGTAGTCCTGTTGGCTTGAAGCGGAGTCTGTACTCATAGGTCACGAGAGTGACGGCCTATCGCTGTTACCACAAAGGGTGTCTAGTGTGTCCTGGATTCGTGTTATCAGTTGCCTGTCTGCCACAGTCCGTTGGTTTAGTTGGCAATAGTCAATGCGTTGCCACAAAGTCCCATCTTTCTTCCGCACACAGATGATAGGGGAAGAGTAGGTGACTGAGACTTTGAGATCCATCCTCAACTGATCAAGTCCCACAAATATTTCTTGACCTCCTTTGTAAGTGGGGGTGGGACACCCATGTAGGTCTTTTGTACAGGGGTTGGGTCATCCAAGGTCAGATGCATCTGGAAGCGAAGGGATGCAACCCAGATCCTGCTCATCCTTTGCGAACACATCGGCCTCTGTCAGCATCTCCTTGGCCAACTGGCATTGCAGTTACGACAAGTGTTCTAGGTATACAGGTGGTACACAGAGTTCCATTTGGGGTTTTCATTTCAGAAGGCTGGGTTCAGGGACACTGGTCAGCAATAAAACCTTTATTTGAGACTCTTGCAGGAGCTCTGCCGGGAGGATGGCCCGCATTGGGGTTAATCTCCCCAGGTGAGTTCTACCAGGTTGGACTATGTCATAGTTTGTATTATTGGAGACTGGGATGGTGAACATAAGACACTCCTGCCTCGAATGTCCACAGGGGAGTAACCGGCAGTGAGACCATCAGGCAGGCCTTTCGGTTCCATAGGGTCAAACAGGACTGCGGTTTGGTCTACCATTCCATTAGGCCTTCTGTATTTCACCATCCTTGTCTCTCGTGCAGCAACTTTGACATTGGTTCTGCCTGTGTACACCTGGCAAATTTCTTTGTCTTCTCAGTTCTCGAATAGGGTCACAAATTAGTTGACAGCTGACTTCTTTGCATGGGGGAGTATTCGGTGAACTGGGCTTGTGCATTTGGTGTCCCGTTGCCATGTATTAGGGTTTCAATGATGTTGTACCCAAGAATAGGGTGTTTAAGTGTTTCAGGGTGATGGAAAGGGACACCTGAATGATGGAACCAACAACGATTCCAACTCGGGAAGTTCACAGGTCCAAGACTCCCAGATTGGCCTGTACATATCAAGGAGCATGACATTACATCCATTCCCCCTCCCCCTTGTGAGAAACCGTTTCTCTTAACAGAACTCTTGCTCATCATGACCAGGGCAAGGTAGCCCAACAGATCAAACAAGCCATTGCTTATGGACAGAACTCCTCTTTTTGTGTATGTGTGTCTGCCCCAGCTACATCTAGTTGCTGAGGAGTTTCAATTCACTGTGATAAGCTCTGTATCATTATTCGCAAGATGCAACAGATGGCAATGGAAACCTTGATTACAGCTCAATCCACTTTAGTTCCTGATTCCAAACTTGTCATTGATCTTGAGATAACAATCTGAAACAATAAATGCAATACAGACTTAATGCAATTGTTGTTTCTTACCGCATTCGATTTGGCCTTACCATGCTTACTGGAATCACAAAATCTGCCTTCTTGTTCTGGACACAACTGCACTTCACAGTATCCTTGGCTGTAATGCACTTTCTCTATTCGGGTACTATTGCACAGAGGGGCTCCTTCCCAACACTGAAACAAAGTAGTCTTTGTAGAGTGTTTACATTAATTTTGGAAGGAAAGGGATCTTATCTTGACATTGGGGTTCTTGCAGCTATAGACTAGTCAATTCAGACCTGTTTTACCCCTAGTAAGTCTTGACTTGTTACGTAACATGGAGACATTGAGGTTATATGTCACTACGCATGGCTATAGTGACAGTACAGCTTTACCACTAACTTGATTTGGAACATGAAGGTGTCCTCGGTCAAATTACACTGAACACCCAAACTCCTTTGATCTTGAGTACCATTGCTCAACGTAAGGTTCCTGATATTCTTCTGAACCTCCTCTGGATTTAACGCATCGAGTACTGCTATTAGAGTTTGATGCAATTTTGTGCAAGTGGATGCCAGCTTTCTTCATCAACATGGCCCATGTTTGTGTCATGAGTGAAAGAGCTGGCGAGTCCATCTTCGGCATAGAAGTTGTCATGGAGGAAATCCCTAATGTCTGGCTCAGTGCCTCTGACCAGGTCCCTCAGACCATAATTTGCTACAGCTGGAGAAGGGGAATTGCCAAACACATGCTTAAGCATATCGTACTCTATGAAGGGCTTGTCAAAATCATTTTCTTTGTGCCAAGAGAATCAGAGAAAATTCCTATGCTTTTCAGATGCTGAAAAACGTAAGAACATTGACTCCGTATCCCTGCAGACTGCAACAGGTACCTGCTGAAACCTCATCAGCACCCAAGCCAAGTCATTGGTTAGATCAGGGCCTTTCAACAAAGCCTTATTCAAAGAGTGTCCTATGAACTTGGTCGAGGAATCAAATGCACCTTTGGTTTTGTCCTTTTTGGTGTGATACACCCCAAACAGTGGCAGGTACCAGTACTCTTCGTTTGCTTCATGAGGCAGCTAGTGCAAGCTTCATGTGGATTTGAGAAGTGACCCCTTACGTGAATGCCAACATGTGTTCCGTCTCAATTGGATCTCCGGCCATACTCGTTTGGAGGATTTGAGCTCTTTCTACAGCTCCTTGATGATTGTTAGGAAGGCAATCCTTAGACTGTTTGAAGGGTAATGGAGCTGTCCACTTACCATTTTTTCAAGCTTCCTTTTTTGCCTCAGACTATCATTGTTATCTTTGTCACCAAAGCAGAGCCTTAATTTGAACTCATTTGGACAGGGTTCGAGACACGACTTCCTGGTACAAAGAACCTGAGTTTGCAAAGGAAATATCTTAGCTGAGTGATCAATACTTACTGTGAATCCCCTGAAGCCATCACCAATAATAACTTATTCAAGGGAGAACTGTGCAAATGGCAAATCAGGTGATCCAATCCTTTAGTCGAGCGCACGGTGTGCCTCCACCATGCCCCTGCCTATCTAAATAGTTGCTGCGGAATTGTGATCAACCTGTGTGATTTTGCCGCTTTTCAAATGCTCATATGCTTGAACTCTCTCTCTCTCTGGCGTTGGAATCTAATCTTTGAAATCAGGAATGCAAGAACACACTATGACCGTTGGCGGTCAAGCCTACTTCCGTGATTACACTTTCATGACACTTTATAAGGCTTGGTGGTGCTCCTCCCATGTCTCAGAATATGTGAGAATGTCGTCAATGTGATTGACTATATTCGTCATTCCATCTAGCACAGTGCGCATGAGCCTCAAGAAAACTGGGGGACATTTACCATTTTAAAAGATAACACCATTACAAAAGCTTTCTTGTCTTCTATAGAGTCTCCTACATCAGTTTCCAACATGGAGTCGGCAGATTCAATTTTCCAGAATCTTCTACTTGCTGATTAAGGACGTCGTCCTGGCTCTGCACGAATGATGTTCTGAAAGAGGAGTTCCATTTCTCTTTCCTTTGAGTACCTATGGGCCCCATAATTGTCCACCCTAGTGGACTGCGAGTAGCATATGGATCCTTTTTGTTTCCACGCTTTTCTTCTGGGACCCAGAATGCTTCAGGTACGTCACCACCAATGAGTAGTTTCACCTGGGCACCATTTACATCAGGTAGGTCAATTCCTTGAAGGTGTGGCCACTTTGTCCCTTCATCTTGGGATGCTATCTGTTGAGATTGGTAACTTGTCTACTGTCCACACTGTGTTCATTTCGATGACCTCGGAACCATCAGTTCCTGTAACTGCAAAGCTTACCTCACTCTCCTGTCTCTCATGATTTTGTTTGATAATTGTGGAGAGCGTAAACTTCTTCACTCGTCCATGCAGGCCTAATTCATTTGCGAGACTCTTCTCGCACAAGGACACATCACTTCCGTCATCCAACGGAGCCCATGTATCAATCTGTTTACCGTTTCCCAACACTCAGACTGGGATGACTCATAGACACACTTTAGTGGATGTGACAGTGGACAAATTGGTCCCAGACGGCTTCTTGGTCTTTGGCTCTTTGTCACCGGCCTTGATGGGGGAAGTTTTTGACTGCTCCTTGTTTGTTGGTGGTGTAAAGTGAAGGAGGGTGTGATGTTTCTTCCCACCTCCTTCGACCTCACGTGCAGGTTTGCCTCTGCATGCCTGTGCAAAATGCCACGGCCTTAGGCCGTTGTCGCACAGTCTGCTCTTGCGAACGATTCCAGTCTTTTCCTTGTGTGCCTTTTTAGCGAATTGTTGGCATTCAGAAAGCTTGTGTTTTCCATCACAACATTGGCATTTCCACTGCTGTTCTTGACCTCCTTGCCCTTGTGTAGAGAATGCTGTCTTACCTCGACATGCTGACCCTTGCGGGCTCCTTTGACTGAGTGGGCGAGGGGAATCTTTCTTACCAATGTTCTTGCCAAACATGGTGTTAGCTTCCTCTGCAGCCTTCTCAACAAACTCAGTGAAGTGGCCAAAGTGTGGTTCCATATCGGACATGATGAGATCTTGTGCTCTTTCCGCCCACTTTCCTTGTAGATGAATGGGCAGGAGTTGTTGAACTTTCAGCAGGGTGTCTCTTGCGTTCAGATCAGCCATGTAGCCCATCTGTAGGGCGATCTGACACTTTCTCATCTCCCTGCCAAGATCTGCCATGCCCCTTGCATCATTTGGCTTTACTTGTGGTCTTCCCAAAACCTTCCTTATCAGTGCATGAGTAATGACATGGGGCTGGCTGAACTGTTGGGCCAGAATTTGCCGTGCTTTGTTGGACCCATCACACGGATGCATCAAGATACAACATTCAATTACTTTCTTAGCCTTGCGTAGGCACAGTTGCGACAAATACATTAGTTTCGTCCTATCAAATGCATTACTGAAATTCCAATAATTAATTGGATCACCATCAAATTTGACCATTTCTGGTTTGGGCATGTTGACTGCCATAGGCAGTGCATCACACAATTGGTTTGCATTTACACCCCCTTTGTTACTCACTGACTGAGCATGATACGTACGTACGTACTTGGGTTTTCATGTACACCTTTGTTTTCCTCCCAAATGGGAGCATTTGGATTGAGATTACTCGTGATTTCAACATTAGGCTTGACTTCAGGCACTCTGTCTTGTGCTTTACCTTATGTTGCATTTACATTTACATTCACACCTTGGGATCTAGTCTTGCCTACATCCATTTCTCCATGTACGCAACTTCTTCTGTCTTTCTCTACACTGCTTACCTCCATATGTTCCTCCAGCAATTTTGCCTCTGCCTCTGCATTAACAATTTCATTTATCAATTTCAAGATTTGCTAACTGTTCGTCTAATTTCAACTGTTCCCGTTTGATTTCTTGAGCCTTCGTCAGTTGCTGTTTCTTCAGATGTGCCAGCTCCGCCTTCACCTTCGCGTCCCTCAGTCTAGCAGATGATGACATCAATCGGCTGCTCCTTGTTGATACCCTCGATGACTTCAGGGAGATTCAGTCATCTTGCCTGCTTCTACGTGTTGTGGATTTTCTCGTACTTCGTCCATCCATTCCTTTACTCTGGTGTCAAATTCTAGCTTGTTTGCCAGGTGGGACTCGAACTGTTTGTTAGCTTCAGCTGCACTGTTTTTGTCAAATGTCACGAAATAATCTTTGAACTTTCTTTCGTAGAAGAGGAATGTTCCTTTAAGCTGGCTGTGCTTTCTCTGCACTTGAGCGATGCTTGAGGAATCAAGCACGAGAGTCTCAATCTCTTTATATTTCTTAAAGAGATTGCCGGTGTATCCTTGACACGAACGGCGCAGCTCTTCGGTGGTAAATTGCTTGCTAGAATCCTGCTGGACTTCTTCCGGTTGACCTTCATGTGGAACGCTCTGAGTTTCTCCCTCAGCCGAGACATCATGTAAAGTTGCTTGCAATTTCTCCATTCCATTCTGAATTTCCTCACAGTAGTACACAAACAGTTGTAAACTTTTATGTAACCTCTGTTATATAAGCTCCTAACTGCGGGGTTAATCACTGCGCAAATGCGTCAACAACAATAAATCGATCAACGCACATAATCTCGTTGAACTTCGATTCGTGTTATTCAGCATCAAATGATGATCTGATGATCAACTTCATACACAAATGACAATGATGCTGCTACAGTATAAACTTCGATTGACAGTTATGCAATGTGATGTGACATAGCTTCACACAAACGGTTTTACTGGTAGTGCTGACACGACTTGACACAACGATGCATTTGACGTGACGCAATTCGTCGTGACGACGTAATACGATGTGACGTTTGACGGCATCCTCCCACGATTTAGCAAGTGTCTCATCCCCCCTTTGGGCCTTGCCAAATTCTTTATTGGATGCCAGGAGCATTGTTTCAGATACGTGTACGTGGAGGGGCTTCAGAGGTTTTCCCTCCTGGCCTTCTGCCGGGTGCTCTAACCCCCACTATGTTCCCCAGGGTGAGGTCATATAGCAGCTTGCGCATAACTAGCTCATTTACCTCCCTTTCGTAATAAGGGGTGTCTATCGCAATGTGCGCGACCAGCACTTTACGCACTATCCTGTCGAGCAACACACACCTCTGTATCTTGCCCAGCAGTTGCCCTGGTGATATCAAACTTTCTCTGACAACCACTGCTACAGCCACTATCACCTAGTACTGAGGCTTCATGCCCCAAAACCACTCCCTTAGCTACAGGTGTGTTCCCAGTGGTCCTTGATCTGGTTGCATTCACTACTGGCAGCTCCTAACCTGATGCTAATTTAACATGTGTGCAGGGGTTACGTGGTTCATCGTATTTGACGAGGGATGCATGTATAGACATGCAGCCCCTGACTCAGCATTCCCTGTGTTATCTGCTTCAGCCTTTGTGTCGGTTTGTTTTAGCTGTAGCCCAGCTGCTCGGTTGAATATGTCCTCATTACCTTTTGCTCAGCACTCTTTCGAGATATGTCACAGCTTTCCACAATTGTAGCATGTAGGGGAGACCCCTGCACTGACTCCATTTTTGTTTTGGATCTGAGGGTTTTGTTTTTGTTGGGAGTCTGGCATTGGTGAGCTTCGCTTTGAGTCAGGCTTTAAGTTGGGATGGGCCTCATTGTTCTGTTGGGCCAGTGTGACCAGACCCTCCAGCCCATTTGGCTATTTCTCTTTAATGAAAAGTTTAATTTCCTTTGCACAAATGCTATACATCTGCTCAATGATAAACAACTTGCAAAGTCTCTTAAAGCTCTGATCAACTCCTGCCAACTCAACCCATCTGAACAAATACCTTCTCAGTCATTCTGAAAACTGGCTGTAGGTCTCGCCCTTTTCTGGTGGAGATACCCGGAATTTCCCCCTTAACCCTTCTTCGGTGAGTTCATACCTATGAAGCAGTGTGCTTTTGAGTTTATCGTAGTCATGGATATCCTCACTAGGCAAACGTGTATACTCTTTCAGAGCTTCCCTGTCAGAAGGGTACTAAGTGGAAGTGACTATTCCTCTCTTTCCCACCCCGAGCTCTGAGCATAATGCTCAAACCGACACAAAAAACAAATCCATGTCATCATGCTTGTCGTTAAACATAGGTAACCTTTGCACTCCTACCGAACTTGATCTGTCTGCTCATGTTTTGCCTTCGGTAGCTATCTTTAGTTCGATCTCTTTGAGAGTCTTTTGGTATTCTCTTTTTTTTGTCACTAATCTCTTACCCTATCTCTTGCATCAACTTCCTTTTGCCGCTCCTCCCGAGCGAATTTCTACAGATCCTCTACTGAAAGGCCTACCTCTTCAAGATACTAATTTCAAGATATGGTTTCAGATCCATTTGGAAAATGTTGACCCGAAAATACCAAAGTATTATAAACTCGAGCTGCAACCAGTAGGAAAGCTTTTACCAGTTTATAATGTATTGTTCTTGCAATATTGTAAGGGGGTTTTATAGAATGAATGTCATTTGTAAGGATGGTTCATCCTCACCCCAAATACATAATTTTATCCAAATGGATATAATTCACCAAAGCATTGATCAAACCGAATGTGTCTGCGTCAAGGCGGGGACAAGGACAATGCAGTATATATTGAAATATATTGTGGCCTCCTTGGTGTTGAGATTTATTGAAGCTTAAGCCTTAGAGCAGCCAGTTTGCTCTTTTTGCATCACAAAAAAGATAAAAAAGAACAGACCTACAAATAATGGACAGATGTAAGAATGTACCGGCTTACATAATTTTGCTCTGATATTCAGTTGCGCAAATTTAATGCACCCAAAAATAGTCCTCGCGGTTGCAAAACTTAACAACATGTTAGCTGGCATGCCGCGTTGGAGCTCTCAGTTCATGAGAGTCCATAGATGACCGGATGACTGTCTCTGCAACGAGTTGATTTACGAGGGGGGGGGGGGGGTAGTGTCTCCTTCCAGTACGTAGGTAGTTCGACGGAAAATGGATTTCAATGCAGAAACATTTACAAACGCAGTGTTCTTTTTAACACATTAAGACCACATGTCAGATACGCTACCAAATGTAGCATCTTAGAAAATCTTGGATAGTCTGCTTAATTCTTGCTGTAAAGTGGCAATACTTATGTAAAGCTACAAGCTTAAACATGACCAACGATCATGGATACATTTTAGAGTCAGCCTTGATCTTATCTGTAACAAAAATGATCGTTATTTATAAAGTGAGGACTAAATAAAAGTCAAGAGCATACATAAATTTCGGCTTGACAAATCTTACCCGAAATGGAGTTTCCACCTGCAGTTCACTCATATCAGTAATCGCATTGATTTTGCATGAAAGGTTATGAATAGGTATTACACTTGTGATTACAAACAAATGGCACGTAATATTTCTGCCAGATTAAATAAACTTTGGATCAAAAGAAGAATAGTTTATGGTAACGTATCTGACGCATTAGACATACAATTTCAGACCCAACACCAATCATGCCAAAATTTGCATTTTAACTTGTAAAACCATCACAATATGACTGTTTTCGTAAAAACATCGCACTTCTAACCGTGAAGAACGATCTCGTCATAGGTATGCGATTATATATTTCTTCATGTGACTTTGAGATATACATAAAATAATAATTAAAAAAAACACAAACCAGCAATATTTTCTCTTGTACAGTTGTGAAATTTTGCATAATAATGCGGGAGATGGGAAAATGAAGTTGGATAAGATTTTCAAGCAAATAATATACATAAGTTCCTTTTTTAGCTCACCTGAGCCAAAGGCTCAAGTGAGCTATTGCGATCGCCCTTCGTCCGGCGTCCGTCGTGCGTCGTGCGTCGTCCGTCGTCCGTCGTCCGTCGTCCGTCGTCCGTCGTCCGTCGTGCGTCGTGCGTAAACTTTTTACATTTTCATCTTCTTCTTGAAAACCCCAAGACCGATTTTCATCAAACTTGGCAGGTAGCATCCCTAGGGGGTTAGGAACTCAATTTGTTAAAATGGGCACCATGCCCCACCCAGGGGGCCCCCAGGGGGGCCCAAACCCCCCAAAATTAAGGAATCTGTAAAAATCTTCTTCTCTAGAACCAGAAGTGATAGAGCTAAGTTAATACTATGAGTTAGTACATTGATGACTGTAGTTTCAAGTTTGTTCATGGCAGAATCAGGGGTGCCCCCCTTGGGACCCAGGGGAGGGGGGTGGGGAAGGGTTCTAATGGGGCCTAAATTGTACATTTTCATCTTCTTCTTGAGAACCCCATGACCCATTTTCACCAAACTTGGCAGGTAGCATCCCTAGGGGGTTAGGAACTCAATTTGTTAAAATGGGCACCATGCCCCACCCAGGGGGCCCTCAGGGGGCCCAAGCCCCCCAAAATTAAGGATTCTGCAAAAATCTTCTTCTCTAGAACCAGAAGTGATAGTGCTTAGTTAATACTATGAGTTAGTACATTGATGACTGTAGTTTCAAGTTTGTTCATGGCAGAATCAGGGATGCCCCCCTTGGGACCCAGGGGAGGGGGTGAGGAGGGGTCCTAATGGGGCCTAAATTGTACATTTTTATCGTCTTCTTGAGAACCCCATGACCCATTTTCACCAAACTTGGCAGGTAGCATCCCTAGGGGGTTAGGATCTCAATTTGTTAAAGTGGGCACCATGCCCCACCCAGGGGGCCCCCAGGGGTCCCAAACCCCCCAAATGAAGGAATCTTTATAAATCTTCTCTAGAATCAGAAGTTATAGAGCTGAGATAATACTATGAGTGATTACATTAATGACTGTAGTTTCAAGTTTGTTCATAGGAGATCCAGGGGTGCCCCTCTTGGGTAGGGGGGGGGGTGGTTGGAAGGGTCCAAATGGGGGCCTGAATTGTACATTTTCATCTTCTTCCTGAAAACCTCATGATGGATTTTTGTCAAACTTGGCAGGTAGCATCCCTAGGGGGTCAGGATCTCAATTTATCAAAATGGGCACCATGCCCCACCCAGAGGGCCCCAGGGGGCCCCAATCCCCCCAAATTAAGGAATCTTCAAAAAAATTGGGCCTTTATTGTACATTTTCATCTTCTACTTGAGAATGCCTGGTCAAATTTTGGTAGAGCTGTGAATAATTTAGGTTAGTGACTGCGTGAAAGGTGAACTTGCAATACTCAGGTGAGCGCTAGACCCGCGGGTCTCTTGTTTATTGTTCCTGTCTATAATGATTTTTTTCCTCAAGAATTAAGAAATGATGGCAACGTATCTGACAAAGCATTTAGTTCATTAACACATCAAATTAACATCAAGCAATGAACTATATTTACATCAAACCCTGTTCAATCAAAAAAATATGTGATCCAAAACACCTGACGCATAACGTGCGACATCAAAATTCTAGTCGTTTTCAGAGCATAATGAGAATAAGGGAGTGCTCTTGAATTAACCATATTTAAACTGAGCGCATTTGATATAATATGTAAAATTACAATGGACAAAAGTTGACCGTTCATGTACAACATAAGGCAAGTAACAGACTTCAGTCTTTAAAATCCTTCTGATTGAGTTTACAGGCATAACATTATTCTGATACAAACAGGAAGAAAATAAAAAGGATTTGTACCGTACCTGGCGTCAATTTTTGTAGATGCCACAATTTAGTACAGTACTGGTTTAGATGGGATTCACATTTTAACGTATTGCAAGATAATATTTAAGAGCATACAAGTCTACGAGGAATTAAAAGTTTATTTGATGAAAGTCGGTTTTTAAATGTCTGGGATATACAAAACAAAGTAAACGAAAGAGGTTGTAATAAAAGTAAATGAGCCGTCACATTTTGTTAGAACTTCTTTCTTTCACTTTATTTTGGATATCTCGGCCATTTCTAGACCATTTCATTATATAAACGTTTAATTTCCCTTTAGAATGTTATGCTCTTTAATATGTTATATGAGTATAATTTCAGGTTATCTTGCAAGAAGTTAAAACCTAGCTGAACCCTCATACAAACCAGAACTGTACTACCATCACTAGTTACATGACTTTTCACTGCGATACTGAAACGTCCTCTTGTCTTGCTGGTAATTAATCTTACTAGAGAGTATTGGTTGTTGAGAACATCATGACATATATTTTTCTTAACTTATTTAAGTCATGTTATGTTGTAAGTATTGTAACTGGAAATTGTACTTAGTTCTTATGTTTCCATCAGTGCTCTACATGACCATACTTTTCGGTACAATATGCCACGATTATGATTGAAAACATCACCTTATGAATGTGCATGTAAAATTGTATACTGGTATAATAGTTGTACTAGTATTTCACAGAATCAATATAATTTCTTTGCCTTGAAAGGTTTGAATATTAATGAAGCAAGATGAACATTATGAAATAAACAAATCGCTATATTTACGCAGTCTTTAAATTGTGTATTTTCGTTGAAATACTTGATTTTCATTCATTCTTTCTGCCGTCATTGAAATACTTTTAAAAATATCTAGTTGATGCAGTGAGTTTCATTGGGTACCCAGTCTTTGATAATATATACAAGCCGTAAAGAGTCGCAGTTATCATTGCTCACATGACCGTACTTTTAGGTACAAATGCCATGATTATAATTGAAATCATCACCTTATGAATGTACATGTATACTGGTTTAATATTTGTACTAAAATTCACAGACTTAATACAGTTTCTTTGCCTTGAAAGGTTTGAATAAATGAAATAAGATGCACATCATGAAATAAACAAATCGCTACATTTACGTAGTCTTTAATTTGTGTGCTTTCGTTAAAATGCTTCATTTTCATTGTTTCTTTCTGCCGTCAATGAAATACTTTTAAAATTATCTAGTTGATGCAATGATTTTTATTGGGTACTCGGCCTTTAATGATATATATACCGGCCGTAAAGAGTCCCAGCCAACACTTGTTCGTAAGTACACAAGTGTTCAAACAGAGTACCGTTATATGCATTAAGACGGATGTGACTCAATGTCATTAATTTAATGGGTGTGTTTCCTTGCAGCACTAGCCAATTCTTCGATTAGAAATAATTGTCCGGCGTTTCGCTGTCCCGCTAACTCCATCACAGACGTTTTTGCCATGACCATTCGAAGTAGTCCCAGCTCGCGCCTACGCCGAAGATATCACTGTGTCGGCACAGAGTGCTGAAGATGAACCGATTACGGTATTGGGAGGATGGACTATCCGTCAAGTAATGGATGCTTTCCAAGTTCGGAATGTGTTCTCTCAGACGGGGAACGAGCTTCTTCAGGATGGCCACAACAGTCTTCGCATTATGGTCACCAACATCAGATACAAATACGAAGCTCTTGTGCTGTAGCTGCTAGCTCACCTGCATCTTTGTAGTATGTGACGACCGGATGAAGCGTTATACTGGTGCCATTCCAATATTCGCTTTGAATTTCTTCTGCATTCTGGCAGACAAAATTCTCGGCGAAGAAGTCCATCTGAAAAATTGCATCATGTTGTGGCAACCGTTCCTTCAAGTCGGCCAGTGCCTTGTACTGGGCACGAACCCTCTCTAGGTGAGAGGGGAATGATGCATAGTCGTTTCTCATCGGTTCGACGAACTCTGCGCGGCACTTCTTCACCCTCTGAATATGCATTTTTTTTTTTTTTTTTTGGCCATTGACGTCAATCTTCAGCCATGATTCATATTCTACTTCTTGATTTGAGACAGCAGTTCAGTCATCTGATTGTTACTGACAGTCGTGGCTGTTGTTTCGGGATTTGGAGAAATGTCTGCACCCAGGTCATGTATGCTCTTCAGTTTGAATGCCATATTCTAATGGATCGTACAAAGGCAGGTTTTTCTGGACAGAACTGACGTCAGTTTCACGTGCGATGGTCGAAACTTGCAGAATTTCGAAAATTAAACTTTTACACCAGGATTATCGCAGCAAAACTTGTCGTAAGTATTGCGCAAGTAATCAGGCAGTATGCGATTCTAAACATTCTTGGTGGCATCCTTCTTGCCAGGCATACATCGGCTGACGTCTTCTCTTTCGAGGAAAGAAGCAATTCTCTTCTGAACGGCAGTCGTCATGCGTGCTCGCAGGCATCGACCTTTGGATAAGGTTGATCGACTAATCCCTGTCTTTTTGTGGAGCACTCAGATGCATCGGTACTTCTTAACTATCTTCCCCGATATGGTATCTAACAAAGTCCTCCTCTGTTCTTGTTTCGTAGTGTCCTTTCGTTTAGATCTAATTTGATCAGTCAGGACGTTGGCAAACAAAAGCTTCTTGCGCACTGCTCGTGACAAATCATGTTGGTCAAGACCAGCGTCTCGTAGCTCCGACCTTGTCTCAGTTCTGGTAGTCATGGCTGCCGGCAGACGAGTGGGAGATGAGCCTTGGGAATTGTTAGAGAGCCTCTGTAATCTTTTTTGGAGCTTTTTCACTTGTTTTCAGCTCGGTGTTTTTGGCGGTGATATCATTCATTTGCTTTTGTTTGTCTCTCAGAGCTTTTGACCTTTTTTGTTGCTGTCTCTCTTTGGAAACGCGTAAACTGGACATGCAAACAACTAGCTGACTTTGAATTTCGTGTCGGCCTTCTGTGAACTTTTGGTTCTGAAGATGTACAGGGCACCCCAATTAATGAGTGTTTTTTTTTTCTTTTCTCAGTACTTTCTTGAGTATTGTCTAGCCTATCGCCGCTTCGCCTTCAGCTTCGACGCATCTCGCTCAGCAACAGGAACACGATAATGACGTCGCCGTCGCTTTTTCTCCAGAAATTTGGGATCATTCTTTTTTCTTTTCCTGTACTCCTTTTGGATTTCCGCTCGTGTTTTTCTCATATTCTGACAAATTTGGCAGAAAAGAGGGAATATCTAACAGAAGTTGAGTAGAAACATAGACGAATATATTTCACAGACAAACCTCTGTATACATGCTGCAGTCACGCACGACAATATTGAGTAATACATATCTCATCAGATAGGTTACCATCCTGATCAGCAGAGAAAGCGAGAAAAGAAAGGAGAGAGAAAATAGAGAAAGCATCAGGGTGTTAATGTACTTTCCTATATCAACACGATTATTTTGTGGAATGGACTATAATATGAAAAATAAATATCTTGTCAGATACGTTACTAATCTGATCAGATACGTCACTGTATCTAGTTCGGTTAAGTTAAGAAATGTATGCACGCTATCACTTCAAGGTATAAGCGGTAGTACAGATGCTGTCCATAAGTACGAACTTACATTAAATTGATCAATCCATCCCGTATCAATACACTCTTAATATCACGTCAGTTAAAACCATCCACAGCTCCAACATAAATCATTCGAGGGATACTCAACTACACGTGAATGGAAACTAGCATACGCACGAGGATGTCATTTACTCTTCAATGAGCTCTGCACGTGGATCGACCGAAAGCCGTCATGCTTGCAAGAAGTAGAGCACGAGGTCAAAAGGTTAGATCCATACGCAAATGCACGTCGCGGTTTACCTTGTATATAATTGTTTCGTATTATTGGTAACGTATCTGATGGTAACGTATCTGATGTGCCGTTACCATTCTCACGCTCTATTCACAAAAATCATAATTTTCTTACTCGATTTCTGTCGTGAGATTAAACATTGCCCTCTGAGCTTTGCGTTTCTTAACTGCATTTTTTTTTCTTAATGAAGCAAAGTTTAGGTTACGTATCTGATTTCAGCTCATCGTAACATTAGGTTTCCACGGCTTCAGATCTGTATATATTTCTGTAACAAGAGATTCAATGAATAAATCATGCTTCCTTGTATGGGTGAGATTGACTGTGTTTAGCATGTGAAAGCACACTGCTATGCGGCATTACTTTGATCTCCTCTTATGAGTCTCAAAAAGGGTAACGTATCGACATGTTGATGATCTACAGGTAGTCAAAATAATGTGGCTTGATCTATATCACATTGTATAGCCGTATACATATATTTTCTTAATTTACCTAGGGATAGGTAATAATTATGATATTGACTGGCCTTGAGGGAGATACCAGATAAATATTGCCCGCACTGAAAGAATGTTGCCCTCGTCTTCGACTCGGGCAATATTCTTTCAGTTTGGGCAATATTTTCTGGTATCTCCCTCGAGGCCAGTCAATATTATATAATTTTGTTCTCATCATTTTTAGGACTCCGCACCACCCCCTTCGCTCCGAGGGAAGGTGGAGTTGTCGAGCTATCCGTAAGCCATAACATTAAGTGCAATTATTCTTGTTGACCAACAAAAGAAACAAGAATAAAGGATATATGTAATCGAATATTGTCTGGTCTGCCATGTACGAATTCTTTATGATGGTGGCGATTGATCCTATATGGAAAGCGGTACGTATTTTGGAAACCAACAAACATCCTTCTGTATTGAATAAACGCACACCACACATCACACAGACGCACAGAGAGACCAGTATTGCCTGCTTGCTCTTTAACCCTATAAAGCCCAAGCATTGTGCCCCTATATAATTTCTTTATTTTCATGTATAAGTGGCATATTTAGTACATGGGTAAACCAACTTAAGCTCATGATGGCACCTTTGGCCTTTCTCGAGGTCTCTCGTTGGTTGCGCTTTTCATCACAATACATGTATAATGAAATGCGTAGGAAATATGCCACAATTTGTTTTCTGAGGATGTAGCCTATTGGTTTATTGTTAGACCAGTCACTGTCATAAAAACAAGACAATTTAAAGTGGTTGAAATTTATCAAGGTCAAGGCATAGGGGTACTATTCATTATAAAACAAAGTAATAATTATATGGGACTTTTGATGTATTGTTTGGGATAATTACATGTATAGGTATCACTTTTCATACATCAATCATGATATTGGAAATCTTGTTTTTGAGGATTAATTATGACAAACTCATGAAACTAAGGGCAAAACTTATGTCAAAGATTCAAAATGGTAAAAAGTAAGAAGGAAATTCAGTCATTTCTTATGCCATAGGCAAATCTATAGTTTGATGCCTTTTTGTGACACATTAAAAAAAAAGGAATTTAAATACAAGACCATTTTAAGCCCATTCACAACCATAATCTCCTCAATAGTTTGGTCCTTCAGCAAAAAAAAAAAAAAAAAAAGGAAAGAAAACCCCATTAATGTCCATTCACTGTTATATAACGGTGGAACACTAGAACCTTAGAACGGTTGCCCAGGCAACCGGCGATATTGGACATAGCTAAACTGTATATCAAAATGCTCGCAATAAAATTTCAGGGGGGGGGGAAATTTGGTTGAAATTGAATTATGTCAAAGGGTGCAAGGATGTAAAAGTGGCAAATGAAAATGTGGTTGGGGCACTATGCCTTCCTCCCCCTCCCCCACCCGTGGGCTTAATAAGGTTTTTTAAGCAAGTACATATCTCCCTCTGTACGCATTAAGGACACACACGCGAGAAAAGAATTAAACAACAATGTTCATGGTTCACTCTCCCTTTCCTGCTCTCACCCATATCCTCACATCCTCACCGCAAAACAGAGCATTGACCAATGTATGCTCATTTCCAGAGAACTCCTTTACTTATTTTACACCACATGAAAGAGAGACATTACGGAATAAAGATGGATTTACATTGTATATTATGAACACACAAACTACGCAACAACATCAGTATCACATATCAGTGTGCCCGGATGTAATACTTCCTTGTGGTATGGGCCAAAAGTGAAGGTGAAGAAATAAATGACTATACAGCATATTATAGAGCACATTTACTCTGTATCGCTGTACACTATAGCTCACGCCACTTAACTGTACTTCTTCGTTATGCATGCGTGGCATGCAGGCACTTGGCGTGGATTCACGATGCACTTGACACTGTAAAGTACGAATTCACGATGTAACGCCCAAATATTTCTGGCCCCCATAGATAAACAAAAAATAAACAAAGAGGATGTTCTAGTTATGGTTCTTTCTGGATGCAACTTGAATTATGATATACACCGAAGTAAGTACCAAGTACGAATTATTGTCCCCGCCGAACGAGTTCGAGCAGGGGACTATGAAACGGGCTCCGTACGTGTGTGTGTCCGTGTGTCCGGATCCGTCCGTGTGTCCGTCCGTGTGTGCGTCCGTGTGTGATCAAAATCTTCAATTTGCTACTTCTCTGTCATTTATGAGCCAATTTTGATTCTGTTTGCTTTATATGATAGCACTACATGGGAGCTTTGAAACTTCTACACAGAATTTCAGTCGTGACCTTTGACCTTGACCTTTGACCTATATTGTACATTTTGCTACAAAATGCTACTCCTTCGCCATTTCTAACCCGATTTCGATTCCGTTTGCTTTATGTGATGGCACTAGGTGAGGGCTTCAAAACTTCTACACAGAATTTTGACCTTTGACTTCTTTGACCTTTTACCTTGATTTTTGACCTGTATTGTACATTTTGCTACAAAATGCTACTCCTTCGCCATTTCTTACCCAATTTCAATTCCGTTTGCTTTATGTGATGGCACTAGGTGAGGGCTTCAAAACTTCTACCCAGAATTTTGACCTTTGACTTCTTTGACCTTTGACCTTGATTTTTGACCCATATTGTACATTGGCTACAAAATGCTACTCCTCCATTTCTAACCCGATTTCGATCCTGTTTGCTTTATGTGATGGCACTAGGTGAGGGCTTCAAAACTTCTACACAGAATTTTGACCTTTGACTTCTTTGACCTTTGACCTTGATTTTTGACCTCTATTGTACATTTTGCTACAAAATGCTACTCCTTCGCCATTTCTTACCCGATTTCGATTCTGTTTGCTTTATGTGATGGCACTAGGTGAGGGCTTCAAAACTGCTACACAGAATTTTGACCTTTGACCTTAATTTTTGACCTACATTTTCTTGTACATTTTGCTACAAAATGCTACCTTTGCCATTTCTAACCCGATTTCGATTCCGTTTGCTTTATGTGATGGCACTAGGTGAGCGCTTCAAAACTTCTACACAGAATTTTGACCTTTGACTTCTTTGACCTTTGACCTTGATTTTTGACCTATATTGTACATTTTGCTACAAAATGCTACTTCCGGCGGGGACATATATTACGCACTGCGTAATTTCTACTTTTCCTTGTTATTAAAGTTCTTGATAGTTATGTATTTGAACCAGCTTCAATACAATATGTTCAAAAAGTGTAGGAAAAATCTTCAATAACCCCCATGATGGGAAATTTCCCATTTTAATGGAAAGCTACACACAAGAGTCCTAGTTTGTTATACTTCCACACAATGGAGTGGGGTTGTCCCTATTATTCATTCTACTTTGTCTGTTCCGAGAAATGAGCGAGAGAGTAATGCTAGAGTCACACACGGTCGGATTTCGTACCGGGTCCATAAGGAATTAAAACCGTGTCGACCAGGTTCAAGCCGTAGAGACCCACATCGACCCGCATCGTAACCCGTGTCAATTCCTGATAGATTCTGGGGGCTACGATACGGCGGTAAAAAAAAAAGAAAAAAATGGTCATGTTCAAAATTTTCTCACGGATTTCAATTCGGTGTTGATATCCGCATTGACCCGGTTCGAACCGCATTGACTCGCATCGACCCGCTGCAACCCGCAGCGTAAAACCGTATGGACCCTTGCCGTATACCGCATTGCCGTCATGCAACGAATGATGACAATGTTTACGGTACGAGTCGAAGCGGGTTTACACGGGTCGATAGGGGTCGACAAGGATTTATTAAGCGGATTTTTATATGGTTCGATGCGGGTCAATACGGGTCTCTACGGCTCGAAGCGGGTCGACAAGGTTTTAATTCTTTATGGACCTGGTTCGAAATCCGACCGTGTGTGACTGCAGCATAAATTACCCTCCATTCCGGGACTAATCCGGCTCATTTTCACTCGGATCAAATCCGTTTTGAGAGCCGGCCGTGTGTGACTCTAGCATAAGTGTGCTTACATGGCAATAACTCGTACCTACCCCGCATGATGATGAGCAATGAGATGTAAACCAATAAATTCATTCCGTTGTATAGATAGTGATTTACGAGATTGTCATCAGTTAACACACAATCATTGCATTGACCTTTTGTTTACAAGTTTATGCATTGCACTTTCTTTAAAAAATGTTTAACAATATCGCATTTTGTCACAAGAGTAGTCATATAATGTATAAATTCATTTGATGAAATTGTACATGAATGTATACAGGTAGGCTACATGTATATAATGCATTGTACGTATATATATATATATATATATATATATATATATACTGTATATATATATATTGTCCGTCAATAACTAGATTATGTACACATGATTGATTTAAATAAAAAAAACGTTTCGTTCAAGAGCTGTGCTTCTGATTCGTGACATTTCTGGAGTACTCTATGGCCATCAGGTGTATAGCTGCAAGATGCGTGGTGAAAGTAATCCACAACAATAGTTGGTATATGTGAACAACAAAAATCAGTTTACTACAGTGGTTTCATTTACAAGATGTACATGACATCACACTTTCTTATACAATTATCAAAATACCCTGTCGTCATACTGGTACAAGAATGTCATTTCGTTCTCACACCTGACAGAAAAAAACAAACCGACTAGATACTTGTAAATTAAAAGAAAATGCATTAAAGCCTCAAATGCAGATTTTATACACTAAATATGCACAGATGAATACGCTGGAAAAGCGATATTTCAATGATAACTATGCATTGCAATCATTAACTATTGTCAGCATTAGAATTATAACAACATACATGTATTTTAATGTGTACGTTGACGCAGCCAGTGTTTGTGAAGATAAACGAGTCTGTGACAAAACATTGACACAACAGAAGAGAATTGCATGTGCTTGAATACATGTGCCAGTACATTTAGAACCATTATTACACATGTCATGTATTATGGCGTTGTATCAGGGTCCTGTTTCATAAAGCTGGTCGTAAAGTTACGAACAACTTCCGAGCGACTGGTGATCAGTTCTGATGTGCTAACTCATCAGAATTTCCATAATTCAGCACAAGAACTGATCACCAGTCGCTCGTAAGTTGTTCGTAACTTTACGAACAGCATTATGAAACACCCTCCTGTGTACCCCATGAAACAACAATGCCTTCATATCAACCCTCCTCTCATGCCCTCGTTCATAGCGGTGTGTTATTTTTTGCTTGAATTGAATGCAGATTCGCTTGATAGAGGGTCAAGTAACGTAGCCCGTCTTATAGAGGCGGCCGTTCCGTCGGTTGCCTCAGTTGACCTTTCACTCTTGAAATCAAGCTGGAGTGGCGTAAGGCTGAGATGTTGTAGATCTTGCTCACTGCTGCACGACACTCCACGCTGCCTCATCCGCTGAGTCATAGGCAACGAGGCGGGGAATTCCACCTCTTTCGTAGACTGCAAAATCACGTAATGTGATAAGATTGAAAACACGAAGTGTAACGTATTATTTTCAAAATGCAATTTCCGTGTACAGTATATGATATACAAATAGTGAATGGTCACGGGTGCGATGGTACAAGATTTCGCACGAGATGAAAGATAGAGGCGCTGTATTCAACGAGGCGAGGTGTTGTATAAAAGAAATAGTTTAAAAAGGTGTGTACAGTTCTGGTCGAGGTGAGGATTTAGCTTTTAAAGTTTTGTGGGATATTCAGAAACCGCTCTATGAGATGTCAAAGAGCATGTAATTCTAAGGGGTATCAAAAGTTTATTTGATGAAAATCGGTTTTGAAATGGCTGAGATATCCAAAAACAAGGTGAAACAAAGAGATCCTAATGAAAGGCGTGGCCTGTAATCTTTTACTATTACCACTTTTTTGGGTATCTCAGCCATTTGAAAACTAATTTTCATCAAATAAATGTTGAATCCTTCATAGAATTACATGCTCTTTCATATTTCATAAAAGGTTTCTCATTATCTCACTTAGGAATGTAAAAAACATGAATCCCCACTTCAACCAGTACTGCAGCCTTTTTAATGTTTTTGTGCAATAGAACAAGATTTTACACTCAGTGAAACTTGAGGTTCACTATTCATCTTGGCTTTGCCTCGTTGAATAGAGCGCATATATCTTTAACCTCGTGCGAAAAATTGTACCGTCGCACTCGCGACCATTCTCTATTTGTATAATTGTGACGTCAGCCATGCAATATCCATTTTTGCTCGCACAAAATTGCACATGCTGACAAAGACAGCGTGCGATGGTACCTTTAACTGAATAGCACATGATGGGAAGTCAACCAGTGGATAGCCACATTCTTTTAAGGTGTTGCTTAAAAGCTGTTTAATTACCATTAAGATCATATTAACGAATATTCTAACATATGAATAAACTGAAACTATGAAATGAATAAATGTTTTTTTTTTAAGATAATTATCCTAAATGTTCCTAAAGATGGAGCTTAACGGACGGGGAGGGTTATGGGATGACAACATTTGGGGACATCATGACATGAAGGTATTGTAACTGGACGATGAGGTACAATGTATTTGAGCATGGTATTCGAAGGATCCTAGATGTATCAGTTTTCTTTCGACCTGGTCTCCATTCGCGATGGGTCATTGAGTTCAGAACTAGAAATAAGAACGAGAGTTGATAAGCGTGTCTGAAGCGTATAGTTCTACTTCCTATATGGAGCCAGTTAACATATTTGTCCGAGGAGTGACATGATCGCGTTTGCCCACCTAGAATACGAACTTCGCTGCTAGGTTCTTAACTCGTTGGAGGCGCTTAATGTCAACGACCCTGATTTCAAAATGTTATTAATATGTTTGGTGCAGACGCGTATCCAGTTTCGTATCACGAGCGTTCGGACAGCATGCTGGCCCACATGTTTCCTTCATGTTGCCTAGCATGAGCAATATTAGACAAATCATAATGAAAGGACATATCACGGGTCTAATATGTTGGTACATAATTGAGAGTGACACATAGAACCTTTACTGATGTGTCGAGGGAAAGTGCTATAGATTCAGACAGTTTCAGCCTAATGTCAGAGAACGAATGCTTGTAACTCTCTGAGATGAAAACAAACAAACAAACAAACGATGAATTCATTCTTGTCATACGTGTAGTTTAACTTCAATGTGTATCACTGCATCCACATTTAAACCCGTTGGACACAGTTTGACAGTGCAAGAAATCCATCGTTACTTCCACAGGATATTCGGCATCAGCAAACGAACACTATACTGTAGAGAGTGGTGTCATCTGCATTTATTGTGATATTTATGTTTTATTGCTCAATAATGTAAGACAGAGCTGCAGTGTAGCCAGAAACAAGGACCGTAGCACGGACAGTACAGTTATTGAGGGACCCCTCATCTTACGAAACCGTGCTTTAAGGCGCGAGTGATTAATCTTAACGTGTTACCTGAGTGGCGAGAGCCTGAAACGGGGCACAGATCTTTCCAAACCGGGTCACTCTGGTCACGTCTATGCCACCGATTCGTTGACGACGTTCATGACGGCTGTTTGTAATTCGGGCAAAACCCTCCTCAATGTGTTTTCCCAAGAGACTCTGCAGTATTTTGAGCAAATAAAATGAAGCATAGATTTCGCATTATTGGCTTTCCTAGTTGTACATTAAGTACTCATTTGCTGTGTGATGTCAGCATGATGTGCTTAAAATAAATTGACTAGATACTGCATGAAAGAATGGAAAAACATCAAATTTTGAATACCACGTTTTCCTACACGTTCGGCAATGGCTACAGATTGAAATTACAAGTGCAGTGTATTGCATTAGGTCATTCTGAGTTGGGAGACATTGTTTTGTTTTTGATTTTTTGTTTTTTAGTCGACGCTGTCGTAACTAGTATGAATACCGTGTTCGATCTTGTGAGCAGTTTCATGTCATGATGACAACGTTGATTGCTTATCCTGGCGCTAGATATACTCCGATAGTCCTGCTTTTCAGGTCCTGTGCCGTCAACTTCATTAGAAATCCTCTGTTGGAAATTCGACCGTCGCTTTTTGATTGGACCTTGTTGATTGCTATCATCCGACTGACTTAAGAGTCTAATACCTCCACCATCTTCCTTCCGACCTTCCTTTTGTATGTCGTCGGGCAAAACATTTGTTGATTTTGATATTGGCGGGAGCGGGTGTGTCTGTGGATGGGTTTTCCGGTTGTTCATCGAGCCGTCCGAGTTTCGCACTGAAAGGCTTTTGTTGGAGACGGCACTGTTGTCTCTCTGAGTAGCGAAAAAGCCAGACTTCAGTTCAGACGGGGAGATTGATTCGGGGAATACGTTTATCGTTGGCATAGCTTGTCCATTATTCGGCTTTAAGTTGAAGACTTCTGTGCTAGAACTCTGTTGAACCTCTGGAATACCTAGCTCGGCTCTCTCCGCCATTTTTCTTGCGCAGCTCGCGTCTCTTGAGATGCCACTAGATTTGCCCGGCGATCCTACATTGGAGTTTATTACGAGTGTCGAGTTCGAGTTGGCGTCGAGCATCGAAGTGTCATCTCTGCCACTTCTGCTGTGCTCAATTTTGCCGGGTCCTGGCATCTTTTCATGCCCATCAACCCTGCCATCGTCATGCCCGAGGGTTGCCTTAGGCAGATTTCGGATGTTGAGTTTCTCTCTCGTTGGCGCCGTGTCCTCCCCCATGGGATGCGGAGACGTGGCGTCCTCGACCGTCATCTCGACGAACACGTCATCGTCTCCCTCGTCCGACGAACCTGGGAATGTCACAGAATGAAAGAGAGTAAACACTGTCCTTTATCAAGGTATAGATATTCATTCGTTATTCAACAGATTTGTACAGAGACGCTGCTTACAAATGTAACTCACTAGTGGCATAGCCTATTATTATAGCAGCAGACATTGTAATTCCTTTACTTACCACTTTCGTATGCATTTGTCTTTGCGGGTGGAGGAATGTCGAGCGTCCAGGGAGTTCTAAGGGAAGTTTAAGACAACAAGTTCGCTCATTAGATTTAGATTTATTGCTTATCTATACGACTTTACTTTAGGAGTAGATCATGAACTATGAACTTCTTTTTAGCTCAGTATGTGAAAAAAAAAGTAAGAAAGAAGGACAATGTATGCACAACGCGAGCATTGTAATAACATATCATGCTTTTGGAAGTAAGGCGAAATGCAAAGGTATGAAGTGATTCTTAGAAGAGTATATTATAGATTTTATAACATGCAGCAGAACTGCTTGTTTAGCGTCGATTTTCGTACCCATTGGAAGCACCATCGCTGTATTACAATGAAGCCCTATTTTGGTCTTCACTAGAATTAGGTTTACACGTTCACGTGTCTACAAAGAATTCAACAGATGATTGATATGAAGTGCAGTGCTTACTTAGGATGTTGGTAGGTGTCTGGGTTTCTCAGATCCCAGTTCATGCGCTGACCAAAAGTGCCGACAAAATGACCTTCGGCAGTCCAGAGCCTAGCAGTAAGATCCGTCGATGCGGTCAAGATAAAGTTACCACAGCTATGGCTGATGTAGTCGATGCTGACAATGGCAGCGTCATGTGCTTTCCAGTCATTGACTAGCGGAGGGCGGCTGTTGTCCTCCTGGTTGTAATAACGAAGAATATTTGACAGTTGAAAGATATTTTCCCCTTTTTCAATCCCTCCTTTCTCTCTGTCTCTCTTTCCCAGTGTGAATTTATCTCGTGTAGCCTCCTGAACGAAGCTCACTCTCTAATTTATGAATGCATTTTACATTTAGTTTTAGTTTTGCATCTTGATCATCCGTGTGTCTTGCTATGGGTATTTGATACATAATGCATATTATGTGTATAAAGATTGTTTTCCTCAAAGAACATAAATCAAAAGTATCTGCTATTTTCAGCTATTAGCAATAGAGCATTTATCGTGGCTTATAGATCTCTGCTGGTGGGAGATGCTAGTTGGTTAAAACAAAGTACTATTTAAAGGGACATTCCAGACAATTTTCATAATTTCACATCATGTAGTACATGAATCGACAACTTCATGTATAGATTTTTGGAATTTATTGTGGTTCTTCAGCAGAGAAACAATAGTTTGAAAAACCTTGAACAAATTACACTGAACAAGGATGATGACATAGGAAGTTCACATATTTCAGAAATGTAGCAGTGTAATTTTATTACAATACCGCTTGCTTGCGAGTTCACCTGTGTATAATGTATTCTTGCCTTCTTCTTTTGTTCTGCTTCCTTGAGCCCCAACTCATGCATTCTTATGGTGACTCTGCCATGTCATCATCCTTGTTCATTGCAATTTGTTCTAAATTTTGAAAATGCTTTTATTCTTCATCCCAATTATCACAAATTCTGAAACTCTGCCCTCAGTATAACTAATTTATAGTTCAAGTGTAAAAATCTGAAAATCATCCGGAGGTTTCCTTTAACCTAACAGAAGAAACTTATTTTATGCTGATGGGGGTATGGGAATATAAGATGTAGCACTCTGGAGTGCAGAAAAAACACTCTGTGCCATTCATTTTGTACTATTTCAGTGATCTAGTTATCACACTGTCATGGATGTGCTATGAATAGATTCAGAAATTTTAAACTAAAAAAAAATTGTTAATGACATGAAAACCGAAACGAAAGTGAATTAGGTTGATGGAGTGTATCTACGTTGTATACCTCGTTGGTGCCGTAAATGCAGTGATGTTCAATGTTCCAAATGTACAAGTGTCCCATGGTATCACCTGACAGAAGCAGAGAATTGTCGGTGTTGGTGCCGAGGGCGAGTACCGACTCCTCTCCCTCTCGAGAATCGCTCGAGTAGAATGATCCTGAGCCAGACATGAAGGTGATAAAAACTTTATACCTGCCCTCCATTCTCGTCCTCGTTGATGGCTTGTTACCTCAGAATGATAACTTTGAATTGTTCTCACTTATACGAAATTCTTATCACGCTGCCCACTGTATTTAGGTAGAATTTGAAACCAATCATCTGTTCATCTTCTGTTTTCTTCTGTTTGTCTGCCTGTCTCTTTCATAACGTGTATGATATTTAGGTAAAACCTGAACGTAAATTGGATAACGTCAAGCATTAATTTAAGACCAATTAAAGTGTAATCTTCGAATACTCAACGAACAGAGCATGTTGTCCAGTGCCATAACCGTAAAACAATTTTCTCCTCGTTAATCAAACGAATGGTCATTCATTGTGTAGTTAAATACTGACGAGTTCGTACCTCTGTGACGTTTGTGCTGGCCGTAGACAGCCCAAAAGTGCAGTTTCCCGGCCTCGCTCGAGACCAGCACGGAACTATCCGTGATACCTCGAGAGAGACGCGACGACAAGAAGAGGAGTTTGTCCACTGGCGCCTGCGAGAATCTGTCAAAAATTCAAGCATCAGTGATGATTCATTAAGTCAGGTCTTGGCTTTATTGTAGACCTACCCTGTCATGATATCATAGATCGCGACTGTGTTTTCACAAGACTGTGCCACAAGTCAGTTCAAGTAGCATTGCTCACAAGTCTTCATAACTGTGTTGTCTCGATCAGTTACAGTAGGTCAGTGTAACAATCGTATTATGTCAATCGCGTTATGTCAAGTAACTTTTTCTTACCCTTGGGGACGTTTGAAGATGGACATATGTCGAGAATTTGGTCTCGAGTTGGCTTTGCCCTTGTCTTCCGATATCAGATTCGAGTCACTACGACCTCGCTGAAAGCGCTTTGCAGCGCGAAGCACAGTGTTGATTTGAGACAGTTGTGTCAGGACTGACTTCAGCTTCTGTGTTCTGTAATGGATTGAGACATGACGATGAGTATTTGGAAGGGTGATGGAACAGTGTGATACGAGAGGGACTCTTGGACTAGTCAAGAAGAAGAACTGCCGGTATCAACCATTTCAGTCACTCTTTGCTAGGAGATAATGCTTTTTAGGTTTTTATCTTCTATCCTTCTCAAACAAGAACTCTTGCTACTCATAGTAAGTATTGACATTGATAGCTTGCCTCAGATGCCATCAAGGTAACTCGAGTTAACTTACGCTCTCTTATTTTCTGATACATACTCAATTGCACCACCAATTACCTCCTGACTTTTGCCATCCCTGCACTATGTTCATACGTACTCGCTGTGGTATACCGACCATGACAGAGGAAACTCATACTTCTCCTCTTTGATCCAGAATCAATGAACACTATACACACAAAATATTTACCGAAATCCATCTCTTCACATGGAAAAAAGCGTCAATTCAAAACCGAGCGTCAATCACGTCAATGAAGGATACGTACAGATCCTGATTCTCATTTTCAACTATCAGAAAAAAAAAGACAAATTATCAGGGTCAGCGTGAAGAGGACATTCGTTGAAGCCGTTGTATATTTATAGCAATGTAAATTATGACAAAATCTTATTTAAAAACAATTACATTATTGTAGGTTGGCCCTTCCTCAGTCTGACCGAAATCTTCTGAGTCTCCAGACTCCAAACTAGAATTTCTCCGTCGAAACTCGCGGTTGCTAGGAGACTAGGCGGACTGTAGTCCACCGCAAGAATATCGTCACGATGAATCTGTCCGCCCTTCCAGTTTGTGTCAGCTCGAAGGAAATTTGTCTGTGCAACATCCAACATAAGTTAAACATCATAGATAAATCAGGTGTCGAGACCAATATGAGCCCTTAAATACTATAACAAGTCCATCCACCCTATGCCAAACAGGAATGTGCATTATCACATAGCATTAGAGCTAACCTTGCCAAGGGCAGTGTATAATGAATATTGTATAAGAGAAAGAAAAAAAGATCATTAGTGGTGTTACTTTGGTGGATCAAAGTGGCTTCAAATGGCTTGATAAGATATTTTATGATATTATTATGTATGAATTTCTACACAATACTAACGTGATTTATATATGATTGTTTCTGTTCTCTAGAAATGAATGATCTAGCAGTTCTCGAGAACGTTAAGAGCCGTGACTGTTACGCGACTTATCTGTAACTAAAGTCGGAAGTGTGGGTGGTTTGCTGAAGATAACAAGTAACTTTATGTCTTATTTCCCTATTTCCCTTTTTTCCAACATTTTAATGTCCTTACATCACAGTCTCCATCCTTGTACTGGACTATTTTCCTGCTCCAACCGACGCTGAGAAACCCCTTCTTTTTCCCCATCGACACCAGTCCCGTGACCTCATCGTCGCCTACGCTCTCACAGTCATGAATGTGATGTCCGTTCTGAAAGTTCCACACCTGTGAAGATATCATCAGGAAATATCTTCATCCAGTAAAGCAAGAAAATACTTACCAGTCTTTTCCATTACATGTGTCAGTCAAAGCATGATGATAAACAACTCGTAAACATTGTGATTCGAGCTTATGAATCCGTTAAAAAAAAAAAAAACCTTTTGTCTCTGTGATGGATGGAAAATTGGCAAGTGAGATAAAGATAGAGAGTGGGGGGGGGGAGGCATTGATGATCATAATTCAATGCCGATTGTCACTGGAATATGTCCTAGATTCACAAAGTGTCAATTGTGTGTATTTACACTAGTTATGAACATCATCACACCTCATGTATTCCCTTTCACAATGTAATGACCTTCATAGTCACAATCGTATTGACTGAACTGATAACAATATGATTACATGAAAGGATTTAACCTAATTTCATTCTGCATAGTAATAGAATGAAATGCGTCTAATAAAATGGTCTGGTGCTTTGATGAATACACAGTGAGCTAACATCGTATGAACTACCTTAATGATGCCATTTCTCGCGCCAGTGTAAAGCCGCCTTCCCGTCGTACTTATCGCGAGACACGTGATTTCTTCGCTCCCGTGAGCTTCTGGGATCGTGAACGATTTAGCGCCAGTTTCCAGATTCCATACTGAGACTGTCGAGTCGTCTGCAGCCGTAGCTACCTTTAACAGCACATGAAATGCAAATGAAAGGGTGTTTTACAAAAGCTAAATTTATGATAACTGTATAGAAAGTTACAATAGGGCTTACGCAAAGCACACATAAGCAGAGAGCGAAATCCCCCGCACATATATGTATCACAATGAACGTACAAACATACAAATTACAACAAACACCTGTGTCGGGGACCAGAAAAGAGTTTGGTGATAATAGATATCAGTCACTATCATTATAGTCTTCAGTAGAAGAGATAAACTAAACTGAACTAACTTGTCTGAAGAAAGCGTTGTAGACCGCGCTGCACAGCTGTGTTTCGTGCGTTACTGGTGTTCTCCTTTCGAGGGCAGAGTTCTTTACTAGGGTCAGGAGAGCCACGTTATCACCACATGACGTCATCAAATGGCGCCCCTTTGAAAAAAACGAGCGAATCAAGGTAGTCGTGATATTGAAACTGACGATGACGATATGAATGGTAATGATTATGATCGTACTCATGATTTAAGTAGCAAAATAATTACACTTGTAATGATACATTTAAGATCTTTGTGCTTCGATTTCTTCTCGCAACCAAGTCTCAGTAATCAAAATTATGGCTAATTCTCCTCGAAATGTGACATATGCAAGTTTTCACCAGGCATTCGTACAATGACAGTCATTGTCTAATGCTAGTACCTGATAGAGGACTACATTGACCGCACCATACTCTGGGTTCCTTGAGTTCTGGAGGCAAGAGTAACGAATGTTGAGCGTCTGAAGGCAGGTGTACTCGTATAGATCCCAGATCTTCACCGCCTGGAGAATATATTGTGTAAAGATGTATGAAACAGAAAAATATACACAAGGATTGTTTATTCACCTGAAAGGGTGTTTACAGTTCTGGTTGAGGTGAGGATTTAGCTTTTAACGTTTTGCGAGATATTCAGAAACCATTCTATGAGATGTCAAAGAGCATGCAATTCTGAGGGGTATCAAAAGTTTATTTGATGAAAATCGGTTTTGAAATGGCTGAGATATCCAAAAACAAGGTGAAACAAAGAGATCCTAATAAAAGGCGTGGTCTGTAGCCTTTTACCATTATCATTTTTTTTGGATATCTCAGCCATCTGTAAACCAATTTTTATCAAATAAACGTTGAATCCTTCTTAAAGTTACATGCTCTTTCATATTTCATAAGATGTTTCTCGTTATCTCACTTAGGAATGTTCAAAACATGAATCCCCACCTCAACCAGTACTGTATAGTCCCTTTAAACGAAATAGAAAACTTCGAATATATATAGTTTTCAGCTACATAGCCAGAAATAATCACCTTTAAAATAAGATCGTCAGATTTTGTTTCCCCTGCGAGCAAGTGTCTGATATGATAATTAGCCTATGTTAAACAACATATGAAACATGCTTCCTGTTTGTGCCGAGGTTATCGTCCCTCAATATATCCAAGCATCAACTTGAGATGGATCAAACTGATTTTGTGGACTGTGAACTACAAAGAGCTGTTATGTTAATATCTCTTGGTCAATGTTTTATTCAAAAGATCAAAGCATGTATTTTGTTATTCTTTTTGTCATGTGCAAGTCCGAAAATACAGTTGGAGAAGTACCCCGTCCTTGGCGTAGCTGTAAACCTGTCGGGTGAACTCGTTGATGACCACTCCTACGACCGTCATCAGATGACCTCGAAGGAATGCAACGGGCTTGTCGGGAACATACGGGTTCCAAAGGCGTACCACGTGATCGATACCTCCAGTTGCGATCACGTTCATGCTGCGATTGTAGTCGAAACATTCGACTCCCTGAATTTGGATTATGGGGAGAAATAGAAGTATGAATTATGATGTGAAAAATACGACCAAGGCTTTCTTTCTGTCCACATGATGAATTACGAAATTAAGGGTATTCATGCGTATCATCTCATTTGTCTCAAAAACTGAATACAGTGGACTCAAAAGGGGCCTGCGCTTTCGATCCTAGCAGAATCTTCGTCAGAGGCAAAACGACCAATTTTAGGACGAAGATTCTGCAAGGATCGAAAGCTCAGGCTCCTTTTGACTCCATTTTGCTCCATTGGCTCGCCATTACTGGATAAGTAGTTTTCAGCAGCCCTTTTTTTTGCCACAAAAGCTGAATACCATACAATTATTTCAAGTGTCTTTAGCTTTCGACGAAAACAGCTATTTATGACGGCATGTCATAACAGTGCTGTCTTATATTGGCATTGACTGATTGCAATCCAGGAAACATCAAGATATGTCCGAAACCATGCCCATTTCTTAGCGATTTTTCAGTTAGTTGCTTTTTTTTTTAATGTGAGAAGTGTCGTGACTAATACAGGTACATACAGCACCCTCACCTTGCTAAGCTTGTACGTGTATGACTTTCGTTTTCCCTGGACGTCCATCATGATGAGAGGGGTTTTCCGACACCCACTGGAGGAGAGGATGAAGTCCTTGTCGGCGAGGAAGCGGACTTTTCGTACGTACTCCGTGTGCACGTTGGGGAGGACCACGTGGCGAACATACCGCTGGTGCAGACAAATATTCTGCATGCAAACAATAAAGTAACGGTGTTCTTTCTTTCTTGATGCTGCGTCTTCATTGTTCCTGATAGCAATTTACTTTATCAAGTATGGAAGATAAACAGTATACAAAGACAGCGGAATTACCTATAATATGAATGCATTAACCCTAAAAAGACTGGGGGGCCTAAAAGACCCTCCCCCCTCGACATTTTGTGCGATTACTCGGCAACACGCATTGCTTTCACCGCGACGCTCTATGACTTTTTTTTTTCTTTTGAGTTTCTCGCACATTTGACACCAAATTTGTGACGCCCGGGGGTATGGTTCTGATGTTATGTTACTTTTTGTACGTGCACATCGGACTGAAAATTGCTCCAAAATGTGATTTTGTGTACAAAGTGAATGCAAATTGATATTTTTCACATGGTTCATATAAATATGCTTATTTTTACTCTCAACGGCTGAAATCAATTTGTTTTAGCAGTATTGTTCTTCAAAAACGTCTGACATAGAATTTTGCTGAAAAAAGACAAAACAAAAGGTCAAAAAACAGAAATACATAAGAAATTCACAAAACAATAAAATTCATAAGAAATAAAGTTTGATACAGAATTTTTTTCAAGTACATTTACTAAGAATGCCACAAAGAGTATTTGGACCAAAAAATGGCACTTTTAGAACTTAATTTACTGATTTATAGCAGAAAGTCTGATTTTTGCATAAATTAGCATAATTAATTGATATAAAATAGAAGAAGACTATTTTGAAAAATCTAATTATCTGATCTAGTAGATTACATCGCACACTGCCATTGTGCAAATTTTTGCGGTGATCACCCGATCCACGGCCGAGATCTCAAGGGGGCCCTTTAACCCCCCCCCCCCCCGTCTTTCCAGCTACCAAAATACCCCAGTCTCTTTAGAGTTAAGATGTAATTTATATACATATACCCGACTTGTTCTTTCTCAGCCTTTTTCCAGTTCATCAGTCTGTTCATCCTTTCATGTCCACCTCTCCGTCCTTCCCTCTCCCTTACTTTCTCTCTCTCTCTCTCTCTCTCTCTGCCTGAAGTTCCTCTGTAGCGAAGATGCTATAATACATGGTAACAAACACTCACGTGCATCCAGACTTTCTGGACAGTGTCTTCTGGCTTAAAGGGCGTCTCGAAGATCTTCTCCTGTGGCCTAAGGAAATAGAAGAGGTTGATGGAGCCCTTGTCTGATCCCATTACGAGCAGCGACTCGCCCGAGGGATTCTGCGAGTATGGGGATAGGAAACTTCAGGAAAAGATGTGCTCCATATACATTTGAATATAGTTACTCAAATATAGTGATGAACCTTGATGATTGTCGATAAGGACTGGAAATGTGTTGTAAACAACCCGGATGAACGTAAACAATGAGCAGGAGGGGCAGAGAAAATTAGCAAATTGCAGATAAAACAAAAAACTGAAAGTGGGGATGATTTCATTTTGTTAGGCGAGAAACACATATGAGGTTTAGCAATTTCATCAAACTGTGACCATAATAGCAGTCTGGCGGCAAAAGTAAAAGCGACCAGAAATGACTGCATCACAATAACGAAACGATAGAATATTGCCATTTTGCTGTCTTTTTACATCTTAGGCGCATCTATTCCCATGTCTTGTAAGTTGCCATTCTGAAATATATAAGACCACTGTTTCTACTAAGTTCCTACGATATAGATTTTCGATAAAATTTTCGGTTTTGAGTTGTTCTGGTGGTGTCGGCATTGTTGTTGTTGTTGTTGTGTGTGTGTGTGTGTGTGTTTTCTTTCTTTCTTTTTTTTTTTTTGCTGTCTGAGCCTCAGATTCCAAACCGATGTTTGATAAATAACTGTCAAACGTTTACTTACATTTTTATCATACCAGTAGTCTAGACATGACGGGACGTCGCTCAGAGCTAATAGAAGTGAGAGGGATAAACACAGGAATTCATACGAACTGTCTTAGATTGTATTAAATCAAAAGATCGTATTACCATCCTAATTTCTTGAACAAAAAAAAAACAACCCAACTTTCCCCAGCAAGAAATACAATATTTGATATAAAACTTTAATATCAACTATTCATTATTTAGCTATATTTGTCATTATGAGCAAGTCTGTATAGGGACTGGATATTTCGTACACTCAGTTCACTATGACACCAACTTCCGACGACAATAATGGGCATCATTCACCATTAACTTGCAAAGAAACCAACTTGGATTCGAAGCACTTCTTACACCAGTCGATTTCTTTGCTTCGGTGACGATGTGACCGTTGCTTTAATGTGGAACCCATAATGTTTCATGTCGTCGCGGGAAAGAAAGGTGCGAAGATTTTGCTAAAGGGTGTTTCTCTGGAAGCATTTGGGAATGAATACAAGCTATTTCTCTATAGCTCTCAATATTTTATGTGACTGACAAGAGTCGGCTTCTACTATAATCAAAACGTACCAACGTGGTTTGTGTCAAATGTTAATCTTAACTTATCAAACATGAAAAGATGGAGAGCCGAGCTTACCATACAAATTGAACTCTTCGATGCACGTGGTGTTGTTTACTATGTCCCAAAATCGTATTGATCGGTTGTTGGAGGCAATTGCCAGGCGATTAACGTTACCCATGAAGACAATGTCATTGTACCACGTCTTGAAACGCCGTTTGGAACCGCTGCGCGGGTCCTCGGCGCCTTCCCGAATTTCTACACAATTGATGATACGAAGGTTCTCATCAAACATACAGAGCGTCCCTTCCTGTGTCGAGAGAGATATAGAAAACAAAGTGTATAGGTAATCAACCAGTAGGCTACTTAAGGTTAAACAAAGCGAAAGTGGCTCAATGGCGCCGGAGAATCATGTTGAAATAATGTCATTGCAGTGTTATTTATTTCAATATCAAATTTCCCCGGGAGGACGGACAGTCGTGAAGAGAGCATGCATTTTCTCATCCATTTATGTACAAACAGAACTAAACTGTTCCTTGCGTCTGTTTACAACAAACTTGTTTAGACAAAGGGGAGAAGCACACTGCAAGATCTGACCATTTCTAGTAAGGACATAGCATTAGTTTACAGATTTGACTCGAAAAGAAAGTCGGTAGTATAGAGATTACACGTAACAGTTTAATTTCGCATCTCGCTAGTATACGTACATTTGTATTGTCAGTAATAATTAGTCTCTTTGAAATACAGTCAAGCTCTAATCATAAAGAGAGTTTTAAAAAGTGCAGCCTTAAGCTGATATGCACACATTACATTGGCAAGGACATAGTCACAAACAACAACCACTTAAATCCATAATTCCGTCGAAAGGACGCTCTGAATGGAACGCACGAGAATACTTATAACTGACTTACCTTGCTCAAGGTGATGAATCTGCACGGATTCTCGATAGCAATTGTGCACCAGACAATATCTTGCTGTAGGAACATGAGTTGAGATTCAAAGGCGCGACAAAATTAGAAAGAAAGTTGTAATCAGTTGAATCGACGTAACTCTACGATATTCTGCTGAAACATCACATAGAAAAATGACATTTAATTAAGTTTCCCAGTCAGCTGTATTACAATATTTTTAAATGCTCGCATAGAGTGATTTTTGTAGCCGTTTTCTCTTTAGAATTTTTTTTCACACTACCGCCTTAATATTATGCTCGGTAACTACCTCCTATTTTAAAGTATTTTTGTTGCATTTTGTATTTGCATATATCTTTGTGATTCACGGAACAGTATGCCAAATATAGGCAGTAGAAATACACAAGACGAAACTCCAAAGTCCCAATTTTCCCAACGGGTAACCATCATAAGAGTCGTGGAAGACCAGCGGAAAACCATACAATGTTTTGTTCTATCAAAAGATTGCAATTAATAGGATTAGATACCCAACTTTTACGTTTTCTCGGATGAACAGCTGTAAGTACTTGGAAAAAAAATCGACCGACTGAATACAATACGTCATGAAAACATTCTTATGTAACCTTCACATGCATCTAATGTGCTACACGAAATGATTGAAGAATATCTCTTAGAACTGTGGTTTCTCTTTTAATGCAAACAAGTACTCTATCATGAACGTCCTAAATCATTGAGCGTGTGTTCAGTCTTCGGGGACCTCGATCCAAACTTTGCACTACCCGGGCTTCCTAACCTCCGTGTATCAACAATTTAAATGTTATTATATGGACATAGCAACAAGAACACAAATTATCTTACTGAAGGCGATTGTTTGTATTTTGAAACAGTTCAATCTGTGCTGAGAAGTCCTTTTACTTAAAGGAGGTTGCCAAGACGACAAGGAAACTCCAGACAGAGTAAGAGATAATGGACGATCTATCACGTATGACCACGCCTACCATAAACCTAAATGATCAGACGACTATTCCACAAAAGTAGGCCTGTGTATCCTTACGGGGATCCTTACTCCCCTGTACTCATTGCACCACAGTGGACATGATCTGTGATTGGTCTCTTGATTAGACAGAACTGAAAAAGAGGCTGTTTAGATACTGAACTCCTGTAAAAGTAAAAAGTAATGTATTTCAGATATATTTATAGGATGTTGGTACATAGTGGTTCCTGAATATTCTACAGATTACGATTTGGGATGATTTCTTCATTATGGTTATTATAATTTTTATCTGATCATTACAGTTGACGGATTCATCATAGAATGTTAATTTGAACTCTAATATAGGGCAATGTTTTTCACTCATTATTTTAATGATGATTTACCACAAATTTATCGTATTGCATCATATACTGACCTTATTTTGCGTAATATGTCGCAACCTAGGCTCCGTGTTGAAGACGACATTTTTCCTCATCTTCACGTTGTCGTTCTCTCGGTAGTGAAGCAACATGTACGTCACAAATTCGTTCCAATCTACCATTCCATCTGCCGACGTATCAACCTTTAACACCGAGCATAGTGTTAAAATCCATTGTCATTACCGGTATCCAACCATGAGTCAGGCAATATGAGTAACAGTTTTAAACTGACACGACTTTTCATCAAAACATTACTTCATCAAAAGTACAACAGCCTTCCTCTCCTTTCACATTGGCCGCAACATAATTAAGGGAAAGATATTAGGGGACAATTTTCTATTTTATTTCGAAAAATCGCATTAACGTATTAAAATACAGTAATTGCTAATCACACAATACCAGTAGGGGAGGTAATGGGGATTTAATGACTTACAATTACAAGGTGTTCCTTCGCATACTAACGTCATCCATATACATGTAGTCTAAAACAGTCGCCAAAGTTACGAAACAGCTGACGGACATAGTAAGAATGTTTACGTTCTCAATATCATTTTGTGGTGTTCCGCGGTGTAAGTAGTGATAGTGAGGTAATCCTGGCAGCGATAATATTTTTAATAGTTGTTGATTACAAAAATGCAATAACATAAATAGTGGTATACATCTTTATATTAACTGTAGCCATATCATAAAGCTAGAACTATCATTCCGGTAATGGGAATAGCGAGAGTACTATAATAGCATCAAAAAGTAGAATGAGCAGTATAGCAGTCTTGGACCTTAGTCGTGTCCTAGCAGTGGAATGTTAGTGGCGATAGCTGCAGTATAGGAGCTTCATGGATGCACGTCACGAGTTCCACACCCACGAGCCATACAGCTCACTATAGTCATACAGCCCATGGCACGAGTCATACAGACCATGAGTCATACAGCCCACGAGTCATACAGCCCATGAGCTCCACTTTGGGCAAATAATGCCCGTGAGTCCGACACTGGATAAACAAGGCCCATACGAGTTCGACACGAAGCCAAAAAGGCCCACGAGAGAGACACATTTTGCCCGTAATGTCATGTTGAAGGGACCCTTTTTGCTCCGTGTCGAACTCGTGGACCTTGTTTTCCTTGTGTCGTACTCATGGATTTTTTTTTTTGCCTAGTGTCAGACTCATGGGTCTTGTTTGCCTACTGTCGGACTCAAGGGACTTATTTGCCTGGTGTCGAGCTCATGGGTTGTGTGACTCGTGGGCTGCATGACTCATGGACCTTTTTTCAATGTCGAACTCGTGGGCCGTATGACTCGTGGGTGTTGGTCTCGTGGGATGACCCCAAGCTTTAGTGGCTTGAAGTTGTAGAACTGAAGTACAGCAGTGGCTTGGAGTTGCGGTGTGTTGAGGAATTCAGTAGTGTTAGAAGTGGTAACAATAGTATTGTTAGTACAGCTACAACGGAGTACGGCTACAACTATTGTACTACTTAGTCTTCTACCACCAAATGATTGTAGCGCAGATGTAGAAAGTAGTTGCTGTTATGGTTGTCAACAAGGACATGTACACAGGGAATCGTAGTATAGGCGCTGGAATATTCCCCATGCGCATTCTGCGATTACTATCGCGATATCACATGCTCCATCTCAAGTGTAGATTTTGATTGTTTAGATAATCATAAGTTTGTCAGAACTCTATTTCTAAATGTATGTATATATAAGTCACAAAAAAAAAATCACCAATACACACTGAATGGGATGAAGCTGAGTAGCTGTGATGTCCCCATGGTGTCGATAAGTTCAGACTTTATGATAATGAAATCAACAGAATGTACTGCGCATATTTCTTTTTTTCTCATGAAAAGCTTATACATTTAAAAGAATGTTGCTCCTGCCCATACTAGTTGGATGTGCAAATAGTAGCATTTCACTGCGTTACGTACAAAGCAGCTGAGTAGCGGATGCGTTTAAGTTGTTTTTTAGTATCGTATAGTCATAGCAGTTGAAGTGGTGTTAGACATAAAGTCTAGAGAGCGATGGTGCATTTTTGGTTGAGATAGGGATCCAGCTTTTAACTTTTTGCGAGATAACCTTAGAAGCCACTTTACATACAATTCAAGAGGAATCAAATGTATTGATGAAAATCGTTTTTGAATTAGCTGAGATATAAAAATAAACAAAATGAAACAAAACGATCCTAATAAAAGGTGGGCCCCATCAGTTTTCTTAGGATCGCTTTGTTTTGACTATCTCAACCATTTCAAAACCGATATACTTTTCATTCCTTAGAATTGTAAGCTCTTTCATATTTCAGAATAGATCTCTCATTATTTCACACACAAAAAAGTTGGAAACCTGAAGCCTCATCTCAACCAAAACTATATCATCCCTTTAAAGTCACCGGAAACAGCACCGGATTGGTGGATGTATACTATCCGAAACTCAGGATCAGCTAAAATATGGGAAATGGCTCCACAGTAGATATTTTTTTCATATTTATTCCAGCCTAAGTGCAATGATTTCAATGTTGCTACACAATCCATGTTGCTATCAAACACTCTAACGAGACAAAACCAAATGACCAAGTGTGCTGCAGAGTACACATGTGACGGCGAGTTTCCCTTTCTTGATGGACAGGGTCAATTGACACCACAGACTACAAAAAAAAGTATTTTCTGTCTTCATTCGTGTAACCAGCTTCCCATAAACCTGACAAAAGGACCAATTAGGGCTTAAACTTGATGCTATTGATATAACGACGTAACCAAGGAAATGGGCGTCATGGGAATGAACGTTAATGCATGCAAAGGTTTCGCACGAGATACTACACATTACGTTCGATTCATTTCAGTAACTTGGTAATTAGGTGGGCTTTATTGAAGTTGATGGCGTGTTTCCACTGCATTTATCACGCACAACGCAGCACTGTGAGCGATAAACGTTGAATTGCTAGTTATTTCTCGCTTAAAATAGCGTGTAAATCCCGGCATATAATTTTGTTTTCACAACTCCTTAAAGTGAATACCCGAACGCCGTCGATGTATAGTGTAATTCTATAGTATATCAAGATGCTGTTTAGAGCTGCAAGACCTTCCTTATGGTGAATAAAGGCCTTTAAAACCGATTACACGTTTTATGACAGAGGGCACTGATCAACACACAGACAGAGGAGAGGCTATCAACCATTGTATCGATCTTGACAGTCCAGTAAGAATTCACCCGTAATGTAAAGTGTTTTGGTGCATCCTTTGTATTCATTGCTTTCACTCTAAAACACTGGTATCATTGATCAATTTGTCACATAATGATTATACGTTAAAGCAGATTGGAATACAATCAATTCTGCGACAAATATTTAAGATGTTAGCTGCTCAAGCATTTTTTTTATATAATATATGTTTGTTTTATATCATAAAATGAACATAATAGAGTATCATCGTCTCCCGCAAATGAACAACATATAGATGAAGTGGAAGCCCTAGAGAACAACAAACACATGCATTGTGGTCTCCGCAGTAGATCGTTATAGCAAGCTTGGCGTTCCTGTGATTCTAAATGAAATATCAGTGCAATCGTAACTGAAATGTTTAAAGAAACGGACAACAGAACTCGGTCGTTTGCATGCCAGTTTTTGAGGATTGATTGCAAGGCTGACAATGGACCTGCTATTTCACAGGTTCATGTAGGCCTATTGTCAATTTTGCAATCAATCCTCAAGAACTGGCATACAAACGAAGCTATTCTGTTGTCTTTTTTCTTTAACATTTCAGTCTCGGCATCATGTAATGCAAAAATGAAATAGTACTGAAGGGAGGGGAAAGTCGAATGGCAAAGAATAACGTCCACTGCGATTACAACCAACCAACATAGCAGCATAGTAACGAGAGAAAGAATAGAACGTGTGACTTAATAAAGAAACATGTAAATCCATTTACAAAATCAATAATGTACGTGTATAACACCAGGGCCCTGTTTCATGAAGCTGTTCGTAAAGGTACGAACAACTTACGAACGCGACTGGAGCACGTTCTGATGTGCTGTATTTATCAACATGTCCATAATTCAGCACAAGAACTGATCACCAGTCGTTCTTAGGTCGTTCGTAACTTTACAAACAGCTTTATGATACACCCCCTGGTGTAAAGGAGGAATAAGGGTAGATGATACATGTTCTTCGCAGTCATACTATGATCTATAGGCGAAAATAATGATTATAAAGATTATTGTTCGGGTGAAGTGGCCATGACAGTATTACTGTATTTAAGAGAAAAACAAAAGAACCTTAATTAGAAGCAAAGGGACAAGATTGTCGGAAGAGTGAATTAAGGGGCAGATCATGAAAAATACAAAGACAAAACTCTCACGTTATACCTTGGCAAAGAGCGCCTCCAGATGGGCGTCCCAATCAGAAGATTTCAGTACCCTCTGAACCATGGACTTAAACTCGCCCAGTGTCACATTGCCCGCCTCGCGCTTGATGATTCGACCTGGGGAGTATGTGCCATCGTCCGGCATCTCATCTGTTGGCTCATGCTGGGCGAACTTTGACATGAGCTCCTTTAGGTGGTCCAGGTTCAGCTGATCCTCAAACAGCGTCACACCTTTACTCTCACTGTCAAGATAATGGTGACAATGATAATGACGGCAACGACGATAATGATAATAGTATTATTATCATCATCATCATTAGCAATTCTAACAATGATGATAACATTAATAGGTGTTCTTTACCCATGGAAGTCTTTTCAGTGTGTAACAACACTTCTCTCCCAGGAGGCCCTGACATTATCATTACCCCAACATTGCTACTGTAAGTACATGTATATCACATTACATTATATGACATTTATACACAATGGCAAAATTTACATCGTGGGCAAATATCTAGTTCAAGGATGACAGCACGAGGCACGATTCGAACCAAAGACCTTCCGTTTACAAATCCCTAGCCTATCCAGTATACCATAATGCTCTTCCTAAGAAGCAATGAATAACGGTGAGTGACAGAACGCACTTAATATTCAACGCTTGAAGGGATCGTATAGTTTTGATTGAGACCTAATTTTGGGTTTCTAACATTTTTTTGGTGAGATAATGATAAACCTCTTATGAAATATGAAATAGCATGTAATTCCATGAGGAATTCAACGTTTATTTGATGAAAATTGGTTTTGAAATGGCTGAGATATCAAAACCATGCAGAGCGATTCTAATAAAGTGTGGGACCCACACTTTATTCGCTTTGTTTTACTTTGTATTTCGATGTTTCAGTCATTCCAAACCCGATTTTCATCAAATAAACTTTGAATTCCTCTTAAAAGGGTATGCTCTGTACTATTTCACAAGTGTTTTCTTGGTATCTTGCAAAAACTTAAAAGCCCAGTTCTCATCTCCACCAATACTGTACCATCCATTTAATTTGTTTAAGACTCCAACTGTAAGCGATGATATAAGATCATAATGTTTGAATATGTTTGAATATCACATATGTGTCAAAGATGGCGCCCGTGTGGCAGCATGCATCAGCATCACCCTCCACTTTCATTACTCCAGTCATCTTCACTGGAAAGTATTGGATGATATTTTCTGTCTTGTGTGGTACCCCGAGGAGTACAGAACCACTCAAACACCGAAAGGATCTTTGATGTGATGTCATTTTCTTGTTTCTTGTACTTGGGAAATCAGCTTCCAGTTACCCATGATTCCAACATGCAACCTGTCCTCCGTCAACTGAACTGGCTTCCCATCAGGTCCAGGATCCACTACAAGATACTTCTGCTCACTTTCAAATGTATCCATGGTCTTGCCCCTCCTTACTTATCTGAACTCATAACCATCCGTCACCCATCCCGGTACACCCTCCGCTCCTCACAAGGTATCACACTGAATCACCCAACTTCCAAGATGCTGGCCACACTTGGTGATAAAGCATTTTCATCTGCTGCTCCCAAACTGTGGAATCAACTACCCAAAACTCTCCGCAGCCAGCAATCTCTCATCACCTTCAAAAAACATCTAAAAACCCACTTGTTCCGTTAATATCAGCAGTCCACTGGTAAAGCGCATTTGAACATGTATGTTTATGGAAAATGCGCTATACAAATGTATTATTATTATCATTATTATTATTATTATTATTATTATTATTATTATTATTATTATTATCATTATTATTATTATTATCATTATTACAAGATCATAAAAGAATTATAGAGTGCGAGAAGCACACTCCCTCTACTCGTCTCGACTATGTTTTCTAGCTGGCGTCAGTCTATGTAATTCTAGTTTGAGTTTAATGTCATAGTTCATTTAATTGTGAAGTTGGGCCAAAACAACTAAAATTCAATATACATTATTTTGTGTGAGTGTGTGGCCATGGAAAGAGAGAGAAAGAATAAGATGGGATGGGAAGGAATTATGTTCTTGCGAAAAGTTGGTTTTCCGTAAATTCATGTAAGCAGAGAAATAACTTTATTAACATGAGGATATTTTTGTTGATGCTCAGATGTACCCTAAACATTTTGGTTGTTAAGAGGCATCTTTGTATAAAGAAAGTTATTGAAATGACACTGCCTTACAACTGCTATTGAGATCAAGGAAGCCCCCCCCCCCCCCCGCCCAAGTTTTTCATTGTTAGTAGGTTTATGATTTTCTTTATTTTTGTTGTTGTCTGCTCACGCATAGGAGATTTGGTTCAAACAAAACGGCTTGATCTTCAGACTATTATAATGGCCAATGGTGTTGTGTCTCTCCTTCTGTAAGGATTTGTCACAACCTTGCCAAATCCACTAAGATGACAGATTGGTCTAAGGTCAATTTGAATAAGGATCGTGTACAAACATACTATGAGGGAGTACATGCTTCTTCATGGTGGTCAGGCACTTTTTCTGCACATTACTAACGGTAGAGAGATGAGACCATCTTCTCTTTGATTGCACGAAGAAATAGGATCTAAAAGTGTATTGAGGACTGCATTTCATCTTAAATTGACATTTTTGGCACGGCATGGTATTAGGAGAAATGCTCCGATTTGGAGTGTTCTTTCCTGCTCACTATTTCACAGTTCTGGAGAGGATCCTCGTCTCGTCTTTCACTGTCATTGGATTCGTCCTTATCATCGCACTGTGTCAATTAAAAGTCTTACAAACGTTTGATCTTAATTTAAGATTACATCTTTATAGGGAGAAGGCTAAAAATTAAGATACAGTTTATAAGAGTTAGGGCCTACCACCCCACCCCCCCCCCCCCCCCCCCCCGTCCCGCAGGAAAGAAGAAAAGAAAAGAAAAATCCACAGGTAAAGATAACCATTATTACAGCTGTTGGCAAGCGTACCAGTATAATAATCCAGTGCTCGGGTATTTTATGATGCAAATGCAGATCCCAGCTCCAAATTGCACAATGTTATTTCGAAACTGATTTTCATCAAATAAACGCTGTATTCCTCTAAGAATTGTGTGCTCCATAACATTTCATAAAGTGGTTACAGTATTAAATATCTCGCACAAAGTTAAAAGCTGAATCCTCATCTCAATCAATATTATACCACCACTTTAACATGCGCACGCTGTTAAATGAATTGGACTGGACGACAACAGGTCTATCCTTAGTAACGGCCAGACAGAGCTGAGTGCAGATCAGATTATGTCGCCATTCACGGTGTGTTTGCTTGGCCTGCGACTGGAGACGACAGTGACGATCGAATACATCACTGCCACACGGGCAACAGACTCCCTACTGGGGAATGAAAAGAAAGATCACGCAACTTCTTAATGCAGTATATAGTTAGAGGCCGCTGGATAATTGCATTACTAATTATGGGCACGTTACAAGTTGGCTCATTGTTGGTCCAGAATCGATGACTGAGTGGTAAATATTCCTCTTCCTGATTGCTCCTGACCAGGCTGATGTCGGAAAACGGCCACGTGTTCTTTTGTTGTTGTTTTTTTTTTGTCTTGTTCTGTTTTTTTGTTTTTACGCGGAGGTAGCAACACTCGTCAAGGGAGATGATTTCATGTTTCCATTACATGAAAGTGATAATCGACAATGGTATAGAGAAAGGTGTTTAGGCCACGAACAGAAAATTCGAAATGTTTAATGTATAAGTGTACGAAAGAGTCATACATGATTATTTCTTTGCGCTTGAGATCTCGAAGAAAAAGCTCTGATCAAAAAAAAATTAAAAAATGACTTGAAGCTAAACCCTCTTTTAGGATATTGACGTTATAACTTCAGTGAAATCTTGAATAAGTCTTTACAGCTCGCAGATTATGAGCATTTGGCTATAAATTTACAATATCTATAATGAATGACGAAGTGCATCCTGCAAAAACCTCTACAAGTCACAGAAAACTGTTCCGAAGAACCACTGCTATTTTCAACAGATGATGTCATTGCATTACACGTTCACTGTACTGACAATATAACTTTTGCAAAATGCTCGCATTTTTAACGAGGTATGAAAATTAAATGCCCAGAACTAATGTTCTTTCCCCTTTAAAAAAAGTTTAGAATACTAATTCGTTTCGGGATATATTATTCCATGAAAATTTAATGAAGCAGGGAAGTTGACGTCCAAGACCTTGTATATCTACCATGACCTCATAATAACCAGTATGACGATATAACTGTTTAGAAGGTCGCAATGTATGCTCAGATCGAAGTGAAATACTTGACTAATTCCAGATAAGTCATTAGTCATCGAGCATGGGGTCCGCTATTTTCAATGAAAATTTCTGATTTCATTTGACTGTATACTGCCAAACTCGGCGTTTCTCACTTTAAGGTATTAAAGTTTGATTGTATATCACTGTGTACAACAACCTTGCTTGTAGTAATCAATTCCTGGTTCTCTATTCCTTTCCCCTTAAAAGACGGCCATAGACATCTGAACTGTAACCACACAATACTCACGCTGAAATATCACTTAAAGAACCAACACATTAGACATCTTGCCAAAAAGAATGTACTCTAATAATAATAGACCTATTTGCTATCTTCATTCATGATGAGCCTAAGTCGCGTACGGCAGCATGCAACATGTAGTGTGTCAAAAAAATCAACGCAGTATTCTAGAAAATAACAGCAATACACACATAAATCAGTGGAATTTGATCAAACGAGTAGTTCGAATGAATATCAGGAAAATGACAATCCCATCATCTGTTCTTTTATAAGTCACTCTGTATGCACGTTGTGCTGAAAATACATTCAGCTCCAGCGGGTATAATACGGAGTGAAACCCAGGACCTAAATTAGGAAAGAATGCCTTCATCCACAGTGAAATCATGGAGTATCTTGTCACCTGGAGCAATTTTCTTGGCCTGCTTCAATCGTTCATCTTCATACACTGTTCCTGCCTAGAGAAGTACAGTAACTTAGCGACAAACAGCCCTCGCTCTCCTTTGAATAAGGGTATTGACGAAGCGACAAACCCTCCAAGCACAACCACCGTAGATAATTGGTACTACCGTAAGTCACACATTGAAATAGATGGACAAAGTAATCAGTGAGTTCCACAATTTCGTTATGGTGTGAGTACATTGGAGTAAACAATTTTGCTTGTAAGGCTTCAGTTGACTCAATAATGTCCAAGGTTTTGCATCAAAATCAGTTAGAGTACAGCATAGTTTCAGCATTCAAAACAAACGAGAGCGGTCATAGTGAATATCTTCTTCTTCTTGGCTCCCCCTTCTTCTTTCATTCTTTTTCTTCATGGTAACAATTTAAGTTTAGAGACCAGAGAGTCTCCCATCCGCGTCATGATGCACAAAACAAACAGTTTGATGTTAGTTGATATCACACACACACACACACACACACACACCCACACCCACACACACACACACACACACACACACACACAAAATCAGTGTATTTAAAATCCGTGAAGCAGAATTTTGTCGTAGTGTTTCGGGTTCTTTATTTTTATATTCTTGATAAGACGAATGACACCAAAAAAAAAAGAAAAAGAAAAAGAAAAAAGGTAATTCAAAGGATAGTTATCACGCGTTGTGTTTCCAACACGAGCATACGTAGTCAAAATCCGTTCCAGATAGCTCAGCTGAATTTAGTACATCACAAATGGAAGACACACAAACACAAATGACATAATGGGTTGCACGAATGATCTTGGACAGTACGTATCTGGAAATAGTTCCACGTTACCCTCGACATGAAAATAATTGCTTCTCTTAATTGAAGTTCGAAAGGTCAGTTCCAAACAGCTAGTATTAGTATTACCCTTAAATATCCTGATCTCTTTATTCAAGAGAATTAAGATAAGAATAAGAAATGAAATGGCTTTCACTGCACGATTGTCATCAATAGCAGCACCTTGGACTTATCCTTTTGATATGTTCACGGGAATCTAATGCAGATGAACATTTCGCAATGCACTTACTTGCAATCCATTGTTTCTCCTTCTCCGCACGTCGAGATCCTTGACACCTTTCTACCTCCGACAAAGCTGTCTCGAGTCGCAGCGCCTCTTTTCCCCTGACACTGTGGCGTGACTCTCAGTCTCCCGTCAAGCGCTTTCGAAGCTATTATATCGACACCTCTCCCACACTGAATGACTGAATAATCTGACACGTTGATTCTTCGGCAGTGTTATATTCTATAAACAAATATAGGGTGCCATTCTAGCAGCATTTCTGTGGCGACCATAGTTGGAGATTGTATGGGATGGGAAGTCGAAAAGCAGATGACAAACGCCAGATGGTTCTCCTCATCGGCATCTTAACATCTTCATATTTCAGTGTTTCAGAAACCACAGTGTTCGCGTACTCTGATAATCAAATGTTTGGATCCTCACATTATGTGCGATAGTCTTCCAAATCTAAACACACACATTTTCTCCAATGTAATACTTAAGCCTTACTCCTCTCTTCCATAGACCGGCATACCCTCGTAGCTAATCCGCGTATCCCGTCTAATCTGTCAAAAGAATAAGAAAGCATGAGAAAAATGAATCTCATATTACTTAATCTTACCACAAAAAAAAAAAACATGCTTCAAGTCACGATTTTCCCAAATGATCATTGAGTACTCATGTCGTCATATCAAATTTTTTTATAGGCAAACAATGGACTATAGATTAATATCGAAGAATGTCACAGAGAAAGTAATAGCCCCAGTATATTTCTCGTAATTCTATAGATGTTTCCTTTCACATTTAGCGAAATTAGCCTTCATCGCTCTCTTCCCTTGTGTACAATAGTTGTTATCAATCAATATATCTGCCCTAAATATTCGACATATCAAGTGGGGCACAGTCATTGGCTGCGCCAAACTAAACGTTCAATGCACTCCACGTGAAGCGAACTATGATGAACCAGCAAAGACAGTAAGTATCCAAGCGACAGCGCGTATTGCATCTGATGGAGACGTGAGATCTCTTGGCGACCTTGTTCACCATCGATCTCTCGTGTCCGTGGACTCCATGGTGATAAAAAGGAATGAATAAATCAAGTGAAAGTAAAAATTAAAGAAATGTTGAGTCTTTCGCATCCCCTGTAATGGTTATTTTGAATTCACATAAGCTGTTAAACGGCAATCCTGCGGTTTCTTCCTGACGATAAAAACAATAAGACAGAAGAGACCAACGTTTTTACAGCTATGATGGAATTGAAAGTCACGTATTCCCTTGTAGACAGGCCGACACCAAACATGATGCAAGCTGATGAAGGGAGATGACACGAGCAAAAAGCAATGATTGAAACACATCATATGAACAGTGATTTGGTGCTGTAAGGTTATGAATAATTGTTTCAAAAGAAAGGAAGAAAGACATTACCTGGACGGAAGAGACAGAAAAAAAAATGTTGCGTAAGTTGTAGAACTGAAGACTCATCATGTCTAGAGACAAACTAAATGAATATATATACAACATCGTGTTCAATTTTCGCAGTCGTATTGCACAGCAAGCAGGTTAAACCTGGTGGGGAGGAAAGAGCATGCTTCCAGGAGGCATCATTAATCGCAGGCAAAACTATCAGACGGTTGTTCAAGTATCCCGTACTTTCCAATTTATTACAACACGATATAGTATCATTGTGTTTGACTGAAATCTTGTTTTGTGAAGATCAGCATGGGTATTACAAGAGGTTATATTGTTCATTTGTAGGAATAATTGTTAGCTTGAGCTAATTAAGCTAACAAAGGGAGATAACTAGCTGGGGAGGAATAAGGTAGTGCCCAATATCCTCAACAAACGAGAGCTACAGAAGGCTGAAAGTCTGTTCTGACTGTGACCATGGACTATACAAAGTAGGTCCATGCTGTGACCAAAAGGGTCTTATTATATTGATCAGGAGGGCGTTTTGAGCAGCTTTGCCCTGTGTTTATAGTTTTCACAACATACCATTTGAGATGCCACGCACTTTTGCGTGGATCGCGATACAGAAAAGAGCCATATGGGCATTGATGGTTCTCATAAATGAAACAAACACTACAGGGATGACTGTACTTGGGACCTACTCAGTGGCGGATCGGGGGGGGGGGGGAGCGCGCTGGGCGCCCCCCCCCCCCTTTATTTTTGTTAAAACAAAAGAAATAAAAGAAAAAAATGGGGGAGAGGTGCGTACCCCCCCCCCACACACATTAATTTTGTAAAGGTGCCCCCTCTTTACGGAATTCCTGGATCCGCCCCTGTGCATACTGTATGCTTCATGCTTGTTTTGATTTCCCCGCCCGCCCAACAAGGGGCGTTTTGTTAAATGAGCATCTTCTTATGTTTGTGATGATGCTGTATGCATGTTTGAGTGTTAAGGAGGGAAAGGTGATAGCACTAATAACGACGAAATAAAAGCGACTTTTCAGCAGCATCAAATTGTGTATTATAAGTTCCACAGTTGTATGTGTAAAGGACTTACAAAAGGTTAACTTTACCGACGACCGTTTACGAGAGCACTGATTTGCAATATTTGCAGTTGTGCATTTCGTGGATTAACACATAATGGTGGTGGTTTTAGGCCCATGTCTGCATACGGATGTTACACTCTGAGTTGGATATATCATGAACACATTTGAGATGTGACCATAACTTTTTATAGCACTTTAACTGTTGAGCATGACTGGAGTTCTTTGGGGTATGAGTAAGTAGGTAATATACGACTCGTTGTTATTCTGATCTACAAACTGGCTATTCACATATGATTGTTTGTACAGTGTCCTTCAAAGACTTGTTTCTCTGTTCCATTGTGGGTATCCTATGGCTCTTTGCGCATACCACAGCGTCGTATTCCATCTAGCATTTCTAGGTGGGAAGAAGTTCAGTTAGTATAGCCTAAAATATCAGGTTTGGTGGAAGTTTACTGATAACCTGGACAAAGACCCCTGTCAAAGTCACTAGTCTAGTCAGATTTGTGCGTATCAATGACAACTTGCACGATCGTAAAGTTTCATCACACTGACCGAACGATAATATTTGCTTTGGGTCTTATTTCAAGCTCCGACTTTCGTTCAAGTACGTGCACTTTGAATGCCATTGACAGCACAGTAGCGTTGTCGTGACAACAAATGATAAAAACCCTTTGACTTCTACAAAGCAAAATACGATGAACTATCTACATGGAAGAGGTGTTTAGATTGCCGTGCCGCTGTCGGTAACATAAAGACAATAATTGTCATATATTGCAATGTCATAATGTAATGATAATACCCATATGAGATAATGATATAACATCCATGCTAGATGACGAATATAATGAACATCATTATAACGATGATACAAACACGGTTACCATGACAAAATGGCCGGGCAGTGATGAAGTTTTATAATATATAGCCGGAAAACTATAATGAATGCGTATATATCTATATCTCTGTGATGAAAAGTTTGTCGTAGGCAATGCAATCACTTTTTTTATTAAGTTTTTTTTTTTCTTTTGATAGATCATTCATTGAAAGTGATCCTATCAACTCTAAAAATTGTTTTGCATACACTGCAGAAGGTCTGGAAATTTCCAAGTATTTCTTATATGAACATAGATCACACAATATATACCACTGGATACACGAAACAGTATACAATTTACCATGAATTGTGTTCATATTGCGGGAAGAGACATACAATATATTTGTACAACGCACGTTTTGCAATCATCGTAACTTTCTTAATTATTTCAATAGCAAAAAAAAAAAAAAAAAAAAAAGGCCACGAAGTAAATCATCATTATTGTATTATATGGGAGGAACGTAATAGTCAAGAGATCGAAGCTTAACACACTTCTGTACAAAATTGATATTAATAAGTACGTTCACCTGTTCACTTTTGGTTTGCGTCAAGGCCAAGCAATACTGCTTAGAGTGCTTGTCAGGTTTCCACACTTTAACATTGAAAGTGATGTTAGGATCGTGTACCACATTAATAACTTCTATGCAAGTTTCAAAACCGCATAGGGGTGAGGCTGCTTTAAGAAAAAAACAACGTGCAGATATGACTTTTAAAGGATGGTGCACGTACAACCAGAATAGATAAATACAGCAAAGTGAAAACCACTCACATCATAATACTTTATAGGTAGGTGTTCCACAGTGATCACCTTACGCCCGGATGAATTTGACTTCGTCATGTTTTCGTGCTGCTATGGGTGCAGTTCGTTGACCAATCGACTTATTACAGGGTTCCCCTGACAAGACATAACAACAGAATATAAGCAAACATTATTCGGGCGTCTCAAAGCTCAGGTGACTACTATAGCAAGATACAGTTTGGTGTGCAGTCTAACGACCCTCAGATCTTCACGTCGGTAAACAGAAATCTCCTTCTTCACGTGAGACTTATGTGCAGTGCCAGCGGTATTTCAAACTCTCTCGAGAACGAAGGAGAAAATTAAATCATAGGTGTTTACGTCACGATCATCGTTAATGTGTGACATTTAAAGGCAGACAAGATAATTCTCCTCGATTCACGCCTTTAACATTCAAGCCACTTTCTATAGATGTCAAGTTGGCAATATTTCTCCATGCTCTGACTTCGAACCTAGACGATGATATTTGACTATCCTCTGTTGGACCTCGTCATCCAGTGATGGAGTTCGCTGGATACTAACAGGTTAGAATCACGCGAAGGAGAGGAGCAGGGAAAACGTGATGTTGATTGCTCCCGGCTCCCGTTGTCATGATTCCGATGTCTTGAGAGGTGCAACTCGTAAACTTAGCAATCAGTGTAATCACCTTCCTGCCATGTATGCTTGAAGCGATTGCAGAGACGAACAAAGCGAAACGGTTCAAGTGCCTCTTTGTACACAAGGCGCTTTACCTGACTGGTCTCAGACCTGTTGTGTAGCTCGAGAGAGAGCTACCGTTCCAAAGTAGTCTTCAGTGAGCAGACCCACAAGGTGTTTTTTTTTAAATTTTTTACATAAATATGATGTAAGATGTCAGCTTGATTACAGTGTTCGCAGGGCGTGTATGATAATACATACGAATATGGTCTCGGTGAATGGGTACTGAATAATAATCTTGGCGATGACAGGGGGAGAAACATTGGACTTCGTAGAAGGTCCTCTGAATTTTCTACGGAGTACGTGTTAACCCAATCCCGAATTTATGAAATCTTTTTAACTTTTTATAAGCCATTCTAGGTTCCCGTAGACGATGGATTGAAATTCCATCTCCCCATATACTTCCCCACTCAAGCACATAAGAATTATAAATGAATTGTGCACAAGCAAAATTTGAGTATCTACATAGAACCCAAAGGTTTGGCAAAACGTGTCACGTGTCGTGTTCTAAATAGAGACATGATGATCAAAATCAGAAAAAAAAGAAAAGAAAAGACCAAAGCATGACAAAACTACCTGAAACAAACCATTTCAAAACTACATGATCCAGTTATACATAAAGCAGATTCCGTTCTGTAACTCCTATACAACGGGCACACACTGTTATCTATGCACAACGAGTCTTCTTCGTGGTTTGTGGAGCATATTGCACCAATATGTAGAGTACCAAAAGTAACACCGTGCACAGCAAGACTAACTCTTTCTCGGATTCACTGTCTCCTAAACAATACATACTTATTCCTTCTCTTGCCAGCATTTGTAGGTATTCTTTTTTTTTCTGTTTTGCTTGTTTTTTATATTGTAAGCGGGGATGTCTCGGGTTATTTAGGGTTGGTTGAAAGGAATGGTAGTGATGCTCAGCAAGAATTTAGTTTGAAAAAGTCCTCAGGTAAAATGGTGAAGTGTTGTTGAGCCAAATGAGCGCAGAACGTATTAACATTCAGAGCAGGATGACAGTCGGGATATTGTCACTTTAGCTTCTGGGTTTGTAGTATAAAATCCAAGCATTCTTTAATGGAAAATGGATACGTGGCATAATCATGCCATTTGTAAGATTTTATAATATATGAACATTAAAAATAAAATGCCATTGCATATGTCAGAGTTTGAAAGTTCAAAAAGATTGATGTCAAACCAACATAAATATGGAATTTGTTATCCATAACTTGTAGTACAAAGTGAGAAAGTTTTAAAGTTTAAAGTGTTTAAACGAAACATTGATAGATCAGTCGCTTATTTAGTAATGTCGTTTGCTCAGCCAGTCTGTCATTGCGAGCTAAAAATCACCACTCAGTGCTCCTTTTCATGGGTGATGTTCGCGACTCCGAAGGTTCGTTAATCTTAAAATGAATTAGGGTTTGTTACTCCGAATTCCCTCAACTTCGTAAATGTTTGTTAATCTGTAAATTAGATAGCATCCATTATTCCGAACAATTATGGCGTTTTTCCAAAGGTTTGTTAATCCTAAAATGGAATAAAGTTCGCTTTTCTGAAGGTTGGTAAATCCGAAAATGAAATACGGTTCGTATAATTATGGCCTATCCGAAAATGAAGAGAATTTAGATACTAACAAACCTTCGAAATACCGAACCTTGTTTTGTTTTCGGACCAACAAACCCTCGGAACAACAAACCATCGGAATAACGTGTCACAGGGGACTTTCCTCTGAATGTGGGGAACGAAAGTCCTCCCTGCGACTGGGATCTTTTCTATAGTCAAAGGTTGACTTTCTCTAAATGCAGCAGATTGTTAGCAGACCATTCATTCAATCAACTCTTTCGACTTGCGCAACGAATGTGCCTCGAATTAAGTAGCCAATCACACAGTATCCTTACAATATAACAATCAATAAGATTTATTATACTGGTCTCCAATTGTGGTAGTTTACAACAATAACATAGTACAAACTTGAATACAGATATCCAATTCCACTTGATCTTGAGCTTGGTTGCTCTGCTCGTTGGTTTATTCTAGAAGCTCCCGTGCTTGGTTGCTCTAGGTTGTCGACGATGCCCTGCCTGAAGTAGCGGGTCGTCTCCCCTTACTTCTGGTCCTCTCTGGAACCCTAAACTTGGTCCTTGCTGGAACCCTAAACGGTGGCTCTCTCCCTGGAACCCTAAACACCCTGTTAATTTAATAACATGATACCTCCCTTATAATTTGTAGTCTTTGGTTATTCCTGATTTTATTCATATAACTTCAACAAAACATATAATTATATATTCCATCATATTAACATTGATTAGCCACACATAATTTCCATAATAATGTTTCACCATGGATCATTATCTTTCAATGTTGAATAGGGGTGATTAATCAGCCCATCAAAATCTAAGCGTTGCTCTAATTCTCTATTTCTTTCACAATGCAATTAAAATTCGGTTTGACTTACAAACATCACACATACAATGCAATATCGGGAATTACACAGGAACTTACAAGGCATAAACAACTTCAATTAAATGATCGTGTACTTACAACAGTTGTTGGTGTTTACACTCGAATCCTCCTAGATTCTCTGCTGGACGGTCAGGCTGTCCAAGCCGAAATGCAACAATCCCTGAATCACACTGATTCCACATAACACTCTGCTACTCTCTAACTTCGCAATTCTCGAAGTACCTGGTCCTGAGTGTTCCGCAAATAATTGCATCTGAATTTTGTGCCCAACCACTGCATATTTATACATTTGTTGGACCATAGGTCTCCATGTAAAATTAATTAAATCAAGTGACTACCTAGCAGTTTTCATAGAAGTCCTGCCCACTTTTCTTATTGGTTGGCGTTTTCTGTCTGTCAAAACTTTCCTGAGTATCTCATTTTGCATTGGTCAAGCCCCTGCTTGACGTCATCACTTCCTGTCCACGGAAACCAAAATTCTTTGAAGTGGTCATGTTTTGGCCTAGCTAGAAACTTGTGTTTGACGTCGTGAATGACGTCCACATACCAGTTAGTATGAGGCATACTACCAGGGATACCCTTTCCTCGTATTTTGACGTCATGTATAGGGTTTACTCATCCCCAAAACATTTAATTCCAAATCTCTGTCTTTTGCTTTGATTGTGCATCGCAACATCTCCTTATATGGTTATTTTGATGCACGTTTTTGTCTTTAAAGCTGCATTTCTTTTGTAACCATTGCGATAACATCAATTTCTTACATGAGCTACATAATAAACAGTAGTACAATGAGACAAATTATTACGTGGCAAATACAAAATATGTCATATCATGACATAACGAACTGTTACCCTTTTTATGACATAAAAAGTGAATTGCGATATCGATCCCGTCAAAAATGGCTTCAGAGATAACTGCTAAGTAATAGTGATTTCTTAGGGGAGTGGTGTAATTACTACAAAGAGATCTAAAACACTTTTTTTTTGCCATGACATCATCACTTCATCTGCATAATCATGTTCTACTGTGACATGAAAACATGGGAAATTTTATTGTAGTAATTTCTTGAGCGATTTCATGGGGCAAGAATCCGTTTTGTTTGTAATTTGCTCCGTATTTGTAAAATACATTGTCTCTTTCCTATCGACAGAATTTCAGATCATACATGCACCCTTCATACAATCATTGTAATATTTTTTCAATACAACTTCTGCATGCAAATGAAGAGTTTGTTTGCAAAAACCGATAAATCCATTTTTGAAGATTTTGAAGTACGGTCTCCGTCATAAAGTGCAAAATAATACCTATTAAATGATATATTGGTCACTACATATAAAGGCATAGTTTTGAAGTTATGGTCAAAAGAAGGAAACATTTTCTTATTATTCTCTTTATTTTTCTTGACCTTTAATCGCGAAAATCTCCATTTGACAAATATGGACTTATCGGTTTTTGCAAACAAACTCTTAAAATATATATATGTATAATATTATATGTATATATATATATATATATATATCCCGTCATCAATAACGAAAAAAGGAGAAATTTATTGAATTATAATTATGCACAGGGCAGATAAGCAGATGAGGTTATTTTCATGCTGTATCACGGAGTTGCCACTTAGTGCTTGATTCGATCTTAACTACAAAACATCATAAATTCCCTACTATTTATTAGAATTGTCTCAAACTTTCACTGTCTCGTTTTTCTCACGTTACTGCTTCTTTTCATACAAGCTTTAACACTAATTGGGGGTTAATTGGATTCCCTTTAATTTTCAAAGTTATTGCAGAATTTGGCCATAATTACATAATTTATTATCAACTTTATCCTAAACGTTAAGATAACTTCTATCACTTCTCTTTACTAACTGCCGGCTGCAAAAGGCTTTTGAAAATAATCATGTGAATCTTAGGTAGGGGAAGTGTGGGAGAGTTGAGCCACTTTTTACATTTAGTGATATTGTTCAATAACTATACACAATTTATGGATTATTCGTTCGCTGGTATAAACTACAACTATTCAGGCATAATATGATAGCCCAATAAGACACCTAGCACAAACAACTTGGGGGTGACACTTCAACAAAAATATTTTGCAAAATGGCTCAAGTCTCCCTTGATGTGGTGAGAGTTGAGCCACGGGTTTGGGAGAGTTGAGCCACTATGCTATAGGCCCTACATATCATATTAAGAAGTTCAGGCTTATAAAAGAAAATGACTATGGAAACCTATCTAAGGAAAGATGGTGTAATGGTAACAGAGGGGGCGGGGCATCTGTTTGACTTATGGGTCATCGGATGGATAATGTGGATGTTGTTGGGGTCCACCTACGATCACATGATCAGGATTTCTAGATGCACCCTGATTGGATTTGCGTAATAAGTCAACTGTTGGTGTTAGGAAGAAGAAACCGCCTATAGGGCGTCACCCCTGGCGAGAACACCACATACCTTTCCAATATTCCTCACCTCATCCAATTGCAGACCCGTTTCTTTGACCAAAAAATGACACTCATTGAGCCACTTGAAGGGAGGGTTGAGCCACTTGAGGGCTGAGCCATTGGAATACAGGGTTTAGCCATGGCACAACTCTCCCTCGACACGTTGGCACAACTCTCCCCACAGTCGCCATTTAAACTAACCCTCAAAACCTATGAAAGTGACCACGCCAAACATGTTGAAATTTGCTGAAAGAAACAAATGATATACAGACTATCTGCTAATCCAACTGATTCGCACTTATCCTCTACCATAGATGTGAGAGAAAACCACATATCTGACAAGTGGACATTCACTTTTGGTGACCAAAAATGGTTTTTCTTTGATCATTTTGTCATGCTTCGTCCAATGTCGCTGCCTCATACACTGGTATATAGTTAATCATAGGCATGAACAAGAAATGTCAGCAGCTGACTGCTGTCAGTTACTATGAAGATGTGAGGTGGCCTGGATCAACTCTCCCAGTGGCTCAACTCTCCCACACTTCCCCTATGCTCTAGCTAGCCAACAATTAGCTTGTATTTTTCATGTTGTTTTTCATATTGTTCGTCCTACACTAAAGAAACCAGGAATGGACACTGAGTCTCTTCAGAATTTCCGCCTGATATTCAACCCGTCATATCTCTCAAAAGTCTTGGAGTGTATGGCTTTCTCCCGACTTTCAGAATATCTGCATGACAACATGCTATTTGACAGCCATCAGTCTGCATATCGGCCCAACCACAGCGTGGAAACACTCTTGTAACTTTTTTTTTTTGGGGGGGGGGGGTCAGTGGGAGAGCCCTGCGTTTTTTTTTACTTCATATCTAACAAATCGTTGTCAAAGTGAAAGCATCGGTAATGTCTTGTCTCAAGCAAGTAATTTGATTTCTGGCGTCCCCCAGAGTAGGAGGCACCGTCCTATTCTCCTTGTATCTGCAGCTTATTGGTCCCATCATCACAAGAGTCATGGCATCAGCTACCTCTGCTACGCTGATGACATGCACCTCTATGTGTCATCTCCTCCAACCTTCACCGCGATGTCTTGAAACTTGCATCAAAGACATCAACGGATAGATGAGTGCATCTGGTCTGAAAGTGAATCAGTAGAAGACAGAGGTGATTGTTCTGGGCTTGAAGCAAAATGTTAATGCTCGGCAAAGTTGACATGAAGGACTTTGGCATCATCAATAACGTCGTCTACCCATCCTCCAAACTTGCAGTTTAGGTGTTATCTTCGATGCCAATATGTCGTTCAATGCCCATGTTTCTCACATATCAAGATCCATGAGATACCCAACCTTAGCTTCATCCGCATCAGACCAGAAGTGCGACAGAACAGCTTTTCCTCATCCTCATTTCTACTCGCCTTGACTTTTGGAACTCTCTCATTCTCGGTCTTTCCCAACAATAGCTCCCCAAACTTTAACGCCTCCAAAACTCTGCAGCTTGACTCATCACCCTCACTAAGAAATCCTGTCACATAACTCCCGTTCTTCATGTTCTTCAGTCCCTTCACTGGTATACATGTCGAAAAGCGCATCATCTTCAAAATTATCTTGCTGGTCTACCACACAGTCCATGGATCCTCGCCACTCTACCTCCAGAACTTTATTATCAACCCCTTCGTAGACTCCGTTCATCACTACTTCACTTCACCAGGTTCCTCGATCCTCTCACTCTTGAGAAGACCACAGTTTTTGCCCCGGAACATTCTTCCCCTTTTCTTCGTTAGGCTTCCTCCACCAGTTCCTCCTCAGATTACATCTGTCCAATTCTTTAATGTGAATGAAGTAGGGCCTATAATCATTATAATTTGATGTTGTATTGTACTCATTACTACACCATTTAATAGTATATGATCGGTTTTCTTATGTTCTGACATTAATTTCATTATGTATATGTAGCATTTTGTTTGTTTTTGTAATTCATTTGTTCCGTTAAGTTCGAGTCGTATTTAATCATCTTATGGTTGTATTGTGTATAGTTCATGCTGGTTACGTAACAGCGCCATGAGCATCATTTTGACGGACTTCAGCACTTTATAAGAGGCCACTATTATTTTTATTGCATGTATTATCATTATGTTTCCACCGACTTTTCTTATAGGCCCTTACATTCAGTCAACTATTATAGATAAAAAGGGACTCTCTTTAATATTTTATTCTAAGCTGATCATGCACGTAACAATGATAACGTAATAGCTGAAATCACTTTATTATGGGAACATCTACATGTATTCATGTTTCGTTCTAATATATTTGATACTAACCTCATTCTAATGATTAACGATTTAGGTTTATAATTATCAGTGATTCTACAGGTATGATGACTCTGTCAGTTGTATAAGTAATTATAAACAATGAGACATGAAATCAATAACATTTCGTAATGTCATATTATATAGGTCATTTCTATCGTGATTTAGGTAAACGGAACTGAATTATGATTGACTGCATAACAGTTGACACTGGTTTCATGCTACATGCTGTATGGCGGTCTATTTTTATGCATTATTGTGCATGCTTTTATTATTTTGAACACATTAATTGCGACTTTACTTTGTGACATAGATTGATTTCTGTGGTTTTGCACATCGTATATCGTTGTGAAACTTTGTATAAAAACATAAAAGAGAAAGAAGAAACACCGGAATTCGGCTTTGGCAGCCAAAACTGTCATTCGTATAAAGATACTATTATAATTAGATCAATTCAATTTAAAGACTTATCTCTTATTTACACACTTCTATTCTATCCAGTTGTCAGCATTTTGATTTACGCCACCTCTTGGCGCAAGCTGTACAACCTCGGATGTCAGGGAATTTCAGGTCCACACGTGTGTACGCGTAAAGGTTCTGACTTTCAATTCATTTTTTTTTTCATGACTCCAACAGGTCTTTAAGAAGGCAAATTCTTTATAGGAAAATTGTTTGAGATATTTACCAAACTCTCCGTCCGGTTGGGTACTATGGTGTATATGAGATGAATAAGAGCGAGCCGGATGTCAGTTGAATGTGTTGTAAATTGGAAATTAACAGCATTGATGCAAGTGCATTAGAGGGTATAGGCCGATGTTTACTAGTAGGCACCTATGTATGACCCAAACTGCTTATTGTTAATATTTTGCGCAGCATTTGCAGTCACACTGACAAAATTCATTTCGCTATTCGAATGTGTCCTTTCACAAGATTTCCTGTTTCGAAGCACGTCATGAAATTGAAAGAAAAAGAGAATGAGTTTAGATGAGTAAAAATAAAAAACCCAGCTGTTCTTCCTTAAAGGGACATTCCAGACGATTTTTATAATTTCACGTCATGTAGTACATACATCGACAACTCCATGTATAGATTTGTGGAATTTATTGTGGTTCTTGAGCAGAGAAACAATACTTTGAAAAACCTTAAACAAATTACACTGAACAAGGGTGATGACATAGAGGTTCACATATTTCAGAAATGTAGCAGTGTAATTCCATTACAATACCGCTTGCTTGCGAGTTCACCTGTGTATAATCTAAGCATGCCTTCTTCTTTTGTTCTGCTTCCTTTACCCCAACTCATGAATGCTAATGGTGACTCTGCCATGTCATCATCCTTGTTCATTGCAGTTTGTTCTAAATTTCGAAACTATTCTTATTCTTCATCCCAATTATCACAAATTCTGAAACTCTGTCCTCAGTATAACTAATTTATAGTTGTTCAAATGTAAGAATATGAAAATCATCCGGAGGTCTCCTGAAGGTCCTTTAGATGACAAGCTACCAGTAAAAATAAGCATTTTCCCCATATGGGTATAAGATGATCCCAAAAGAGAACCTATGCCTATACTGGTCGGGGAGTAATATTAATACGAATTATTCAAATAGGCTACAACGTGTACATTCTACATTGTTGTGTCACCTACAATCAATCCGCAAACGTCAACTCGTGTTCAATTGCTGCATTTAATAGGGGAGAAAAGAAGAAGAAGAAGAAGAAGAAGAAGAAGAAGAAGAAGAAGAAAAGAAGAAGAAATAGAAGAAGGAGGAGGAGAAAAAAAGAGAAAGGAAGGTTTCTCAGAGTTTGAAATGATTCAGACGGCCACCTTGGAGCAGCATGCTGCAGGTGAAGCAGGGATACCAGTGAGTGTACATGATTTTGACCCGATTTTGGCCTGATGTGTGGTGTGGTTCTACTCAAATTATGTTGGTTACGGGTCCATAGTCACACCTTTCCACCGTGTCGTAGACCCAAGTGAATGACCAGCACACTGTCGACACAATGAAGTCTTGATAAAAATGTCCATTTAGTGTGCGAGAATCCGATATTTTGGGAGACAGGATCAACAAGAGAGACTAAGGGCAACAGTAAATTAATTACTTCTGTGATCTCGAGTCCTGTAGCCCATGTGTTGCTTCCCTGTTTATACATTGTGTCACTCGTATACGTCAACTGTGTCATTTCCATGTGAATGTGCGTTATGTAACTGTTATTGTCACATTTTTTGGCTGAATAAAATCATGCATATAATTATGTAATAATAATAACTGCTTTTAATAGTATCGAGCAACAGCACGCATGATTCCAGTAGAGTTTGCCTATGTTTGTATCATTTAATCCCACGTCTCAGCTGTGATACGGCACTGCACCTCCTAGCGCCTGCTTTGGGGAAAAAAAAAACAAAAAAACATTCGGGGACTTCCCAGGGTCTGAAATAAATTAGGCAGGAAGCTCGATCCCCGATCCGAGCGAGAAGGGAGGTGATCCGAGGCAGTATGTTGTTACGTAGTCTGGTTTTCGTCAATATCCTGAATAGCGAAATTGTATGGGCAGAGGGTCTGGAAGCCAGACTAGTTGTTGCGCTGCAGGAAGCAAAAGCAGGGTTACGCAATAGCAATGCATTTTGTGCGTGTAGTGATATATGATCAGCAGCACAGTGGCATGCAGTGGCCAGTGCATACTTGCGCAGTGACCGTCGAGTCTTATGATTATCCTGTCACTGATTACAATAAGGTGAGACTGATCTTCCATTGCCAGCGCTTTGATGTTATATTGTGTTGTGCATATACTACGGAATTTGTACATCTTTCTTCCGAATGCTGTTGAAGCTGTAGAATCCAGCTTAGCCCCCTCTGCCCTGTGGCACTGGTGCACTGGTGTGGAGCGCCAGCTGCTATCTCTGATGAGTGTCAGTCCCATGTATTTAGGTCTATGTCTGTGTTTATCGAAGGTACACGTTACTTAAATTTATAGATCTCCTACACTGACTCACTGTGTGTAGATCTAGATCTAGATCTATATCTTTGTCACGTTTTATATTTATAATTTAATAATCTACTTTTTCTGACATCTGACCGGTGAAGAAATCACAAGGGCCGTACAGTGCCCAATTAACCAATTGCCATCACATATAAAATTCTACCGTAGTTGGCATATTTTACATACTTTTGGATACTACTCTATACTTGATACTTACTTGGATACTTGGTTGATTAGCCCTCTATTCCTGTGGGAAGGGCTCTCAGTCTATTCTTGAAGGATGCCACAGTGGGTGCAGACACAACGTGCTCTGGGAGGGAGTTCCACGGCTTGACCACTCTATTTCAGTAGAAGTGGCCAGCAACCACGCAAGTCGGGTTTTGTAGCGTCTATGATACAACTTGTAAGAGTGACCTCTTAGTGTTTTAGGTGGGGTAGAGAAGAAAATATCTGGCTTGGTTTTGTAATGGCCATTTAGAAGCTTAATGTAGGTATCTATCAGATCGGTCTTGATTCTTCTCCCCTGAGGAGGTTCCAGTCTGATATTTTGTCGTTACATAAACGTAAGCATCTTGTCTGCACCTTCTCCAGTGCTTCAATGTCTTTCTTTGTAAAAGGACTCTAAACTGTGGATGCATATTCCAATGCTGGTCTCACTATAGATTGGTAGAATGTGGTGACTTTAACTCCACTGAATCCTGTAAAACAGCGTCGAAACATGGCAATCTTCTGATTTGCTTTTGTGACTATCTGTTGGATATGATTTACTGGAGTGAGAATGTTGTTTACAGTAACACCCAGATCTTTTTGGCTAGACACTTCTTGTAGGTAGAAGTCTAGATGCCATTAAGGGAGTACTGATAATCCAAAGCTGCATGTATGCGTAAAACAACACATTTCTCGGCATTGAAGTCAAGCAACCAGCGTTTGGACCACGCTGCCAGTTCATTGAGGTCATTTTGAAGAGAGTCGCAATCTGATTTAGTGAGAATCTTCCTATAAACTTGAGTGTCGTCAGCAAACATCTTGGCAGTGGATGAGACGGTGTCTGGAATGTCATTGACGTAAAACAAGAACAGCAAAGGGCCTATTATAGACCCTTGCGGAACTCCGCTTGTCACATTCTTCCAAGTTGAAACACCATTTCTAAGGACAACTCTCTGTCTTCGCCGACTTAGAAAGGATTCTATCCAGGCTAAAACATGACCACGTACTCCGAGATGCTTTTAAAGCTTGTAGAGAAGTGACTTGTGGGGGACAGTGTCAAATGCTTTCTGAAAATCTAAATAAATAATGTCGACTCCTACTTTGTCATCATATGCTTGAGTCCAGTCAAAAAGGCACTCCAAAAGCTGGAAGACACACAAACACCTACTGAAAGCCGTGTTGGTGATATGTTGGGCAAGTCCACGATAACACGCGCGTTACGTATGGGACATTCAGAGACTTTTATGACCTGAAAAATAGTGTTAATGGCTTTTGATCATATTAAACTTTATCATGGTGATTGATATCTAGGAGAAGTATAATCATGCAAAAAATGGAGAAAAATGACCTTCACAATTATATTCTAGAAGAGAAAATATGTGCCGTTACGTATGGGACCAGAAAAATTTTGTTTTTTTTGAACATTTTTTTCAACCTCAAAACTCTCTGAAAGTATTTCATTCTACAACTTGTAACTCACTGTGATGAAAGTCACAACACTCAAGATTATCACAGGTAAGTTTCGTGTCATTAGGTAAAAAGCTCTAATTACAGGTTCTAATTAAAGACAGACATGACGTGTTACGTATGGGACAGTTACATATGGGACAGTTTGTCCCCCATTCATTTAGTGTGTGAAGAACCGTGTTTATGGGTATTTTGCATAATTATTGAAGTAAAATCAGTTGAAACTACTCAAATACTGATCCAGATTGTCAAGGAAACAATATTCCCCAAATATTCACCATCCTAATCATATTCAATCATATTTTTATATTTTTACGACCAACCTGAGTATGCATGCTCTTTGTCCCCCATGCGTTTAGTGTGTGGAGAGACATGTTTATGGGTATTTTGCAAAATAATTTTGTAAAATACCCATAAACAAATTTTTGCATAATTATTGAAATGGAATCAGTTAAAACTACTCAAATACTGATCCAGATAGACAAGGGAACAATATTCCCCAAATATTTACCATCATAATCATATTTAATCATATTCTATATTTTTATGACCAACCTGAGTATGTATGCCCTATTTTTATCAGGATAGTTACTACTGAAAAATTGAATAGTTTAAAGTGTTTACTTCCATTGATGAAGGGCAGTTTGCCATTTTGTTTCAATAAAAAACAACTTGACACAAGAAATATTAATTTTTATAAATAAGCAATACCTGCTGCGTGAAACCCCAGTGATCGAGTAGATATATGATGTCTGTCTAGCAGTCAGGTCATTGATTCGAGTCACACCTCAGTATGTATACCCATGAATTTTGTCATGGCTATTATTGAAACCTGAATAAGGACAATTTGTGTATCACTTGCAATTTAAAAAAAATCATTTTACTTTATATTTTTTTTAAATATTTATATCACAACCATTTCAAATTGGATCTCAATCACTAAACTTTGAATTCCTCTAGTCTTAGGATTGTATGCTCTTTAGTAATTCATATTATTGGTTTCCAATCATCTCATTAAATGTTGAAAACTGAATCCCCATTTCTACAAAAAACTATATCATCCCTTTAATGCTGATTTTTCATTGTGTATTTTGCCATTTTCCCCTCCCCCTTTCTGAAAATTGTTCAGTCAAGTACATGTATTGTTTAAAGTGTCTATAACTCAAAAAGTACCTATAATGTTGGGATGCTTTCTTCAGGATGATTGACCATTTGTGTACTGAGAGACCTTCCCAGCTAGCTACATGCATTCACATGCATTATGTATGAGGATGTCCCATACGTAACGCATTTGTCCCATACGTAACATTATTTCAATGCCTAATAAAAAATATTCCTTTTACTGTTTTTTCTTTTTTCTATGGTATTTAATTTCTCTAAACAATAAATTAGAACTTTCCAAAAGGGCATTAATATAACCTTAGCAATTTCAGAATAAACCTAAAAAAATGACCTCAATTTGTTACGTATGGGACGTCTCATGATAGGACACGAGCTAATATGCATAATCATTTGCATAATCCCTAAATTTTCATACCAAGGTAAACTATTTGATGAACTTCTTATGTCCACATAATAATCAAATATCATTTGCTTTCCTTTGAATTAATATGAATTTTTATAAATGTCCCATACGTAACGCTGTGTTTCACATTTATGCAAATGAAGCCCTTGAAATTTGCATAAATTTACGTAATATAATTTTTTCGTCCATGGAAATCAAAACGTTAACTCATAAGCTTCAAAATGATACCAAACATGTCAATATTGAGCAAAGATGAAATTTTGCCTTCTGAGGGGACCTTATCTTGGACTTGCCCTGTTATCAAATTGTTAACCACTGCATGCTCCATTAACTGATCGTACATGATTCTCTCGAGCACCTTGACGACTTGGCTGGTTAAAGACACTGGACGGTAATTGTTCGGGTTTACACGAGAACCTTTCTTGAAAAGAGGGGTAATATTAGCATCTTTCCAATCCTGTGGAACTTGACCGGACTGCAATGACTGGGTAAACAGCATACACAGGGGTTTATCAAAATCCATAACATTGCGTAAAACGTTCACATGAATACAGTCAGGACCACAAGCCTTGTTGCTGTGAAGCTTGGAAAGTTTCTCTCTTACAATGTCAATTGTAATGTCAATATCATACATAATGTGTTCTGACTCTGGATGCAACTCTGAGCATGGAATATTTGTTGGCTGCTCCACTGATTCAGGTGTAAGAACGCTAACAAAAAAGTCATTTAAAATTTCAGCTTTGGCTTGATCCTCAGTTATTTTGTTTCCGTCATGCTCTAAAACTTCTACTGTGGCGGACGATCTAGTAAAATGTCTAGCATAATTGAAAAACTTCTTGGGTTCATCTTTAATCTGGTCGATCAGTCTATCCTCATAATCCAGTTTGGCTTTTTTTACGACTTCTTCAGTGTGGATTTTGGCCTGAGAATACTGTTCCTGATGAACCTTCAGACCTGATTTCCTTGCTTTCACCGTCGCTTTTCTTTTTTGCTTCTTGGCTTTCCGTACAGATTTGAATTGAGTCCATGGTGGCTTATGACGTTTTCCACATTTAACTGTTTTGGCTGGGATGAACTTGTCTACCAACTGGTTGTATTTCTCTTTAAAAGTATCCCATTTCTCATCCAGATTCTTGTTAGCAAAAGTTTTCTCCCAATCCGTAGATCGCACTTCAGCCGCAAGGCCTTCATAGTCTCCTTGTGAGTATAAATAGATCTTACGTTCAGACAAAGCGATTCTTGGGGTGGGAATCCGTAACTCAATTAACACACTGTTGTGATCGCTTGCACCTAGTTTATCTCCAACTGTCACAGCATGTACGATATCAGGGTTTCCTGTAAATGCTAAGTCTAAAATATTTGCTCCTCTGGTAGGCTCCTTGACCAGTTGAAACAGCATATTTTCTTCAATGCATGTGAGGAATTTGGTAGACAGAGAAGTGTGTGCTTCATGGGAGTCCCAATCAATATCCCTGAAGTTGAAATCTCCAACTAGAACTACATTGTCAGTGTCAATACATGATATAGAGTTGCAAATAACCTCCAAGTTGTGTTCTCCTCCCCGTTCAGGTCTGTAAACTACACTGACCAAAATTTCTGTTGTGGGGTTAGGGTGGACCATACACTATACCAGCTCGGCTCTGGCATCTCCGTTAGGGTGGAGAGAAGGATTCAGGTTCCTTCTAATCAGGAGGAGAGCTCCTCCTCTGGCTAGCTCAGAATATGTTCCTTCGGCATAGAAATCAAAATCACGATCTTGTCGAAAACAAACATAATCCTCTGGGGTAAATTCACAACTGCTTACAGAGCTATCCAGCCATGTTTCAGTTATAGCACAGATATCAATGTCGTTTTCATATAGATAATCTTTCAACTCAACATACTTGTTTTTAATGCTAAAGGCATTCATATGTACAATCTTCAGAGGGTTAAATTCTTTCCCTCTTTTTATATAAGTAGTGCGTGTGCTTGGTGAAGAGGATTGCTTTTCCTGAGAACATGTACTTTCATGCTTTCCTGATGAACAACAAAACTTAGTGCTCGAGTGCTGTGCTGAAATTCCAATAAAACTTGAAGATTCTATTCCTGTTCCCTCCCTAGACTTGAAGGAGGAAACGGACTTTGCTGTCGAGTCTGTAAAAAAAGTTTGTTTCCTTTTATTTTCCAGTTTGGGTCAGACTCTCTTTTCTTTCTAAGTTCCTTTCTGAGTTTGAGGTCTTCCTCCCTCTGCAAGATGGTCAGATCTGGACAAATGAAAACTTTGCCTCGATCGAAACTGACTTTATCTGAGTCGACATTTCTCACATGTGGTCCATTCCTGAGAATGCGCTTTTTGTCCTCTTCCTTAAGCAGCACTACCTTAATTGGTCTTGGTTTTCCATCGCTCTTCTTTTTACCAAGCCTGTGGACTGATTTAGGAGTGGCATCAATGCCTTTGCTGTTAAACAGTTGAATACATGCCATCTCATCTTGTGATCTCATTTTGCTGCTGTATTCATTTGGTCTAACATCTACGTGACTCTCGCTATGGAGTGGAGGAAAGCTAGATGGCAAGTCTTCCGGTAACCCTTTAATGATGACATTTTTCTTGCGTTTCTCTATCTCCACAGACTCTTTGTGCACCAACTCAATTCTATCGGAAAGCTTTGCGATATCAGCATTTGCCCCTTCAACTAGTTTTTAGCTCACCTGAGCCAAAGGCTCAAGTGAGCTATTGCGATCGCCCTTCGTCCGGCGTCCGTCGTCCGTCGTCCGTCGTCCGTCGTCCGTCGTCCGTCGTGCGTCGTGCGTAAACTTTTTACATTTTCATCTTCTTCTTGAAAACCCCATGACCGATTTTCATCAAACTTGGCAGGTAGCATCCATAGGGGGTTAGGAACTCAATTTGTTAAAATGGGCACCATGCCCCACCCAGGGGGCCCCCAGGGGGGCCCAAACCCCCCAAAATTAAGGAATCTGTAAAAATCTTCTTCTCTAGAACCAGAAGTGATAGAGCGAAGTTAATACTATGAGTTAGTACATTGATGACTGTAGTTTCAAGTTTGTTCATGGCAGAATCAGGGGTGCCCCCCATGGGACCCAGGGGAGGGGGGTGGGGAAGGGTTCTAATGGGGCCTAAATTGTACATTTTCATCTTCTTCTTGAGAACTCCATGACCCATTTTCACCAAACTTGGCAGGTAGCATCCCTAGGGGGTTAGGAACTCCATTTATTAAAATGGGCACCATGACCCACCCAGGGGGCCCCCAGGGGGCCCAAACCCCCCAAAATTAAGGAATCCGCAAAAACCTTCTTCTCTAGAACCAGAAGTGATAGAGCTAGGTTAATACTATGAGTTAGCACATTGATGACTGTAGTTTCAAGTTTGTTCATGGCAGAATCAGGGGTGCCCCCCTTGGGACCCGGGGGGGGGGGGGGGGGGGGGGGGGGGGGGGGGGGTGAGGAGGGGTCCTAATGGGGCCTAAATTGTACATTTTTATCTTCTTCTTGAGAACCCCATGACCCATTTTCACCAAACTTGGCAGGTAGCATTCCTAGGGGGTTAGGATCTCAATTTGTTAAAATGGGCACCATGCCCCGCCCAAGGGGCCCCCAGGGGGCCCAAACCCCCCAAATGAAGGAATCTTTAAAAATCTTCTCTAGAATCAGAAGTTATAGAGCTGAGATAATACTATGAGTGAGTACATTAATGACTGTAGTTTCAAGTTTGTTCATAGGAGATCCAGGGGTGCCCCTCTTGGGGGTAGGGGGAGGGGGGTGGTTGGAAGGGTCCAAATGGGGGCCTGAATTGTACATTTTCATCTTCTTCCTGAAAACCTCATGATGGATTTTTGTCAAACTTGGCAGGTAGCATCCCTAGGTGGTCAGGATCTCAATTTATCAAACTGGGCACCATGCCCCACCCAGAGGGCCCCAGGGGGCCCCAATTCCCCCAAATTAAGGAATCTTGAAAAAATTGGGCCCTTATTGTACATTTTCATCTTCCACTTGAGAATGCCTCGTCAAATTTTGGTAGAGCTGTGAATAATTTAGATTAGTGACTGCGTGAAAGGTGAACTTGCGATACTCAGGTGAGCGCTAGACCCGCGGGTCTCTTGTTTTAGTAGCGATCACATCAGCAGCCAGATTATCCGTAACTGCTTTGTCAGCTTTCTTATCGACAGTAGCCTGCATTTCATCAAGTTTATCATTTAGACCTTTGAGGTAGGCTGCGCATCTTTCCTCAATTTCCCAGTCAGCCCTGATAACTGTCATGGCCTGTTTGTCACACGAAGAACAGTACCAATGCACATCTTGTCTAGTTTTTAGCATCTCGTATACTGAGGTGCCCATACCTAAGCATTTAATGCAAGTAGCACCTTCACATCTCTCACACTGCATGAGTTGATCATCTTCACTGCAAAATTCCAAGTTACAAGATTTGCAACACCATACCTCTAGAACTGGATCAGTATCTTTGTCTGTATCACCTTGTGAATCAGTCTCTTGCTGCTGTAATTGTGATCCTTCCACTCCGGGTGCACCATATCCAGTCTTGGTTTTCCTTGGTCTCCCTCTCCGCTTTTTATTTGCAGTGTTTTGGGATGAAGGAAGCCTGGTTGCTCTTCCCGAACTTGCTGTACCTGGCAAAATTCCCGCGCCTTGGCCGCCATCTTGAATGACGTCGCTCTCTTCCATACTGCACTGTATGCGTGCAAGCACGGTCGATAGAAGCTGCGTACACTGCACGCAGCTAGTACTGGTTCTTTGTGTCTGTGTGTGCCGCTACCTCCGATGACTTGGCTTGCCTGGCATGTACGCGGCATGCACCCGTACCCGCTGGCTCCGTGCGTAGCGTAAGCGTACAACGCATGGACGAGTCACGAGGCATGACATCCGCGAATCTCCAAATTTACCAAGCAGTAAAAAAACGTTTTAGTGATCGAAAATACCAAACCAGAATAACTACTCTTCCCCTATAATCAGAAAACAAAGTAGGGAAGTAAAAAAAACTCCCCCAAATCGGCATTTCAAAGTAAGAATTTAGATTCAAAAACTCAAAATCTCGGAGCCCACCGGAGGCACGTCCGCACAGCTCAGTTGCCGAAATAAAACTACATTACATAGGGCTGATAGGCCCATAGCGTCTTATAGAGTCTAGGTGGTCTACATTGCAATTTGGCAATGGCTAATGACTGTAGTAATGCACCTTGAAACTCCCTCATGCGGAGAGATGATAAAATCGGAATGTCAGGCCCAACTACTGTACCGGTACTACTAGTCTACTCTACAACTACTGCTGTAGGAGTCTATGTTTGTTTGTGTGTGTGTCGTGTGTACGTTTGTATTTGTGCTGTGCGGTTCATTGAGAACATGGCCATATGCCATGGGCATGAAAATTGCTGCTCAGGGTTGTATTCGTCCTTTTTTGTCTTCCATGCTTTCTCCAAGTTAGATTTGAAAGAGTTGAGTGATGTGCTGTTTACCACATAATCCGGGAGATTATTCCATTCACAGTCAGTGATAATGCGTAAGAAGTCTGCAGAGACTCCAACTCTCCCGTTTTCGACGGGAGATCTCTCGCCGAAAACCCATTTTTGCGAAATCTCCCGTTCTCCCGTTTGAGATTTAATTTCTCCCGCCCTGGCTCAATGTCACCCGTTGGAAAGGATTTCTTACTTATTGCTATCGCATGTTGCAAAAATAAGCCTTAGATAGCACCAGAGAGCATCTATAACCCTAGGAACTTCGCGCTTCGCACACATAAACTTGGGTCTCCCGTTTGCTAGGGGTTTCAGGCGGGAGAATCTCCAGATCAAAAGGTGCTTGGGGTTGGAGTCTCTGAGTCTGGCCAAATGGTGATATCGCGCGGTCCCCTCTTGTTCTGCGTGTGCGTCTCCACTATGTGCAAAGTCTATGGAGGTTGAAAGCAGTCCCCAGCTATGACAAAATGAATGGCGGTGAATGGAGTGGTGGACTATTTCATGATAATGCCAGAAGTCTTGACTGCTGGTAAACAAAAAATGAGTGAAAGCTTTTTTTTTTTGACACTTTGTGCAAGGAGATTTCATTGTGTTATTCCCATAAAAAAAAAAACACACACACACACACAATAATAGTAAATGAATGCAAATAGCAATACATCCTTGAATAAATCTCGTGACTTATTTCTTTCTCTTTCTCTGATTATGGTAATGTTAATGTCCTGCCACTGAAGTGGCAGTAATAGGCAATGCATGCATGTGCAGCTCAGCAGTAGTACCAGTGCCATTACCAGTACCACTGCACTGTGCATTATCAGTGTTCAAACAGGCATGAGTAATCGTGGGCCAACTTTATGGATTGAAATGGTCTCAACGTAGATTTCTGAATTACTGTCCAAAATTATGATACCCAGTAACATTTTAGAAAATTCGTAAAAAATGAATTGTCATTAATTATTGTAATATTACGTTAAACATGTTGTGACAGGAAGGAATTGGCATTGTGGGATCGTTATCGCTGATCGGTAAAATTTGGTTGCATTGATAGCAGTGTTTAACTTTTCAACTGAAGGAAATGAGGTGGTATCACACAATATGCTGTACCCTTCTCAGCCAGGTATGTTGGGATGTTAGGTTACGGTTTGCCAAATTATATATTTGCACGATGGGAATAAATATATGGCAATAAAGATGCAGAAAATTCCAAAAATTGCAATGATTCAGCAGGTCAATGAGGTTGTGTAGTTTCTGAGATGTGTTGGAATATGTTTGTTCAGTCTCTTGGTCCTGGTTTGGTTGGAAACCTTCCTTGCACTTTGACAATTTGCTGACCAGTATTTTAAATGTAGGTCCCTATTTAATATGAAATACATTGTACAGTCAAACCTGTCTATGTTATAGCAATCACCCAAGGGGGACGAAAAAAAGTGCCATTATAGACAGGTGGCTGTTATGGACACAGTTGTTGATATGGCTTTTTTGTTTGGGGAATTTTATTGTAAGTGGCTGTACATGACAGGTGGCTACTAAGGCAGGTTTGACTGTAGTTGTATCCCCATGTGTATGTACTGGAGGATACTTTTGATTAAGCACTGTTACACCACTCCCGCCACCACATCACTTTTGTGTTAACAACACTTGTTATGTTTTTAACAAACTTTATTCAAATTTAGTATGGAGATGTACGAATATCATTAATTCTAGCCACCTACACATGTACCTGGTACAGTATGTCCCCCCAAAAAAAATTACAACGGGCCCTCCGCAATGATATCTTTAAAAATAGTGAATCAATCTAAATACAAATTCAGGGTATCAAACTATAACTCAATGCCCACATCTTACAGAAAACCCCATTCGATTTGCTTCAGTGGTCAAAGAGAAATGAGGAATTTTGTAGAGGATGTCGGGAATCTCTTCTGTCCAAATTCTGTCTGTTATTCACACACAAGAACATTGAATTGCTAAAATTGGAAGAATCAGACTCATGACATGCTTTACAACAATCCACATTTCTCTGTGACTGCTTAACCAAATTAAATAGGGTTTTCTGCAAAATAGAGCTAAAATGTTGTATTTTAAGACCCTGAAGTAGCATTTAACAGAATTAATCATATTGGGTGTTATCAATGCGAAAATCTGATTGTAATTTTTTTGGGACATGCTGCAGTAAGTCGCCCCAAAAATTACAATTAGATTTTTGAATTGATAACACCCAATATGATCGACCTGTCTAAGTGCTACTTCAGGGTCTTAAAACATAACATCTTAGCTCTATTTTGCAGAAAACCCCATTCAATTTGGTTAAGCAGTCACAGAGAAATGTGGATTGTTGTGAAGCATGTCATGAGTCTGATTCTTCCAATTTTAGCAATTCAATGCTCTTGTGTGTGAATAATAGACAGAATTTGGACGGAAGAGATTCCCGACATCCTCTACAAAATTCCTCATTTCTCTTTGACCACTGAAGCAAATTGAATGGACTTTTCTGTAAGATGTGGGCAATGAGTTATAGTTTCATACCGTGAATTTGTGTTTAGATTGATTCACTATTTATAAAGATATCATTGCGGAGGGCCCCGTTATAATTTTTTGGGGGACATACGGTACAGGCTGTACATGTGTACATCACTGTTTTGCTCTCCCCTATTTTAGTTCTTTGCTACTCTGGCCTATATAGTACATGGTTATGAACTACATTGAAATATTGAAGAAGTTATCTTAGTAAGAGGAGTTGATAATTTAAGATGAGTTACAAAACTTCTTACCAAAATGGTTATTCACCCTTTCATGATTGTGTACTGGAGGAGTGACTCTTCTTTTATATCAAAGAATTACTGGTAGTCTCAAATCTTAATTTACAAAGAAGAGAGAATGTCCATGATTTTATCCCCAGCAAGTGGTCATCCTTTGACAGCTGCTGGGTGTTATTACTCATTTCAAATTTGTTGCCTTTTTGCTAGCTGTCAACCCAGTGGTATCCATTTGGCAAATTCACAACTCTCTCTCTCTCTCTCTCTCTCTCAGCTCTGGGTCTCCCCCCCCCCCCCCCCCCCCCAAAACACACACACACACACATGTCACCTTGTGTGAGTCTCACTTTTTTTGTTGCACTTTTGACTACACCATGACATATATATATGGTTTGGAGACAGAACTTGATATGATAGAGGTGAACTAGTCACCAACCATTAATGTATTATATGTACTTTTGCACACACAGACGAAGATGTTGAGGATAACAGGGCGACTCTTCTCTGGTAAATTCATATGCCGAGCTTGCCTTCAGAAGCAACATGTGCAAACGCTCCTTTCCACAGATTCCAGCACACCCAGAATGTGCATCATTGGCAGTGGACCAGCAGGGTTCTACACAGCTCAGGCTTTACTCAAGGTTTGTCAATGATCTCAATGTGATTTAAGGTACAACTAGTCCATACGTCTGGTTCATTAAGGAATATCCACACTATGCCTTGCTGAGAATTTTATTTACAGTTGAACCTCTCGTATCCGGACAAGTCGGGACCGGGGCTCATCCGGATAAGGGATTTGGCCGGATATGGGAGACTCGATGCTTTATACATGTACATGTACCGTAAAGTTCCGTGTATAAGACGCACTATTTTTTCGTCGGAAAACGTTGAAAATCGGGGGTGCGTCGTATACACGGGTACAGTCGAATCACGGAAAAAAATCTGTCATGTACACCCAATTTTATAAGGCCAACTTGGGGCCATGTATGCCCATCGACGTTTGGAAGGTAAGCAATCACTAAAACTTACGGATAAATGAGCGATCTTTCAATCTGGACATACACAAAAGCTGCAAATGTATTACGAGATAAACTTACATTGGCCTTGTGCAGTAACGATGTATCAATCTGGCCATAGACAACGCTGTAACAGCACTACTGTATGCTACCGATGTCAGTCTACCAAGCTACCAACAGCCAACCTAGTAGCTGGAATACGCGATGTACAGGTATCATTACTAAATTACCGATACCGTAAAACTTATCAATGTACTAGTATCAATATGGCCATAGACAAAAGCTGTAAAATACGGAGTAGGATCGACACTATGTCACCGTAAATATGAACGATGCGTGAAGCATGCATGCATATCCATGTCGTTCGTTTGCTCTTCATTTCATGAGGCCAGCTAGGATAGCATAGCTACACTGTAGCTAGCTAGCTAGCAAGTCTTTGGCAAAGGCAGCAGCTGCAGAGAGGCTCCTGCAATGGACTCGCATGCACACAGCGATCGGATCGAAGCGCGCTTGCCCGTTGTGCGCTGTGTGTGCAAGTCCAATACTCTCTGTGTGCGTGTGCTGAAATTATAGCGAGCTGCCTTTTGCAAAAGGCTAGCACTGTGCATACAAGCATGGTACAAGAGACACACATGTTACTGGTAACAGTGCATGAGTGTAATTACCGTACGCACCGTACGTCTTGCCGTATGATCCCTCTGCTACACTTGTTGATGTTTTTCTTATTTTTCGTAATGAACCTTCCAGTCTGACATGGGTCAATATGCGAGACACCCTCTGCTATGTATGACAGCAAAGATCGTACTGTACACTCATGAGTATGATATGCATGACACATGTACCACGATTGAAAGGCGAAACAATAGCAAGTGAGTAGTACCGAGACAAGTCTCGCATTTTGCGTCTTCCATATTTTGCCGATGTCCGATGAATACCGTTAAAAGAAAATATAAAAGGAAACGAAAAATAGAGCAAATACATGCTGCATTCTAGGGAAATTTTGAGCTGAAATAATATGTATGACACTCGCAATATTTGCGTGGAAATTTTCGTGTTTTTTTTTTTTTTTTTTAATTTTAGGTCCGAAAGTAGGGGTGCATCTTATACACGGGTGCGTCTTATACACGGAACTTTACGGTACATACATACACATGTACTGATGTAGCCCATTGCAGTATAGTCAGGTATCCTATTACCGAACGGTATCCTAATTACCGAACGCGTACTTTGTCAATGGAGCGCGTGCAACATCTCGAATACGCATTCATTGCACTACGCGCTGTTATCTCACAGGGGAAGCCAGTGCCGAAAATTGCTAAACTGCAGCAAAAAACAAAACAAAATGTAATTTACCTCAAATTTACGTAACAATTGCTAGAATTTCGATGTTCGTTGTCCTGCGTTAATAAACATTGACCGAAAATACAATGTACAATTTTCCCCATACAGAGGGCGCATGTTCGGTAATAAAATACGATTTGCGTCGGTAAATAGAAACAACTTTTGTGGAAGGGTTATTTGAAACACGGATTTTTTCTAGAAGTTCGCTTATTTTTCAAGTATTTTCGTTACAGCTATTATCAGCATTTCAATTATCTATAAGGATATTTTTGGCTGAATTATTGCATAATGTTGCCCGTTTGGAGCAATAAAACAAAAATCGTTCGGTAATAGGATACACCTCCATACCACATGTAGTAATGTGTATACTGCAACCTTTTTTTTTCATTGTTACACTCAGTAACAGACCCCAAAATAGAGGTTCGTGTTTGCAAGAATGAAATCATTTTCTTTTATAAATTCTTGGGATGATTTACCTAAATAATTATTAAGAAATGTATCAAGTAGATCTTGAAAATAAACAGTACGAGTCGACGAAACTATGCTTCAAAATTCGATCATCACGGCTCGGCAAAGTTGACTGTAGGTCGCCATTGTTAGATGGTCTCCCTCTCTCTCTTTGTGTGTGTACTGTGTGTGAACAATTTTTGAGTGTTCAATATCATTCGTTGCTCAGCCAATGACTCGAAACAATGCATGTCTATCTAGTCATATCGACGGCTGTGTATGGACCTATATGTGGCAATGCGATATGAGAGGACTCGAGCGCATAATCTGTCCATGTTCTTGCGATGATTTGGGGGTGTTTGGGGATGTTAAAATGTCTGAAGGTAAGCAATTTGGAAGGAAATATGTAATTCATGTGTGTTTGTGTAGGAGTTCTCGAGGAGTTGGGAATCCCCCTTTCCTCCTGTAATTATTTTTAAAAAATCACGGCGAGATTGCGTCCGTATAATAGAGAGATCTGGATAAAGGGAGGCCGGATAAGAGAGGTTCAACTGTATCTATTTATTGATTCACTTTTTTGTTGTCATTGTCATTTATCAGTACAGCTAGTAGTAGTACATGTACATGGAGCTGTAGTAGTAGTAGCAGCAGCAGTAGTAATTGTAATATTGAAGTACATATGAAACTATGAAGCCCCATCATTTATACACTGATAGAAAACTATTTAGTCTGCAGATTGAGCATGAAATGCAATAGGACTTGGCATTTTCAACATTGTTGCAACCCTTCATTAGAAGTTTGAAGAACTCCTTTTCTATAACTACCATTATTAACATTGAGTCCTTTCTGTAAGCCATACAAGCAGGGATGCCAAGTTCAAAAAAAATTTATGAGTGAGATTTTCATGACTCAACGTCTTGGCGCGCGCACATGCGCGCGAACGAGGGTGTGGGAGGAGTTAGTAGGGAGCTTTTTCAAATTTTAGCTCTTAATGGTGCGATCAGGTGCATACTTAAGTGACTATTTTTTACTTATTTTGAAAGACAAAAGGGAAATATACATTCAATTGCAACTATCACTTTAATCCTTTGAGCTATGCTCATTATTAATAGGCCCAAGTTGTAGACTTCACCCAATGCGTGAGAAAAATGGGTGCCATGCGTGAGTTCGTGAGACGACCCTAAATGCTTGAGTCTCACGCAGAATGCGTGAGACTTGGTAGCTCTGATACAAGCTGCATACTCAAGGTCCATATTATTTAATTAAAGAATATGTTTTGTTTAGATGAGTGTCTTTTGGTAAATCAGGCCGGTTTGACAAAAGTGCAATACAAGTATCCTTGCTTGCTATCTGTTGTAAGCCAGTGTAAGATGTTGGTGTTGCTTAACTGTAAGAATTATTCTTTTTTTTTTTTTACTCTTTGATTAAGAGTGCATTGAACGAAACAGTTCTAGTAATGCAGGATTTATATATTTTTGTTCTGCTTTGCTTTTCAGAAGCATACACTCTCCAGTCACAAAGTCCATAAAATGTTAATCAAAGAATATTAAGGAGCCAAAGAGTCTTTCTCCTAGTGTGATAGATAATTGAACATCACAAGTCAATAAAATATTTGTCAAGGTGTGCAACAAATCACCTTCATTGGTGGGATACCAAACTGGAATGTGTTTCTACCATCGTGTTCTGTTTTGTTTTCCCCCTCCTCTTTGTACATTCAACAGGGCGATAAGTCATTACACATTGACATCTTTGATCGTCTTCCAGTCCCATTTGGCCTTGTTAGGTATGGGGTGGCACCAGATCATCCGGAAGTAAAGGTGAGAAATTGTTCACTTAATTACGATAGACAAAAAAAAAAAAAGGGGGGGGGGGGAGGTGGACACAAATCCTGTCAAGCTTTTTAAGATGTCGGCCTAATATGTAGTAAAACAAATACACCATACCTGAGGGGCTCTAATTTAGTGACAGAAATTGCGTTACATGAGTCTGTGTTTTCTTTGAGGCTATGCTCCTCAGAAAATAGTGCTATTCCTACCACCTCTGAATCCATAATTTCAACTAGAGCCTCTCGAGGATGGTATATTTGTTTTGTACATACTCTGCTGACATCTCGGCAAAGCGTAATAATAATAATAATAATAATAATAATAATAATAATAATAATAATAATAATAATAATAATAATAATAATAATACAGGGTACTTATAATGCACCAATTCCACATAACTAATGTGCTCAAGGCGTAGTAGAAAAAGTGAGTATTACGCAAACGTGTACATGAAAATGAATGCCACAATGATGACGATGGAAACAAAAAATCATAACATACAATTCTACTGGACAACGGTTACGTACAAATGAGTCTTGAGGGCAACTTTAAAGGAGTCAACATTCGAAATGTAACGGATAGCTTGAGGCAACTGATTCCACAGGTAAGGTCCAACATGTGCAAATGACCGATCCCCCCCATGATTTCTTCGTTTTTGGAACAACAAGCAATCCCCTAACAGGAGTAATGTCATCCCTTTTGGTCTTGTTAGCTAGTCATCTCTTCTTTGTTTTCTTGGCTAATCATGTTTCATCTCATAATTATTTTGCGCACTGTTGGTACTCTAAATTCCTCCTTTTTACTTGTAATTTTATGATTAGATATAAATACAGTAGCTGTTGTCTCTAGTATTATCAATAAATGGACAGATCAAAATTGTACTTCATTATCATAAAACTTGTACATTTTCCAGAATGTCATCAATCAATTTACTGCTCTGGCAGAAGGAGGACGCTGTTCCTTCATTGGTGGGGTGAGCATTGGATCAGATGTACAGGTCAAGGAACTTCTTGATGCATACAGTGCAGTAGTCCTTGTGAGTATAGCCTGCAAGTTAATATGATGCTTTATTTGTAAGAGCATTACAGCAATGCAACACATCTCATTTGTGGGAAGGTAAGAATAATTCAAAGCACAGGCCACGTATAGTCTCCTGCTCTGCAGGAGCTCCTGATAGGGCCTACGCTTAACAATACTGAACAATTAAAGGACAAGTTCACTTTCATAAACATAAGGATTGAAAAAATGCAACAATATTAGTAAAACACATCAGTGAAAGTTTGAGGAAAATTGGACAATCGATGCAAAAGTTATGAATTTTTAAAAATTTTTGTGTTGGAACCGCTGGATGAGGAGACTACTACAGCTTGTGAGTCATATGCGTACAACAGTATAAAGAAAATATAAAAGAAAATTCAACATATTTTCACTTTTTTCGCATAATAAAAGAGCAATTGACTTGCCTCTTTCTAAAGGCAGGGAGAATAATATTACCCATAACATTTATCGGTAACGAGTCAGGGGAATGTGTACTTTTTTCAAAAGATGGAATTTTGTGAAATTCTCTTTATATTTTCATTATATTGTTGTACGCATGTGACATCTTAGTTATTCATACACTGCAGTAGTCTTCTCATCCAGCGGGTACTGCACAAAAACTTCAAAAATTCATAACTTTTGAACGGATTGTCTGATTTTCCTGAAACTGTCAATGATGTGTTCTACTAATATTGCTACATTCTCTCAAGCCTTATGTTTATGAAGGTGAACTTGTCCTTTAAATGAAAAGATGTGTTACTTTTGAGTCTTGATTGTAAATAAGTCTAAAGTTGGGAATTTCTTGATTTCTAATGGTAGTTTATTTTACAGCTTGGGAGCTGCACAAGCAAATGCGTGGTGTCCTAAATGTTATTTTTGTTTTACATGTTGGGATTTGTAAAAGAAAGGTATTTTCATGTATATGTGCAAAATGAACCAATGCACATTACACAGGTGCTATTTAGACACATAGCCTCAACATCATGTATTTCATCATTTTTTGCCCAGTTTCTATTTGCGCATCCCCATGTCTTTAGCATTTGTATATCATCTATCTTTTATAAATAGGGATGGCAAAAAGTAATCACCATCACAAAGGCATATCCTCCTTTATAGAAAGTAGCTGGGGATTATGCCATGAGACACAAGTCAATTGTCTCCCTATCTGCATGGCAGTTCCAGTTTGGCACATGCTTCAAATATTTTTGAGTGGTGGTATCAATTGTGGGTTCAAACGAAATATAACATTTGTGACTCCATTCTCTTGAACCTCCTATATACAAAGCATATATCATGGGAAAGCATGGAGAATGTTAACTTCCAAATAGCAGGTATTAGATGTTCACTTTATCTTAGTTTTTCATGGTATCAAGTCATATTTTCACTTAGATAAAAGTGTATCTCTTATGAACACAGCCACTCAGTGTCACTCTTCAAATTTCATATCAATATCAAGTATTGTATCAACTTAGCTGAGTAATTCTTATATATCGTACAAAAAGTACAATATAATAACAATAATGAAAATAAGGTCTTATTTACCCAGGGTAACCTCTTCAGTGTTGCCACTGCTCTACCAGAGAGCCCTGCTATTATTAATAACCTAGCATTGCCAGGTACCCATTTATACACCTGGGTCGAGAGAGACATTGTGGTTAAAAACATCTTGTCCAAGGACGTAAGCACTGGGCGGGATTTGAACTCGGCTCCTCCGATCGAGAGTCTTAAATCCACTATGCCACAGCGCCCCAATGTTCAGGTGAGAGTGTGTTGTTGAGATGCAGCACACTCTAAGGGTGATTACCATGGTGTTGTGCTAATTAACCCATTCCTTCTGCAATTCTCCAAGAACCTTCAATGCCCCCCAAACAAGATTCATTTTGCCCATCGACAAAGGATGGGCAGATTGGTAATCCATCTGTGTGAAAGCAGTAGTGGTCAACTGCATGTGCCAACAAACAATGCAAAATATCAATTTGATGTGAGGATGTGAGATATGAATAGAGTGTGTGCTGAGCGAGCAAATTCTTTTGTTATAAAATACACTATAAGGGCACCCAAATGGGGTCAGTGAAAATCAAAATCTAGTGAGCTCAGCATCAATTGCTAGTGTATGTGTGTATGTATTCATAATGAGTTTTGTTGCAAAATAAGCACACTACTACTGTATGTTGGAAAATTTTAATTACGCAAAAATACATGCAATTCTGAGGCAGAAATGGAACAGCTTTTGGAGCAGAAACTCTAATATTTCACTAAAAGTTATCTTTGTACTCGGTAAAATGTGAATAAACATGAATTTAGGCCTTGAATGCAGACACACTTGTGTACATTTTGGGAATCTGGTATACCCAGTTCCTGTCTATATTAAGTTAACACTACGGGAACCTAGAATACTAGGTTCCCAGAAGGAATGGGTTACAAAGGGTCTGGAGACGAAAACTTTTTTCTCTTTATCATGTGACACACATCAAGTGAAGGTACCTATTTCCAAATTTATCATTTAATATGGAAAATGACTATCTGGAGCCTTACAGATACAGCTGTAAAGACAGGAAATAGGGTAAACAGGCAGCTTAACAAATGTTATGGCACAAAGATGTATGACTGCTCTACTTCATGCATTCACCTTGAAAACAATATCCTTTTGGTAAAGAAGAAAGAAAAAAGAATGCACTTGCTTGCCATATAGGTAATGAGAGAGGAATATACCCTTAATACAAACAGAAAGTCTCTTTACAACCTGATTGTTCTAGAGTTTAGGGACAGTCCATGTTGTTCCTCTTGTATGCCAAACATGAGCCTTATTGTAGCTCTCTCATTTGAAAACTATTGGCAGTTTGTTTCTAATTCAGACTCACCTTGAAATCAAATGATGAATGATTATGACTAATTTTGGTGAAATCAAAGATTGTATAACATCATTATTTGCATTCGAGCTGTGAGTTATTTCAGTTTCTTAAGCTGTTGAAGACCAGTCCCAAGTATACTCGAATGGGTAGGTGTCTACGGGAAATGTGTATCATAGCAAAATCAGTTTGTCCTCAACAGGTCAATTAGATGTTACACAGAGGAGAGAATCTATAAAATGCATCGGTAGACCTTATGGTATCAGTCAAACAGATGTAGGTTATGAATGATACTTTGTATCATGTAATACTTTGATGCATAATGTATAGGCCAAAGTGGAGAGACTTCTAACCTAACCACACCACTGGCATAAATTGCACATTATATGCAGTGTACGGTTTGATTATCACATTTAGTGTGCATTCAATTCTGTATTGGTTGAATCTAGCAGACCATTTCAAACTTTTTCAACGATTTACAGACTGTGGCCGTAGTTCTTGGTAGAGTGATATTATACAAATGATGCACAGGATAGAGTGCGTTAGTTCGCCTCGTGCATGTTTCACAATTGTAAATACCCTCAAGTGCACTATACGCCTCCACTAACGCCACGAAATAATCCTGTGCATCATTTGTTTTATAAAATGGGTCGAAAATTCGAAAACTAACAGCATTTTTCAGCATTTTTCACGTACCTTTGTGGGTCAAGACGTCCGAAGATGTTCGTCCCAAACATTTACGCACGTCGCACTCGGAAATCCCGCACATATAAGTATGATGGGGGGTTGGGTTTCCGGACACTTAAGTTCCCGCATGAAAACTTACTTATTTTACATAGAATATGCACCCTTTACCTTAAAGACTTGATATAGACTCCTCATATAGGCCTACTAGACAACATACTCTGAAAACGGCGTAAGAATTAACCTGCTAAATCGTTGGATTTGCCCTTCAAAGTGACTCCATGTATGCGTCTGGTCCCACAACGCTTGGTCTACTGTACACTGTACGTGTAGTAGTATGATACCTACGCCACACATGTTATGCACAAGGGAAGAAAGGCCGGCCGGCCGGCAGTCCGAACTAGAAGTTGTTTACAGGATTGACAGCGCGTATGCATGCAATTCAAAGGAGCCGCCGCGCGCACAGACGATCGGCAATAGGATTTAACACGCAGTGCAATGGGACTGAGTAACCAAAGCACACGTGACTCATTTCAGCGCTTCCTATTGGCTACATTCTTGAACCCATTTTATAATAATCATTAAGCACACCCTCTCTTTCCTTCATCCTGGCAGAGCTATGGTGCAGCAAGTGACAAGTTGCTTAACATACCTGGAGAGGATCTTCCAGGACTCTACTCAGCAAGGAAATTTGTTGGCTGGTATAATGGCTTGCCAGAAGACGTTGAGGTATGTGTGAGGCACAAATGCAAGTTGTCTTCAATATTCTCAAACAAATGTGAACAATGATGTACTTGTACAGACCAGTACTCCACTATAGCCCCATTCCACAGAGATTTTCTCTCATCGGTCACTCATCGGAAGAAAGGTTTATCGCTTCCGGACACCCACTGAAGTGTATTAGATCGCCGCCCGATAAATCCGACTTGTATTGGTCGACTATCAGGTCAGTGTCAGACATGTCCTGCAGTGATCCGATGAGGCACGATCGTCCGATGAGGATCACGCGTGACATGTCTGACACTCACTTGATAGTGGACCAACCAAGTCAGATTCATCAGACTGCAATCCGATACACTTCAGTGGGTGGCCGGAAACAATAAACTTTGCTTCCGACGAGTGACTGGTCAGAAAATATCTCTGCCGAATGACTTGCAGGCCTGAAGACAAATGAAGGTGAATAGTCTCCATTTATATTTCAGTTCAAGAGTTTTCAGCACTAATTCAATGCTACGTATGTGTGCTTCACAAGCTGGAAAGTGGAGATATATTGTTGGAACTCAACTGAGGCATATGTCTTGCAATATAAAGCATCGATTTAAATTACAAGAAAGTGCAAACATAACATCCCCCTATTTAGTGATTAATATCTTAACACATCAATTGAAGCAGAGACCATGATGTGGAGCGTGTGTGAGTGCATTAACTGATACAAAATTTGTATCCTACATGTTAAACATATTTCTTAGTGCCTTTTTAAATATCTAAAAGAGATTAAATAGTACACAAATGTCCACCTTTTGTCACCCTTTTTCTATTTTTCTCTCATACTTTTCATGTCTCTTTTGTGTCTACAGCTAAACCCTATGTTAGATACTGATACAGCTGTTGTCATCGGGCATGGAAATGTGGCACTTGATGTCGCAAGAATACTTTTAACTCCAGCAGATGTCTTATCAGTAAGTATGGATACAGTAGCAGATTTCTAGAATGACACAAATAGATACAAAATCAAATTAGCAGTAGACAAATAAAATAATGTGTGAATACTCAATTGCCAATAACTACCCAAGTATCCACAAAACATAGGCTACATGATGAAATCTTTGAAGGTTTCTGTGGCGGTAGAATGTTGAGTGGTAGAAGGCTTAATGGGGTGCACCACATATTCTTTCTTGGGTATGAAGTGGCCCTGAAAAGGGCCTACTCACTCCATGGTGTGATTTAGGGACTTGAGTGACATTATTTTGCAAACAAATCAGTTTGTCTTTGTTTTAATTTTTCCTCAAAGCTTCACTTCAACTGTGTAAATTACATGTACATGTAACATACGCAAACAGCATGCATGTAACATGTAAGAACAAACCCATCATTATTCTCTTCATTTTAATATCAATTGACAATTACAATAATTTTCCATCAACAAATCTTTATCATGCTATTATAGAGTATGCAGTGTGATAATATTGACAAGAAATGGTTGTGTAAATTAGTGTGGACTTATCACATCAATTGGATAGTACATTGTATCATCTTAGTACCTGTCGACAGAAAAGCAGAATAAACACATTTTTCAAATAGCTGTCTTCACAATCATCAAAATGAAGTGGGAAAAAGGGAATTCCTTTTCTCTTATTATTCGCAGATATGAAGGAACCTACATGCTCACATGATTATTTCCTGTTTACAGACTTAGAGCTCAAAATACCTGTGCAAGCAGTTATACATTGTATTTAGGGAAAATAATTACATTGTCCATGAACATGGGTGTTTTGTCAAATACTCACATCACCAATAGCATTCTTAACTTTGACAACTTTGTCAAAAAATCCTCTACTCAGAGTGAGGACATTAGGATGCATGAATTCATTTAGAACCACATTAACATCAATTGTCCCAACATGTCTCCTGTCCAGAAAACAGACATAACGTCAAATGCTGTCAGGGCTCTTAAACAAAGCAAGGTGAGGCGTGTCCATGTGGTTGGGAGGCGTGGTCCACTCAATATCCACTTCAGCATTAAAGAGCTGCGGGAGATGCTCAAGCTCCCTGACTGCCGCCCCATCCTACATCCTGCAGACTTTGAAGGGTATGATGCAATGATTCCAGGCAAGTATATAGCAGATGCCATCACACAGATATTCGTGTGGATTCTTAGAGTTATAAACATTTTACTTTGTTGTACGTGTAGATGTCAGTTCGCAGCAGTGTAATCAACGGCAAGTTCACAGTATGAGTTTTCTGAACCCTTAGCAGGCCCATTTACACAGCCACCAATAGTTGTGATAATTTGGGTCGTGATTTGAGTTGCGATGCAAAGACTGTTTTAGTACCCCCACCCACACATAGAGTGGGTGATTTCAAGTTTGGTGCTAGTGTATCTCAGCACTAGCACTGGTGATAAAACCGAGCTTGAAATCAGCCGGTGTTAGGAGATTGGCCTTAAAATTATAACATATTTCTGGTTGCTGGTGCTGGACTTTGTGATGAATGTCATCGGCTGAACTGAGCTCCACCTTCTGCGTTGGCGATTTATGTGCTTTTTCTCTGTTGGCTAACACTAGCCCGTAGGGATTATCATCTGTTTCATTTGTACACTTATCACTCCAGACACAGCTACATAAATCTGAGCCTGGGAGCAAAGTTAAGATAGTTGGGTTTTGGAAAAGGGATGAAATTTGTTGCATTTAAATCTGTCTTCCTCATTATGTGTCTACAACATAAAGCAGTCATGGCTATATCTTTTAATATTTGACTGTAATCACGCGTAGTCACTTTTTTGTCGCGCAATTCTCGCAGACTTTGTAGTGGTGTGATTCCAATACCTAGTGTTGAGGATCGATAATTGTGATTGGTATCTTTGCCTTTATCTGACCGTCGGTGTTTGAGCTCAATTTAAGGCAGTTGTTTGGGAGATAACACTAGCACTAGCACTGAACTTGAAAACACCCAGTGTGTATGGAGGTGTATAGTAATCACTCTGAGGTCGGCTGGCCGGGCGGTCGGGTGGGTGGGTTGTTGGTCAGAGTGTTGCAAAATCTTGTGGATCGAACTTCTCCCTCATTTTTTGAGCAATTGACCTAACATTTTGCAAGTGTGACCACTGTCATAGGTAGATGTTCAAGACACCTTTTTCAACAGTATCAAGTGATGTGTTGCCACAGTATTGGCGAATTTTCATAGAAATCATATAGAATGTTGTAGATTTAACTACTCCCTCAGTTTTAAAGCAATTAAGTTGATATTTGGCGCATGTAATCATTGCAATATGTAGTTATGCAAGACACCTTTTTTTGTGAGTGTCAAGAAATCCGTTCCCATGACAACAGTTTTTAAACAAATACAAAATTTTGTGAATCAAGTTGCTCTCTCAAGTTATTTTTAGCATTTGAGTTGAAACTTTGGACATATGATTGCTGTGTTATGTAATCAACACTTTGGTGAGTTCTGGTGGCAATATATCTGTTGCCCTGGCAACCGCATTTTTATACAGATGTATTAGTGGAAAAATGAGCAGAGAAAATGGGACTCCATCAGGATTCGAACCCGAGACCTCCGGATTGCTAGCCGGGTGCTCTACCGACTGAGCTATAGAAAGTCCTAGTACAGTGTTCGTTCCAGAAACCCTTAATTCTCAAGGCTCGAATGGTCAGAAGCTATACATGTAGCAGTGTGTATGTGTGTGACACACACGCACGCACTTAAACCTGACATAAACCTGAAGGGTGATTTAATGAGAATTTTTTTTCTCCAACAAAAATGCTCCAAAAACACTCCCTGCAATCCCATTCTTGTCAACCATTCTATGCCTAATGCTCTGGTATACCTGAGCACTGACTCTCAGTTGTCCATCTTTTCTAAAATAAACAGAATGAACACAAACAAAATTGAATCTCTTGTATTTGTACCTTTGTAGTAGCATACAGTAAACATATGCAGGCTTTTTTACAGCTTGCAGCTTGCATTCAGCAGAGTGCATACAGTCAATCAAGAATAACCAGTCATAGTACATTGTATTCAGTACTGTAGCATAAAATGAAGAATATCACAGTAGTTCATGTACTGTGTCAAGTAAAGTTTTTAAGACGCACGCATTGGCGGGACAGTTGGGTCAAAGCCAGGTCAGATGCCAAAGACTTGCGCTGCACATTTTGTCCTCACTCAAACTGGTTTTTCCTATGCACATGCAAACAAGAGTGCAAAAAAGCACATTTAACTCACACTTTTTCTGTGTGTGAGTGGGTGTAATGTGCTTTGTTCACCAATTGGCAAATCAGCTGAAGGGCTTTCTTCTGCCAGTGAATACAGATATCCTAGTCCCCTTAATCCCTATTGTTTCACCATACCCTTTCTGATGGAGTGAGACACAATGTTATTAGCCTGAGTAGACTGGCTAACTTATAGTTAGGTCAAATTTTCTGAGTGATGATGAGGAGATGTGGCAAGTTACAAAGAAGTACCTAAGTACGTAATGATAGGATAACATTATGTTCCTGGCGACAAATGGCCATGCTGTTTGCCTGAGACCTTGTGCACCGTAGAATTTTGGTAACTTGGGGGTTGGACTGCGGTATTCCTGAGGCCTCCGAAGCAAAAACATTCACTGTGTCCTGAGACTTCGAGCAGATGAGCAGATGATTCAGCAAATTGTGCATGCCTGATGTACATTTGTGTATGATCCTAATATGGCGGGCCATCCCATACATGGCTGGCCCAGCACAACGCAGCAGCCAGAGAGAAGCGATGGAAGAAGCGGCTTGGAAACACCTCGAGTGTCACCAAAATGCTACAAGAACTTAATTGGACCACTCTGGAACAGCGCAGAGAAAATGACAGGCTAATTATGATGTACAAAATACACAATAATCTCACTCCTCTTTCAGCACAGGACTATATCATCAAACAGGCTACTCAGTTAACGAGAGCCTCGCAACCACACTCCTATCAGGTACCATATTCGAGAACTGAATCGCATCACCATTCGTTCTTCCCAAGAACTGTAAGGAACTGAAATTCCCTGTCGTCAGAAATTGTTTCAGCGCCATCTGTGGGATCATTTCGAAACCGTCTAACGGTTGATCACAGTGGCTAGTATTTTCGTCAAATTTTCTATGTGCTTGTAAATATCTGTAAATAAATTGTATTATAATGTAAATAGCACCAGTCTGCAAGAATCTTCAGTCTATTGAAGGAGGCAGACTTAATCAGAAGAAGAAGAAGAAGAAACAGTAGAATGTGATCTCGCAAACATCTTACAGCATTTGTAGTGATAATTATTATTTTTTTTGATGGCCGTAGTTTGCTCGCAATGACATCATATAGAAGTTGAAACACAATAGATGTCTGTCGCATGAAATATCAAAAAGTGTCACATGTGCGCTGTACACACTTGAGTGCATTGTTGAGACATTGTTTGTCCTCTAAGATGGCCTCGAAATTGGTCATTAGTTAAGTTGTGACGTCAATGCATGAGGTCTATATCTCACGCCTGATCAATATTTTCATTGTTCGATGGCACATGTAGTTGACCGTAGAAAGGGGATGCATGTACCGCTTGACTGCTTTAACACAGACGGATTACTAACCTGTCCGTTCTCTGTCGACCTGCAAAAAGAATCTCATATGGGGGGCATTGAAAACTCTCAGAGAATTGCAGGAGGAACAGGTTAACACGATGAGGATGCGCTGATTTTGCTACAACACGCATTTCCCATAGACCCCTGCCCGAGTATACTCGGGACTTGTCCTCAACGGGTTAAGCATAGGGTCTGTTCAAGTGCTTTCTTTCCAATCCGTTTTCTGTGCAATGAATGGGACAAAAGACAGGATGTACAACTCTGATAGCAACAACAAAACCTACAAAAAATCACACCCCCTAATTTTATGTGAGGACTCAAAAAAGGTGGAATCTCAACAGAGTCAATCTTGAGTTTTTCATGTTTTCTGAAAGAGCTATTCTTGTTCTAAATCATTTTTGTCCCCGCCGAACGAGTTCGAGCAGGGGACTATGAAACGGGCTCCGTACGTGTGTGTGTCTGTGTGTCCGTCCGTCCGTCTGTGCGTCCGTGTGTGATCAAAATGTTCAATTTGCTACTTCTCTGTCATTTATGAGCCAATTTTGATTCTGTTTGCTTTATATGATAGCACTACATGGGAGCTTTGAAACTTCTACACAGAATTTCAGTTGTGACCTTTGACCTTGACCTTTGACCTATATTGTACATTTTGCTTGAAAATGCTACTCCTTCGCCATTTCTAACCCGATTTTGATTCTGTTTGCTTTATATGATAGCACTACATGGGAGCTTAGAAACTTCTACACAGAATTTCAGTTGTGACCTTTGACCTTGACCTTTGACCTATATTGTACATTTTGCTTCAAAATGCTACTCCTTCGCCATTTCTAACCCGATTTTGATTCCGTTTGCTTTATGTGATGGCACTAGGTGAGGGCTTCAAAACTTCTACACAGAATTTTTTACCTTTGACTTCTTTGACCTTTGACCTTGATCTTTTTACCTATATTGTACATTTTGCTACTAAATGCTACTTCCGGCGGGGACATTACCCACCGCGTAATTTCTACTTTTCCTTGTTTAGTTTTGGATCATAGCATGGATGGGAAAGTGTGTTTTCAGCAGTTTTTCTACAACCTTTTTTTTTGGGGGGGGGGGGGAGAGTAGAATGATCAGGTATGTCTCAGAGGCCCCTTTTCATTTCTTGAAATCCTTTGCACACTCTTCATTTTCGAGTCTAATCACTTTTGAAAAGATAATGCTACTGCTTTGAAAGTAGGCATTAATCATGGACAGAATGTGTTGATGATTTTTAGCTTAATCTGATAATCTCTTCATTGTTGTTGCTCCAGTGGTTTACATCCTGTGTTTTGTCCCTTTCATCGCACAGCTAGCATGGCTTGGTAAAGATTAAGCATTTGAATAGACCCTGTACTTCAGAGCCTCTGTTCTCAGTTTACACTTTTCCAGAGTGTGTGTTTTCTTTCCAGTGTTTAGAAAGGTTAGGGGAGTCCATTTGAATTGAGTTATACATCATTTTAAAACTTAGAGTCTATTCTTTCAGAATCTACCCTTTACTAAAAATCCATATCTGGCAACTTTTTGTTGGTTTTGTGATCCAGGGTCACGTATACAAATTATTAGAATTACTTTGAAATTAACAATTCCAATCTGAATTACAGAGAAAAGGCATTAACAGAAGGAAAATTGCACACACCCTCAAATATACTTGTATTTAAAGTTCATATGATTCAAAACAACTTTAAACTGTAGAGAATTTTTCAAAAAGATAAGCATTGTTGTTAGGATACCAAGAGTTAAAGACAATTGCAGTATTAGATAGACAGGTGTTGAAATTAATTGTAGCCATTTTGCCACTTTATTCACATGGAAGAAACAAGTATGGGACGGTGGTGACCATATTAGTTTAATATTGAAAGTGGACTAAATTCTTTTCTAAAGAGAGTCCTGAAATACACCCTCATAACCAAATTTCTGTAATATGAGACACAATCTTAAAATTTTAGTTCACTTGTAATCTGTAATCTTACATTTTATTACATATGCCTAGCCTTTATAAACCACTAGACAGCTTGAGGAGAGTGACAGCAGCAGTTATGACCCTGAATCACAAAACCACAAAAAAGTTGCCAGGCATGAATTTTTGGGAAAGGGCAGATTCCTAAAGAACAGACTCCTAGCTTTAAAATGATGGATACCATACTCAATACAAAGGGAATTTCTAAAATTAAATTATCTAAATACAGTACTCTCCGCATAATCGGGTAGGCTCGGGCAGAGCGTTTCTTACCCGATTAAGCGGAGTACCCGATTAACAGAAGAAGACGTCTCATTCACATTGGACACACACAATGTGTATGTACATGCATTGTACACTGCACCAAACACCTACACTGTATGCTTAACACGCGTGCTTGTAAGGCACATTCGGAGCGCAAGTGAAGTGTGTTCAGCTCATGTCTGTCTGTGCAATTGTGAGTGCCAGCTACATGTGTAATATTCGTTTATGTGTGGCAAGTGGAATCGGTACTGGTACATGTGTTTTCATTTTTGATCACTCCCCAAATGATCGTCTTCTTTGCTTAAAGCAGAGAATGCCATTAGCCGTGGAAAATTTGACATTCATGATTTCTTAAAGTGTCATATTTTCGATAAAATATGGGTAGAAATTAGATTAGAAAAAAATTATTTACCCATTTATGCGGAGAGGCAACCCGATTATCAGGTAATTTTAATGTGCATTGGAACTGAGTTTGACATTATACTACCCAATTAAACGGAGTACCCGTTTAAGCGATACCCGATTACGCGGAGAGTACTGTACTGGAAAGAAAGTACACAGTCAAAGAAAAATGTTTAATGAGAAAAGAGCCTTTCAAATTTAGGGTCTATTCAAGTGCCTAATCCTGATCAAGCACAAGGAAGAGATTATGAGCTTAAGCTGAAATTTCCCACACTGTATGAGTACACTCTATTCTTAACTATTCCCAAATTTCAAAGCAGTAGCAGCTTCCCTGCAAAAGTTATTAGAGTTGAAGGTGGAGAGTTTGTAGAGGGTTTTCAAGAAGTAAAAAGGGGCCATTGAAAATATACATAATCACACTACTCTACTATAAATTGTCTTTTTAAAAAAATGAATAATTCACAATTTCCAAGTCATTTTACGATCCCAAATGGTACAATTATGTAGAAGAAAAGCTGCTCTTTCAGAAAAAGAAACAAAACCTACAGATTGACCACGCTGACCCAATTCATCTATCTTGAGTCCTCATGTGAAATTCAGGTGTGCAACTTTTTGTTGGTTTTGTGATGCAAGGTCACAATTAACACTTACCATTATGATCTATCTTAGGCCTAATTGCTGCACACCACATACTGCTATCTGCATTGAGTGTTTGAAAAAAAAAGAAAACAACAGAGAGTAATTATCAAAAATCCATCAGTAGTCTTCAAGTAGATCAGTTGATTAATGAGACTTTGTTAATAGTACATATGTAAGTGCTGTGATCTGTAGCCTGTATACTGTTATTTATTAATGTATTTTATTTATTCACAACATCTTTTAACAGGGACATTCTGTCCAGTTCTGCTGATAACCAGCAGACCTGCTTTTTAAGGAAACCTGTATACAGTGCGCATAGAGCTTTAAAGTGAAAAAAAAAAACCAATGCAAAATACAAAATACAAAGAAACATAAAACAAAATATATGCAGTGTTTACAAATCATTCTTTAGAACTACATTCACAAAGGATGAGAACTATCATGGGTACAAAATACACGTAGGTACCAGCATAGTATTACACAGATAACTCAATACAGTGTCAGATACACAAAAATATTATCTTTCTGTACTTGGCAGACTAAGATCATAAGGTATAATGGTCAGAGGTGTTTCTTGAAAGGGGTAATGAACTTGGTGTCTGCACAAGAAGGGGTAACTTTTTATATAGCATTGGACTGTAATGAGAAAAACTATGTTTTTTGTACTTGGTGTTAGCCTGATGAACAAAAAGGGGACTGTTGATAGCGTACACCATTACTGTTAGTGTTGATGGTATTAAGCCAAACCTACTTGTGTGTGTTACAATGCAATACTGTACCAATATGTATCATGAATGTTATCGCAAACAGCTAGCTGCAGCAGCACTGCTGCCACTGTACAGTTAATTATTTATTGTTCAGTAAAGCATGATACACACGCAGAGTAGGTGGATTGAGCCTCCTTGTGATAGTATGCATCAACCGGTAGCTGCATAAAAATGTATGTTACCTCATCACATATTGTATGTACAATTCTAACAGTTACACCACCTGTGTGTGTGTGTGTGTGTGTGTGTGTGTGTGTGTGTGCTCCAGCCCTACAGGAGAAAGATTCAACTTATAAAAGGGTGTATATTGTGAAGTGCTGGTTCATTTGTTGAGAAAACGATGTACATTGTATCATCATAATACATTATTTTACATCTCCCTTTGCTGTATACATAAGTCATAATCAACAGCTAACATAATTGTATTGACACAAGGGTGTTTATTGACAGACATATACTTGACATACATATAAGTGACCCGCTACAGTAAAAGGATCCAAAAGTCCAAAAATCCAAAAAGGAGGACAATTTTCTGAAAATGACATGACATTATTCCCTTAATCTTCCACTTTAATTTCATATATAACATGACTCATGACAGTACTCGGTTGCGGACATATCGATGATTTTATTAGCGCATGTTGAGTGGTTTACGAAATCAGCGTTTCGAGAAAACCGCCTTCAAAGTTTTCCTTCCGACGTTATCATGATTAAGGGGAGGCAAACCAGTTTTCACCGCTTGACAGTGGGGTGAATGCATAAAACAACTTCAAGCAAAAGCACAAGCTCGTCTAGCAAAAGGTCTAGCTCAAGCAATTGCTTAAATCCATATGCATAACCTTTTGATACCTTTTGCTTGTCCCACACAAGCAATTGCTTGCGTTTTCAACAAAAGGTACGTCACGCCTGTGCGAACACAAGAACAAAGGCGAGTGTGACAGCATGTATTTATAAAGGGCATGTGTGTGCAGAAACATTTCCTGACATAGCAAAGGAGCTATGAAATGACACTCATAAATGCACACACAGATGCAAACACATCTATACTCACACGCGTACTGGCTGATTCCCATCACTGCTTATAGTAGCCAATGTGCCAGATCGCACATGGAGAGAGGTCTCCTTGCTCTCCACCGAAGTCAGACATCCTACCTGTTTTTCATCACATTTTGCGTGCTATCCACTGGACATTCCCGTTGTTGAAACAAAAACGTTTCTTACACTACTTAGGAGTAATTTCTTGTAGATTTATACCACTCCTGCAAAAGTGTGTTCTTTCTTTTATGAATATGAAAATAGTACTTAAAGGGAACGTCCCAGTTAAGCAAAAGCTCAAGCTCATTTTGCAGAGCTTGGAAAATTCGTAAGCAATTGCTAGCAAGAACAAGCAAAAGGTATGTTTCATGCATACGTTTTTAAGCAAATGCTTGATCTCTGAGCAATTGCTTGCCGGCAGCAAGCAATTGCTTGTGCTTGCTAGCAAAAGCTTCTGCTCGCAAGCAATAGCTTGTTTTTATGCACACGGATTCAAGTAAAAGGCTAGCACAAGCAATTGCTAGCATTTATACATCCGGCCCAATAGAAGGTATGCTCCTAGCAACCTCCGTGATGTTCATTCAAGCTTAAGGGGGTATCTCACTGAGCGGCGAACGTTTGCGAACGTAGCGAATTTGGGAATTCGCCAGGGTTCGTAAACGGTTGCAAAAGGTTCGTTAACATTCGCAAGAAAGTTCGCAAACGGTTTTTATTGTCGCAAACAGTTTTTCTTGTCGCAAAGAAATTTTGAACATGTTCAAAATTTCTTTGCGAACCTTTGCAAATTTGTATTTTCGCTAACAGTTGCAAACATTCGCAAACATTCGCAAAACATTCGTAAGAATTCGCAAACGGTCGTAATACGGTGTCGCTAACGTTTTTATAGGATTCGCCACTGCTAGCGAACAAGTAACCACATGGTTCCTATATAAAAGCTTCTGAAACAGACAAGGTTCCTCTCTAAGAAAGTTCTTGAAGCTCTTGACATCTCCATCATGATTGTAATTGCTTCAAAAGCTTTTCATATTGACTAAAGTCTGTCCTCTGCAACAAGCACTCTCTGACTCTCTTTCTTTTCTTCTTCCTTTCTTGTTTTTCTTTATTTTATTTCTCTTATGCTGCACAACTCTCTAAAAAAGAAAGAGTGAAAATGTTCACTCTTGAAGGAGTGAATTACAGAAAAGAGTGAGTCTTGAGTGAAATTGGAGTGAATTTTGAGTGAAAATATCTATTTTCACTCATTTTGGAGTGACCTCAGGGATCACTCGAAAATCTTGGAGTGATCCCTGAAGTCACTCCAAAATGAGTGAAAATGAACATTTTCAGTCCAAAATCACTCTAATTTCACTTGAAACTCACTCTTTTCTGTTATTCACTTCTTCAAGAGTGAACATTTTCACTCTTTCTTTTTTAGAGAGAATAGCTGTAGCAGCAGCCTGACAAAGCAGCTCTTCAAGGATAGCAACACCTTGAGCCTTTTCTTGGCAGAAATTTATTTCCATATCCTGGAAATCCATCTTGAACGGTTGTCACAAGAGATCTGAATTCAGTGGAAGGTTTTATGTCGTTTTATGGGTCTTACTATACACAATCGCCTGGTTCTTTTCTAGGTCCAAGAACATTCGCAAAATTGTCGCAAAGGATTTGCAAACAGTTGCTAATATTTGCAAAACTGTCGCTAACATTTGCAAAAATTGTCGCTAACGTTTGCAAAATTGTCGCTAACATTTGCTAACATTTGCTAATAGTCGCCACCTGTGTTCGCAAACACTTTCGCAAACATTCGCTAAAGGGTTGCTAATTGTCGCTAAACATCGCTAAAAGTCGCTAACTGTCGCTAATGGCAGAAGCGAACTTTGATTTTTCGCAAACATTCGTCAGAAAAGTTGGCGAATCTCAAATTCGCTACGTTCGCAAACGTTCGCCGCTCAGTGAGATACCAGCTTTAGCGCCAGTGGTCTACACAAAACCAGTCAGTAACCAGGATGCCACGCATTGACCAATAAGATTACTCCCTCGTTGCAAGGGGCAGAGCCTAGCTGCGGTGCTAAATCCAAATCTTCGGACACATTTCTGTTCCGTTTAACAGGATACATTAGACTACAAAATTATGCAAAAACAGAAATCTTATCTTTTTGACCAGATTTGATGATCTGACTTCAAACTCTATTTTCTAGGCTCAGCCATCAGCAACTTTAGGATCCTTTTGTTGTACTAAAGCGGGTCACATATATTGACATACACTGTATATTTTTTGTATTTTCTTACACTTCAGCGATGCAACAGTGATACTACAGAAAGGTGCATGTCATGATAGGTGATGTTCTTTATTCCAGAGGTTTGTCGATCCAAAGATAAAAAAAGGTTTGTCATTCTGAAGGATAATTATTCTGAAACACATAAATTCCCTGTGTACCTAGTGGTTCATTAATCTGAAAACAAGAAAGGTTTCGTTAGTCTGAACATTTTTGGCATTTTTCCAGAGGTTCATTATTTTGAAGGTTATAGTTTGTTCTTTTTGAAGTTAGTAAATCCTAAAATGAAGTGGGTTTTGTTACTGCAAATGTTCGTTAACCCATTGAGGACGGGCTGATTTTGCTAGAACATGCATTTCCCATAGACACCTGCCCGAGTATACTCGGGACTCGTCCTCAATGGGTTAAACTACAAATCAAATAGGGATCATTATTCCAAAGGTTTGCTCATCTGAAAATGAAATAAGGGTCATTGTTCCAAAAGTTTTGTTATTCCAGAGGTTTATTTTTGGATTAATGAACCTTTAGAATAGCGAACCTTATTTCATGTTTGGAATAAAGAACCTTCAGAATAGCAAACTTTTAAACGTTATTACCCCTGACATTTCACTCTTGACATATCTACCGTGAGCATTTTACCTGTGCCATTTTTACCCTTAACATTTTCCCACTGACATATTCACCCCAAACCTTATCCACTGTCAGCAAGTAGATTTCAGTGATGCAGGCACCATCTACATGCATGTCATTTGTCAAGGAGGAAGACTGACAGTTCATCTAGTTGTGGTTATCGAAGATTTTGAAGTGGTGTTCACGAAAGCAGGCATGCTCCTTTTATTGATGTGAATAGGAATCAAATTTTGAGGAACATTTGATCTGCTTTGGGTTGGATGATGATGATAACGTTGTTCGCTCCTGTCAATCATGATGACAGGGATGCAATAAAACAATTTTTTACTTGGTTATCTCTGTGACTTTCTGATTTACCCATCTTTTTAAAATCTCATTCTATAATGCATAGTAGGGTCAGAGACAGTATGGTGTGGGCTTGGTTTCATTTTCAGATTTTGGAGTGTAGGGGAGTCATACATGTAGCTGTGTGATGTCTGCCTTATATGTGGTTGGTTGAAAAATCCCACAAATAGATGTAGGGTTAAATAAGTCAGGCAGTGCAAGTAACATTGATACTATTTCATCACAAGCAATTTATTTTCAGCACATCTTATCTGTAGTATTTCTGCTTATATCCAGGGAGCCTTATTGTTGATATTTCTGTCATTTCTGTTGCTTCCTGTAGCCTTCTTCCTGCAACATTATATAATGCCTCCTCTGTAGTGATTTTTTTAATTTTTGTAGCTGTTACCAGTGCTTTGATTTGCTAATTTATCAAATGTTATAGAGACCCAAGTGTAAAATAAGTTAAGGCATAGTGATTGAGATTAACAGATATGACTTTTGCCACCCCATATTTTTGAAAGATTCCAGCACTGCACATAATGTGTGCAAACTAATTAAGATCATGTATGTACACAACACACTTACATAGTTACGTTTTTCCCCCAAATCTGTTTTTGATGTCCTTCAAGTAATTAGATAACAGCAAATTCATAAAACCAAATATGACAATTGTTGTTTTTGTTTGATAGATACTTTATTTTCTGCAAATCAATATACATTGTACATAAACTGAATAATCGTGAACATGGGAAATATACAAAGTATATTTGAAACAGAGTCGTTTGACTTGCATAAACAATGATATAAAAGGAAATTAATGATATTACAGTATGTATGTCTATGCAGCTGGGATTACAATAGCAATATTATATTTAGGAAATGATAATGCAGAGGGCCGCCATTGTAAGCATTGCTTGAAAAGATGGCCGGCCCGAGGAAAAGGTAGGTAGGTAAATTGGTAGACAATACAAATTCTGCTGCGAGGATAGCAGGGGAAAATAAACACTGATGTGTGAAGGTGGTGAATGTGCATGCGAGTGCTTGAGAGTGCACAGGGGCAGATAGGCTGGGATTTGGAATGATAAAATTGGTTTGCTGGAAGAGGGAATGACTTACGATGTTGCTACTATCGGGAGACCAACATAAGTCATATAAATTATTCAGGCTTAATTCGTATTTGAAGTATACTGTGATAAAATATGCTTCTTTAAGTTTGCTTTGAATGAAAACAAGGAGGCACACTGTTTCAACTCTTCAGGAAGAGTGTTCCATGTATCCGGACCGTGATGTCTAATCGACTTTTGAGCAAGTAAAAGCTTTGGATTACTTAAATGAAAATCATGGGAACGACGGGTAGGGTATGAGTGAATATGATCATTAGTAACTAGGGCATTATGGAAAAATGGTAATAAATTTCGAATGTGTTTGTACATAAATATAGCAGTTAAATATGAATGTATATCATGGGCCTTTAGGGTTTTTAGGCGATAAAATATGGGATCAGTGTGAGCCAAAAAATTTGAATGTGTGCATATACGAAGAGCCTTTTTCTGAAGAAGAAAAATTGTGTTCAATTTGGTTTTGCTACAGTTGCCCCATACAATATTACAGTACATTACATACGGTAGAAATAAGGTGTTGTATAACATCATTAAAGTTTGATCATTAATTAAGTATTTTATTCTCCTTAACACACCAGTTGCCTTAGATATTGCTGTTATAATATTCTGGACATGAGTATTCCAAGTTAGATTGTTATCTAGGGTCACTCCTAGGAACTTGGTTGAATGTTTCTCTGCAATGTTTATATCATCAATAGAAATACTTTGAGGAAGGGTGGGTTGAGATTGAAGCGTATGAAAATGTATAAAACATGTTTTATCAATATTCAATGAAAGCTTATTACTTCTAAACCATTTCGAAATATTACTTAATTCCATGTTAAATGTATCCACCAATGTTACAATATCCTTGTGGGAATAAAAAACATTGGTGTCGTCTGCAAATAAAATGAAGTTTAAACGAGGAGAGGAATTAATGATATCATTAATATAAATCAAAAAAAGTAGGGGCCCGAGGATAGATCCCTGAGGGACACCACATGACACGTTCAAATGGAACGAATGACTGGATTTAAATGCAACATATTGTTTTCGATGACTTAGATAACTTCTAAACCATGACAAAGTAATCCCTCTCACGCCATAATTATGTAATTTTTCAAATAAAATGTCATGATCAATAGTGTCGAATGCTTTACTAAGATCCATAAAAACTCCAATTATGTGCTCCTTTTTAATAAGCGCATCAATAATATTATCAACAGATTTAATTATAGCATAATCGGTAGAAAATCCTTTCCTAAAGCCAAACTGATTCACATTTAATATTTCATTTTCAATCATAAACGAGGAGAGACGCTTATAAACTAATTTTTCTAAAATTTTCGATATTGCAGGTAACAATGAGATGGGTCTATAATTTTTCACCAGTGATGGATCTTCTCTTTTATAAATGGGGATAACTTTGGCAATTTTAAAAGAGTCTGGAAACTCACCGTTAAGTAAGGATAAATTAAATATATGGGTGAGAGGGGCTGCTAAGGGGTAGATTATTTTTTTCAAAAAATTCACCCTTAATTTGTCAGGCCCACAGGAATTACTACATTTCAGAGATCGAACAATATCAATAATTTCTGATTCATTTATTGGAGTAAAAAACAATGAGTTTTGATTACTTTCAGGTAAGTAATCTTTATAATTTTTGATATCATTTATGGGAATAGATGCAGCTAAAGAAGGACCAACATTAACAAAAAAATTGTTAAAAATATTTGCAATTTGATCAGAATTAGTAATAACTTTATCATTATGGGTAATGCTATCAGGACATTCCGTAGGTTTCTTTTTGAGTATTTCATTAACAATCCGCCAAAGAGCATTTTTATCATCCTTATTAGATTCGAGTTTATTTGAAATATATGATTTACGTGAAACTCGAATCAAATATTATCTTGTTCTAATATTATCTTGACAAACAATTGTATGCAAAAGCTTGAGAAAAAAAATTGCAATGAAAAAGAAGGGAAATGACATTTAGTAATAAATACCTTAAACTTGCCTGATTTAGGATCTACATTGAAAAGAAACCAACTATTACCTGGCCCCTAACCTCTCCCACTTCCACCTACATTTTTACACACACTCCCACACCCACGTACACATCACCACACATAGCTACTTTCTTAGACTCACACACTATGCCCAGATTGTCCCCCCCCCCCCCCCAAAAAAAAAAAAAAAAAATATATATATATATATATATAAAGATAAAAAATAAAAAATAATTACAAACAAACCAACTTTAGGAGATGCCCTTTGTGCAAATTCCCCCGATCAATAACTTATGTTGAAATTCTGGAAGTTTTATGCTGATTGTAACAGTCCTGGGTATTAAAATAAACTATCTCTCCTATCCCTTTCAGTGAAATCAGCATTCTCCTGCCCCTCCAATATAGAGTAAGAATTCTGTAACCTTGATGCGAATCTTTGTTAAAGAGTAAATCTTCCTAAATGGCATATTGCTCGATATTACGATCTGTTCTAAAAGTCTTGTCATTAGATTGTATTCAATTGGATCCACTGAGTGGCAATAAGCTTTTGTCCCATCATAATTTACATTATCATATCACAAATACCTTTTTGTTCAGTATTTAAACTTTTTAATCTAAGACTTTGAAGATGTCCATTTGGTTTGTTACTTTTTTGTCAAATATTTGATCTAAATGGTATATCACATGTTTGTGTAGTAATTTTGCATTTAAAATCATTTTCCATTTGTGTAGGAAATCTTTATTATTGCATATCATGGGGTTAATTTAACAATCCTCATAACATCTGCAACTGTACGTTTTGTGCCAGGCCTTTGAAATCTTCAGATGAAATTGAGCGTGCTTACAAAAAAGCATATTACAATGTACATTCATAATTGCATAGAAATATAAATCTTCCTTCTACAAATCTGAATCTGTAATCAAAGTACACCTTAAGCTCATGTTACATTCTTCATATAAGAGTCTTTTCAACCGCATAACCCTCTGTACTTTATAAACGACCAACTCAAAGTTAATCATTCTTAAATCCACACCTCCATAATCCTGATACCTTATTGTCCCCGCCGAACGAGTTCGAGCAGGGGACTATGAAACGGGCTCCGTACGTGTGTGTGTCCGTCCGTGCGTCCGTGTGTCCGTCCGTGCGTCCGTGTGTCCGTCCGTGTGTGCGTCCGTGTGTGATCAAAATGTTCAAAATGCTACTCCTTCGCCATTTCTAACCCGATTTTGATTCTGTTTGCTTTATATGATAGCACTGAGCTTTGAAACTGCTATACAGAATTTCAATTGTGACCTTTGACCTTGACCTTTGACCTATATTGTACATTTTGCTTCAAAATGCTACTCCTTCGCCATTTGTAACCCGATTTTGATTCCGTTTGCTTTATATGATGGCACTAGGTGAGGGCTTCAAAACTTCTACACAGAATTTTGACCTTTGACTTCTTTGACCTTTGACCTTGATTTTTGACCTATATTGTACATTTTGCTACAAAATGCTACTCCTTTGCCATTTGTAACCCGATTTCAATTCCGTTTGCTTTAAGTGATGGCACTAGGTGAGGGCTTCAAAACTTCTACACAGAATTTTGACCTTTGACTCCTTTGACCTTTGACCTTGATTTTTTTACCTATATTGTACATTGGCTACAAAATGCTACTCCTTCGCCATTTCTAACCCGATTTCGATTCCGTTTGCTTTATGTGATGGCACTAGGTGAGGGCTTCAAAACTTCTACATAGAATTTTGACCTTTGATTTCTTTGACCTTTGACCTTCATCTTTTTACCTATATTGTACATTTTGCTACTAAATGCTACTTACGGCGGGGACATATATTACGCACCGCGTAATTTCTACTTTTCCTTGTTTTGGTTTGTAATACTATCTTTGCTATTCTAAACAAACTCAACCCTATTCTTTGTGTGTCTGAGAGTACCCACTTTTAATAAGGAAAATACATGAGGAACTAGAAAAATGTGAATGCTTTTAGTAAATGTATCTTCCTCAAGCTAGTTATATCTGTCTGTCTCTCTCTCTCACGCCAACAATGTTTTAAAACTGTATTCTTCTCCCCCACACAAATATTCAAAAAAAAAATAGATTTTTGTAATGGTATTTCCAAACTCCAAAAAACCCTCCATTATCTTTATCCTTCCTTATAGTAAAGTATTATGTTTGCTTTGTCTAAATTGGCCTTTAATCTACTCATTTCTTGAAAACCTTCAAACAGATTACATAATCTGCTGGTGGAGTGTATATCTGTAACAAATATGTCTTGTCAAAATTTGTCTTATTTCATCATTACCAAAAATAGATTCTTGTGATATGATCTTTATTCTACAATGCATGAATTAGAAATTCAGTGACCACTCAGTGTATAAGGTGAAAGTGGGTCACCTTGCCTTACTTTCTACTTTACATCATTATATTCCTGTGAAATGCCTCTTTCCTGGTGATTTCTTCACTTTCAATTTCTTCAACCCGTTATCATATTCTGTAATATTTTCTGTGCAGGCATTCCAGAACTCTCTTCTCTGTATATTATGTATAATTGTGAAATATTACTGCTACTGTAAAGACTTTTCAGTAGAATGTGTATTTCTTAATATATGATTTTTTAGTTTCTTGTAGAGATTTCATATAATCATTGATATCAAATTCTGAACTATTGTAATTATATAAAAATCCCCTCCATATGATTCTTCTGTAGTACTTTTCTTGTTTGGTGCAGTAACTGCTCAAGATATTCTTTCTTTTCTCTTCCTCTTGCCAAAGTGCCCTTGACCTATCCAGCTAATAAATTATCATACTTTTGTTTAATTAATGTTTCTTTTTGTAAATTTCATCAACTTGTATTATATGTGACCATGTGTCACGAAACCAACAAAAACTTGCACTACCTGATATTACACAAAGACCTGAAATAGGTGAAAGGGTCAACTTAGTTGTGAAAGAGGGATTTTTTCTAAATAATGCAAAGTTTGAGATCAGAAAATGAAAGGGAAATTGTGTTTTTGCTAGAATTCTTTTTTGTAGGATAGTGTGATTAGGTACAATGTCTGGCAGGGCTATTATTGGAACCTCGCCATCCTGCTTTATATTTTCTATTTCGTATGCATAGTGCTACAGTACATTGCATTTTGACTTTGAAAATCTGCTTACACTTCACTAAATGTTGCCTCTTGCATGTCTTGTCTGCAAAGTGTCTACAGCGCCTACTCGCACTTGCTTATGTAGATCCACATCAGCTCTGCGCTTTCTTTCAACATTCTGGGTGACTTTTCTTACGTTCATAAAGTTGCCCACACTGTGGGATTCTTTCAGGAGCGTTTTCGGAAGGGGCGAAAGTGTTGTAGGATGTCGCAATGATGTCCTCGTGATACGTTGATGAAGGTGTCGGGGAGTTCATTTCGGCATCCAAATTTTGGCTTTGATCAAAGTTTGGATGAGGAAATTTTCCTCTTTCCCGAAGACAGTGAACGGAATCTTTAAAGAGCATGCACAGAGGTTGCTAAATGAATGCGGATTTGCTAAGTTTGCGTTCCCCATCTTGTCTGCACCCTCGTGGACACCAGGTTTTAACCCATTGAGGACAGGCTGATTTTACTACAACACGCATTTCCCATAGACGCTTGCCTGAGTATACTCAGGACTTGTCCTCAAAGGATTAAAGATGTGTCACTCAAATATCTGTAATGTGGCTATGATTTCTGTGAAGAGATATCAAAGAAATTAAAAAATGATATTGGCTGAATTTATCAAGTATGTAACTGTACAAATTACTGTAAATTGTATGTTTGTTTAAATTACTGATGTGTGTTAAATGCTTATTGCTTCTAAACTGTCTTGTTTACTCTATTGAAAGTAGTAAGGCATCAGCCACAAGCACAAATGTGCAGGAGGTATAGACTAGCTATAATCTCGCCAACATGCGCAGTAGTTGCAACTGAGTGCATACAGCTAGGGGCCAGCACTACATCAGACAGTTGCATCAAGTGATGTATAATTGTTACAGAAGTCAACCTGGCAAATGATTGCACAAATGTTGTCCTTTGTGAAATTGGTATACATGAATTTTGTAGTTGAAAATAGTAACCATGTTGTGATATGTTGAGGAGCGGTGTGTCTGTTGTAAAGCAAGAGCAAAGTTCTTGCCCAGAAGTTCCCTTAACCCTGTTGAGGATGGACTGATTTTGCTACAACATGCATTTCCCATAGACACTTGCCAGAGTATACTCGGGACTTATCCTCAACAGGTTTAATAATAGCTTGCAATGTTTATGTACATTAAATAAGTGCACTCGCTGTTAGTACTTGTTTATCACAAACATTCAATTTCAAGCAAAAGGATGAAAGGATTTTTGAGATTTTCATGACCTCTTCCCTTCAAGAAATATTGCTGTTATTGCCAAAGCTGATTGGCAGGTTAGAATATTGAATGCTCCCCATGGGACACACCAGCAAGGCAAAGAACCACAAAGTCTCTGTGTGCTCAGTAGTAATACTCTTTCAGGTCAAAGAGGAGAGATGCAAGGCTCTGTGTGTCTGTTCACTCTAAAACGGCACTCTTCAGCTTTCACTGATTGCCCTGGAGGGATTTGTTCTGATGAAGAAATCTCAGGATGCACACGGGTACATTGCAGACACTCAGTGCAAGTTGGTGGTGCAGGTGTATCCTCTGGCAGTTGCAGACAACTGTAAGGAAGAGAATTCATGTGGGCAGATAACATCAATAGGTTTGTTAGGCTTGCTAGTTTGGGTTGTATTTTTGTATGAAACACATGATATGTATAAACATAATCATATTCATTTTATATGTGCAACAGTATTGGCACTTGTGCCCTGGAATCATGCAAGGCCTTTATTATGCATTACAAGGTAGATTGTCACCTCCAACAGAAAGTGTAGCTGAAAGGATGAATATGTCAGGAGATACAAACCAATGTACTATCATACTTAAGAACAATTATTGGTTCTTTAGTGTGAAAATTCTTTAAACTTTGCAAATGGATGGAACAATGTATACTTAGTAGAGGTAGCATGGCAGGTTAGAGTGGAAAGTGGTAAGTGACCTCTGTGCAGATTGGAAATGTAGAAATGCAGAAATTTGTGGATACAAAAGTACACTAGCACCAGCATTGTCCTGTGCTGGCATACATCTGGGCTCAGAGTACTGGTTCCTGCTGGGTGATGTTGGTTGGTACCTGATTACAGGATGTTCTGCTGCTTCAGGCACACAAGCAGGCTTAAGTCTCAATCTCCTTCTTCTTGTTCTACCTCCCCAACTATGCCACTGTCATTATTATTGTCATTGTCACTGTTCTCATTGAATGTGCATTGATGCCAGAATTTCGTATTTCCGTGGCTCATCAGAGAAAGCCATAGACAAGAAATGCAACGCAGAGATTATACACTGCCTGCATAGAATAGACTTCAGGCGTAATGGCCCACTTTATTGCACTTATGCAGATATTTTGGTCTAGAAAATGATGTCACTTATTTCAACTTGTCAGAGACAGGTGCTCCAGGGTAAAAATGCATGAAGAAAATCAGTTAGTTTTGACGCACAATTTATTCTTGATGTGGGTATTTGCAAATAAATGATAATGATAACCTGTTTCAAGAAACTTTTCCCTTTGCTCTGTCAACCATTTTATGTGTATTAGGAGGTGAAGTTGTGCCTATCAACTTTTGGGTGCACATGCTCAAGGTCAAAGGTCAAAAGGTCAAGGTCAAATACATAAAATTTCACTATTTCCACCATATCTATTGAATGCCCAAAGATATTTTCTTGAAACTTAGTATATACATGTATTACCCAATTAAGATTTTCTGGTGAAAGTTTGGGTCATGTGGTCAAAGGTCAAAGGTCAAAAGGTCAGGGTCAAATACATACAATTTCACTATTTCCACCATATCTATTGAATGCCTGAAGATATTTTCTTGAAACTTAGTGTATACATGTATTACCCAATTAAGATTCTCTGGTGAAGGTTTGGGTCATGAGGTCAAAGGTCAAAGGTCAAAGGTCAAAAGGTCAAGTAAAAATATTAAAACTTCTTTTTTTCTCTGTACCTTGGAAAATTGTTCAAAGTATCTTCATGGAACATAGTATATACATGTACTGACTGGAATTGATTATCTAGAGAATGTAGGGTTCATGGGGTCAAAGGTCAGGGGTCAAAGGTCAAGTGCAACACTTCAAAATTTTACTATTTCCCTCATATTTATGCAATGCCAGCAGGGTTAGTTTTTTTTTAGACTTGGTGTATGCATGTGTAACCTAATAGAAATTCTCTGGAAAGTTTTTTTTTTTCTTCTTTTTCCTTCTCAAAGGTCAAAAGGTCAAAGATCAAGTGAAAGTGCTGAACTAACTTTTTCCTCCATATCTCGGAAGTGGCTCAAGTTATCTTGAAACTTGGTACATATTATACATGTTCTACCTGAAAGTGATTATCTTATGAATTTTAGGGTCAGGGGCCAGATGAAAATGGTAACAATTTACTATTCAATTCAGAAATTCACACCAATTCTCCACACCTGTACCTTGAAAATTACTCAATGCCTTAATGTATGAATGGGTCAAAGTCAAGTTAGAGTCCTTAACTCTCCTATTCATCCGATTAAACCTAGGTCAAGGAAGGTGAACATTCAACATATATGGCTTTGATCAATTTTGCTGCTTGTTACAGTTCTTGTAAGGTTTCCATCATCAGAGTGGCTCTAGCTCCTGCTGTTTAAATTGTTAGACCATGTAGATTTCTGTCTAGGATAGAGAAGTCCTTTGCTGAAAAGAGGCCTGCTCTTGACATTGTGACAGTTATTTTATGGTCATTATCAGGATCAGCATCGATTCTTATGATGACTCACACTTAATGTATTATCCTCTAAAGGTGTGCCTGTTGTGAATGTGTGGGGAAAAAACTAGAAGAAAAGAAGACTTCCACTATTTAAAAAAAAAAAAAAAAATTCAATGGGCCAATTTAGGTAAATAGCCTCATTAACCATTAGAACTAAACCTGTGAAGATTACCGGTAGCTATTTTCTGTATGGACAGGGGCAACACAGTGCGACACACCTGAGTTTGCCCAAGGTGACCCACTTGTATGGTAATCATGGTTGATTGCAGACTATCCTTGGTCCTCATTGAGTAAGGAGAGCCAGATCTAATGGAGTTGGGCATTAAAGTCCTTAGGGACAATATTGGTGTGATGTCTCCATGACTCTTCATGTGTACCTTCGTGTTTGATGATGGAGGTGTTTCCCTCATTTTGCCTGATGTGACGGTTGCTGAGCACAAACTTCTCTTTCTTATAATTATCTGTGCATGGCTGTGGGTTTGCTTTTCTTTGAGCCAAGTTTGCAGGCTTACTTGTGTGTACCTACATGTATCTGCACTCATATGGGATCCAGGGCTGCCAACTCTCATGCAATCAGAATGAGACTCACACAATTTACCCACATCTCGCTGACTCACTCTGATAACTGAAATTTTCTTGTAGACATGCTGAAGCTCAAAAATAGAAAGAAAAAAGAAAGATGAACATGTTTCCAAATTCCCTGATATTCATAATATTCAATATGCCCAAGCCCAAAGTTTCAAGATTTTCCTGCAGGCACAAGGCTTAACCAATGAATATTGTTCCTGCACAAAGACAAGTTATTGAATTACAATTTGTTATATTGCTTGTACGACTGTACATATACATATGATGACTTTTTTTGCATGGTATGCAAGAGTACCGCTAGCTCAGCAGACTTCGTGCTTGATTGTACACCATATTATAGGATATGTACCAAAGATAATGTAGTGATCTCCATGTGCTTGATATGCCCAAGCCCAAAGTTTAAAGATTTCCTAGTAGGCACAAAGCTGAATTATTGGTAACCAATGAAAATTGTTTCTTGCAGATAGACATGTTATTTGATTACCATTGGTTTATAATGCGTTTACTGTATGTAGGTGTAATGTACGTGGTGCGTGAAAGTAGTGCTAGCCTTTTCACTTTGGAATTCTATACAGTTAAGCTAGGAAGTCTTTTTTACGCTAACTTAAATCATTTCCATACAGTCACCCAGATTGGAACATGATTCTTACTGAAGGTTTCTCTTTTTAATGCCTGCCCTTTCACTTGTCATCCCTTTCACTACTGGTCCTCATTATGACAGCTGACTTGTTCTTTGTGTGGAGGCCTTTTATCTTGAAGGGATTTCGTAGTAGGATGTTAATAGAACGTAGAGAATGTATCCTTCTACTCACCATTCGTTGATTTTATAACACAATATCTCCCGTACTGCCGAGCTGCGCCTGGAGTCGATGCTGTTGCAGGAAATGGTCCTCCAATTGAGAGTTCAGTTATTGCACTTTCCCATTTGGTATATACACAAAAACATAACGCGACACAAAGTATAATTCCAGTAAATAAGGCGAAGTAGCACAATGTAGAATGCTCCAGAAGACGGCGAAGTTAGAGAGGGAAAATAGAGATAGACAGATTGAGAGAGAGAGAAGTTCGCGAGTCCGATGTTTGATGATGAAGTTTGGCGAGTTGACAACTTGGCGTTTTCGTGCTTTCACGTCGAAAGCTGGTCAAGAAGTGTCGTGTGTGTGAAAAGTTGATTTTTGTGAATGGAGAGTTGTAACACGCGTGCGAAACTTCTTCGAGAAGTGGAGCGAAGAAAGAAGGAGATTGGTTAGATATGATGTCCCTCTCGTGTTGTCCTGGTAACCGTAGGAGTGACCGGAGGGGAAGTTACGTTGTTCGCGAGGAATGTGACAGATGATAATATATGAGTCCTCGTGATACAGAGGGCCAGAGCGGTCGTAAAAATGTGCTTGTATTACGCCGTAGAGTGACCACTAGCGGATATGGTCAGCGAGTGGACGAAAACAATTCTTAGTAGTGCGAGAAAATGAAAGTGTGACTCATTGTGCTGCTACAAGTAGCTCCCCCCTAGATTGCTGCGAAATGAGATGCAGGAGCAATCGATGAGTGTAAAAAATAGAGTAGAAGTAGAATGTCCTCAGGTGAGCGAGAGTAACAAAATAATATGTACAATGACTTAGAAAACAACAAGCTGGATCCGTAAGAAACAAAAATGTCTCTTGTACCGTTGTCACAGTAGTCGACATATTTTGTGGGGAATCGCACGTGACGACCAGAGCGTGTTTTCTTGATTTCCGTGGTCGTTTGGTTGGAGTGCGGGGTGGGGGTGCGAGGTGGGTTTGAAGGGGGCGTGGCAGGTTGTGTTGTGCGTTGAGTGTTTGTAGTCACGGGTGGTCGTGTGGTGCGGCGAGGCAATGGCTCGGGAATGATGTCCGTTTCTATGAATGCTGGTTTCAAGCGGTCGATGCTGACGGTGTCGTGTTTGCCGTGGTAGTCGATCATGAAAAACTTGTCAGCACGCCGAATGACCGGAAAGGGACCTCTGTATGGGTGTTGTAGTGGTTTTCTCACGGTGTCGGTGAGGTGGGTTTGAAGGGGGCGTGGCAGGTTGTGTCGTGCGTTGAGTGTTTGTAGTCACGGGTGGTCGTGTGGTGCGGCGAGGCAATGGCTCGGGAATGATGTCCGTTTCTATGAATGCTGGTTTCAAGCGGTCGATGCTGACGATGTCGTGTTTGCCGTGGTAGTCGATTGTCAGCACGCCGAATGACCGGAAAGGGACCTCTGTATGGATGTTGTAGTGGTTTTCTCACGGTGTCGTCGCGAATGAAAACATGTGTAGATGTGTTGAGGTCGTTGTGTATGAATGTCGGTTTGTGTTGAGTGCGTGTTGATGGCGGGTGCATGTCCTGCATGAACTTACGTAGACGTTGAACGTAGTCGGAAAGGTCGATGTCCGTCGTAGTCTGTTCGTGCTTGGTGATGCACTGGCCTGGGAGTCGTAGCGTTGTCCCATAGACAAGCTCTGCAGCTGAGCAGCCTATGTCTGTCTTCACTGCGGTCCGAATGCCGAGGAGAACGAGTGGTAGTGTCTCGGTCCATTTGGCGTGGTCGTGTGCCATGAGCGAGGCTTTGAGTTGACGATGTAGTCGTTCGACGAGGCCGTTCGATGTCGGATGGTATGCCGTTGTGCGAATGCGAGTGGATCCGAGTTGCGTAGTGAGAGCGTTGAAGAGATTGGATTCAAATTGACGACCTCTGTCTGTTGTGATGGTCGATGGTACGCCAAATCGTGCGACCCAGTGAGTGACGAAGGCTCGAGCGACTGTTTCAGCTGTGATGTCGCTCATGGGGAATGCTTCTGGCCATCGTGTGAATCGATCGACACATGTGAGGAGGTATGTGTGACCATCTGATGGAGGGAGTGGACCGACGATGTCGATGTGAACGTGGTCGAATCGTGCATCGGGCGATGAGAAAGTGCCGAGGGGTGCTTTGTTGTGGCGATGAATTTTGCTGCGTTGGCACTGTAGACATGTTTTGGCCCATGAACGAACGTCACGATTAATGCCGTTCCAAACAAATCTGTCAGTGACCAGTTTCTGCGTTGCTCTTACTCCTGGATGAGAGAGTTGATGAAGGGAGTGAAAGATCGCCTTGCGATGAGGGGCTGGGATGTATGGACGAGGAAATCCAGTTGACAAATCACATAATATCGTGCGATCTGATGAGGGGATTGGCACTGGTGAGAGTTTGAGTGAACTGTCAGTCGTGAGTTGTTTGAGTTCCTCGTCGTGCTCTTGGGCGAGGGCAATGATGTCGAAGTCGATGGGGGTAGTGCTTACATTGTTGATGAAAGCTCGAGAGAGTGCGTCAGCAGCTGTGTTGCGTTTGCCTGAGATGTGGCGGATGTCGGTCGTGAATTGGGAAATGAAGTCGAGTTGACGAATTTCCCGTGGCGAGTATCTGTCGGGACGACCGTGGAGAGAGTGAGTGAGAGGCTTGTGGTCAGTGTACACAATGAATTGTCTTCCCTCGAGCAGGTGACGGAAGTGTTTGATGCACAGGTAGACGGCGAGCAGCTCTCGTCCAAACGTACTGTAGCAGGTTTCAGCTGGCTGTAGTCGTTTAGAGAAAAACGTGAGAGGTTGCCATGTACCGTCGATGCATTGCTGGAGTACACCGCCGACGCCGACGTCCGATGCGTCTGTGAGGAGACAGAGGGGTGCATCCATCTTCAGGTGAACAAGCATGGTGGCTTGTGAAAGTGCTGCTTTGACTGCGTTGAATGAGGAAAGTTCGTCGTCGCTGAGTGAGATGGGCTGATTTTTCCTTTTAGCATTTTTCAACTTGTCGGTGAGTGGTTGCATTAAATCAGCGCATCGAGGGAGAAATCTCCGGTAGAAGTTGACGAGACCCAGAAATTCTCGCAGCTTGCGAAGTGAAGTAGGGGCTGGGAGGTTTTGAATTGCCTTGATCTTGTCTGGCAGAGGAGAGATGCCGTGGTGATCGACAACGTAGCCGAGGAAGTGGAGGGATGGCACGCCGAGTTGGCATTTGGCTGGGTTGATGACGATGCCATACTCAGCAAAGCGTGAAAACACAATGTTGAGGTGTTTTTTGTGTTCCTCGTGTAAGCGGCTTGCGACAAGGACGTCGTCCACGTACGCGTAGGCGAATGGAAGTCCACGCAGTACTTCGTCCATGAAGCGTTGAAAGGTCTGCGCTGCGTTGCGAAGTCCAACAGGCATGCGAGCATATTCAAACAGACCGAAGGGCGTGGTGATGGCGGTTATGTGAACGTCAGCCGGATGAACGGGAATTTGATGGTACGCCTTAACGAGGTCGAGTTTGGAAAATACTGTCATGCCATCGAGATTTGCTGCAAAGTCTTGTAGGTGGGGAATGGGGTAACGATCGGGAACTGTTTGTCGGTTGAGGGCGCGGTAATCGCCACATGGTCGCCAATCGCCGGCGGTCTTTTTCGGCACCATGTGGAGGGGCGAAGACCAGTTGCTTTTCGATTGCGTGACGATGCCGAGCTCGAGCATGTGGCTAAATTCCTCTCTAGCTGCTTCGAGGCGGTCTGATGCGAGCCGGCGTGGTCGAGCGGAGACGGGGGGACCTCGAGTCTCAATGTGATGGGTGACTGAGTGTTTGACGCTCGCCGGTGTGTATACTGGTTGTGTGATTGATGGATGTTGCTGAATTAGGGCGTCGAAGCGAGTGCCAGTGGAGCGTAGCATTTTGAGACTGAGGGACGTTGCCGACGGTTCGGTGACGACGCCGCTGACTGAAAGATTAGTGGTTCCATCTATCAGTTTGTGTCGCTTGACGTCGACTAGCAGACCGAAATGCCGTAGGAAGTCGGCTCCTAATATGGGTGTGGGCACGTCTGCGAGTACGAAAATCCATCGACACACGGGTCGCAGTCCGAGATTTAGCGTTAGGGAGCGTTCGCCGTATGTCGTGATTTGTGACTGGTTTGCGGCCTGTAGCTTGATTGTGTTTGATTTGATTTGATTCTCAGCCGGGGAAGGGGGAAGAACACTGACTTCCGCGCCGGTGTCGACGAGGAACTGCGTGCCGGTGTTCTTGTCCGAAATGTAGAAGAGGCGACTGTGTGAGTGTGAACCAGCGCTGCTTGTCGCCATTAGGCGCTGGCTTGCTCGTTTCCCTGTGTCGTGGCAGCGGGCGGTTGATGAGCGGAAGACGGTTGTCGTCGACAAGGTGGTTGACAACGGCGAGCGTTCTCTCCATAGGTTTGATGGTACCAGCACTCACCATTGTCTGAAACAGGCGTCTGAGCAGGTACGGCAGGGCTGCTACCACGCGAGGTATGCTGTCGGTTTCTGCGTGTGGCCGACCGACCTCGACTACGGCTCCTCTCACGGTTACGAAGCTGCATTGTTAGAGTTTCCACCTGCATTGTTAAACGGTGTATTTGGTCCTGGAGGTGTTGATTGGGCGTGGGTGTTGTTTGGGGTGGGGCTGCCATGGCATTGACAAAACTAGGCGCTGTGACGGCTAGGATGCGGTCGGCGAGCTCCGCTAACTGTGTGACAGTCAGCGAATCACTAGACGATGCCAGTATTTGTTGCACGTTTGTCGGCATGCGCTGGACGAACAGCTGCCGAAGAATGCTGTCTTCGAGCACGCGATCACCAAGCAGCTGTTTCATCCGACGGAGGAGTTGGGTCGGCTTCCTATCCCCCAGTTCTTCCTCCGTCAAGAGCTGCTGTAGTCTACGCTGCTCCGTCTCGGATGTCCGCGCGACGAGTGCTGTCTTCAGCGTGGTGTATGGCTGTGCGGCAGGCTTTGTGATGAGGAGATCGCGCACCTCCTGGGCGATGTCGGGGGAAAGAGAAGAAACCACATAGGCATATTTTGAGTCTTCCTTGGTAATGCGGCGAGTTGTGAATTGGGCCTCAACCTGCGCGAACCACACCAACGGGTCATGTGGCCAGTAGGGCGGCAGCTTTATGTTTGCTACGGCGGCGTTATCGACAGCGATGTCATTGGATGGTTTCGAAGTCGCGTCATCAATCGGGGGCTGAACGGGCTCAACAGGCGCTTGCGAGGGGTCGGTCATAGTGGCGGGGAGATGAATTAGATCACGTCGGGGTCACCAGTGAAGGGATTTCGTAGTAGGATGTTAATAGAACGTAGAGAATGTATCCTTCTACTCACCATTTGTTGATTTTATAACACAATATCTCCCGTACTGCCGAGCTGCGCCTGGAGTCGATGCTGTTGCAGGAAATGGTCCTCCAATTGAGAGTTCAGTTATTGCACTTTCCCGTTTGGTATATACACAAAAACATAACGCGACACAAAGTATAATTCCAGTAAATAAGGCGAAGTAGCACAATGTAGAATGCTCCAGAAGACGTTGAAGTTAGAGAGGGAAAATAGAGATAGACAGATTGAGAGAGAGAGAAGTTCGCGAGTCCGATGTTTGATGATGAAGTTTGGCGAGTTGACAACTTGGCGTTTTCGTGCTTTCACGTCGAAAGCTGGTCAAGAAGTGTCGTGTGTGTGAAAAGTTGATTTTTGTGAATGGAGAGTTGTAACACGCGTGCGAAACTTCTTCGAGAAGTGGAGCGAAGAAAGAAGGAGATTGGTTAGAAATGATGTCCCTCTCGCGTTGTCCTGGTAACCGTAGGAGTGACCGGAGGGGAAGTTACGTTGTTCGCGAGGAATGTGACAGATGATAATATATGAGTCCTCGCGATACAGAGGGCCAGAGCGGTCGTAAAAATGTGCTTGTATTACGCCGTAGAGTGACCACTAGCAGATATGGTCAGCGAGTGGACGAAAACAATTCTTAGTAGTGCGAGAAAATGAAAGTGTGACTCATTGTGCTGCTACAATCTCTCATAACTAACGCTATCCTGCAGGGTGGTCCACAACTTGAAATTTTAGCATGTTGCAAGCTCAGAATCTGAGAATATTGCAGAAATTGAATATGCGCGGAGCGCACATGATGAGTACGTAGTACGCAATATTTTGCTGATTATCTCTACATTGTGCTGCTTACATTCAATGTTCTCTCTCATGTTTTGCACACAAATATCTAAAGTACCTGGTAGTTTGATGTTTCTTATGTTATGCACATGTTTTGCACATTTTTGATACTTTTACTTTGAGCTTGTTGCAAATTCTTGAGGATGTTGCGTAGCATCTTGCTGGCTTTTTAGGATGTTGCACAGCATGTTGCTGGCTTTTTAGGATGTTGCACAAGAATTTTAGCATGTTGCAGCGACATGCTAAAAGCCCTCATGGACCACCCTGATCCTCAATGAGAAATTCTGGCCTCTGAGGACACTGTAGACAGCACTGGTGACCACTGATGACCAGTAGGGCTTTGCCAGTTAGCAGCAGCCAATCCTGCAAGCGGGTTACTTGTGGTGGAATTTCCCTCAGCAGTGCATGGGAGTAAAGGTCCAGCTAGAGTTGTGGCCTGTGAGGTTGGGTTCTATCCTGCATACTGTAGGTTAGATAGGCCAGTTGAGGGGGAGACAAGATGCATCTGTACTGCAGGTCAGTGATTTGAGTAGATGAACTATTAAAGCAGGGAGTATCTGTTGATGGTGCACCTTTCTCTCACAGGATGCAACTACTGTACACTGGAGATCACTGATTGGTATAATGTACATGTGCAAATTCTTCATTATCTTGTTCTCTGAGGACTTTAACTCATAAATGCCAGGTGTCAAGGTCAAGCCCCCCACCCCCTTAGACGCACCGGCGTAGCCAGGATATGATATGGGGGCGGTTACTATGCGAGGTAGCGAAGCAACCGAGCCTGAGCGAGTGAGTGAGAGGGGTGAGAACTTTTTGCATTTTGATGTTGTAAATGGTGCAATTTGATGCATGTTTTTACGTGTTTTATCGACTTGAAACGGCCCCACTTGTTTAAGGTAGCAGCATATTTTGATGTGGATTATTATTGAACAATTTGCCTATAAAGTGGTAGCATTTGAATAAACTTCTTGTAATTTATTCTTACAATGAATTTCATGAACGCTGTCTGTTAAGCAATCAAACAGAAAAGGCATGCACACGAGGGTGTACATAAGGGATATTTCTCCTCCCACACGAAGGTTATTTTACATTTTCAGACCTGAAATTCAGCGATCTGGTGCAAACTTTTGGTGCAATACTTGGATTTTTTTCTAGCTCCCCCCCCCCAAAAAAAATAATGGAAATAATTAGGGCTTTTTTTCAGGGAAGTGTAAATAGGTAAATCACGGCATTTAGCTCTTATTCCACGTGTGAATCATCTGTGTGTATGTACAAAGTCTAATGAGGTAGAGGGGAGGGTGTGGTAGGGGGATGCCCCCTTCCGCTCGACGGAGCTTTTGCATTTTTAGAATTGAAATAAAGCAATCTGAAGAACACTTTTTGTGGGAAATTCAGAAATTGTCATTCCCCAAAGTGTACTAAGTCTATAGAGGGGGCCACTCAATGGGAGGGTGGCAAGATACCCCTCCCATATTCGAGGGAGCTTTTTTTTTTCATTTTTAGAACTGAAATTCAACAATCTTGTGCACATTTCTGTTGGAATATCTGGAAATTTGTTAATCAGAGAAGTGTAAGTCAGTGGAAGGAGACATAGCAGAAATATGTGGGAGGGGATAAGCCCTATTCTCCCTCCTACATGAGGGAGATTCTGTATTTTCTGATTCCAGTTAAACGTTTTGGTGCACACATTTTGTGGCATATAATTATTTGGAAAACTCAAAAGTGTAGCCATAGTCTACTTGTATGCACAGGGCGGGGGGGGGGGGGGGGGGGGGGGGGGGGGCAAACAGGGAGGAAGCGAGGGAGAGTGCTATCCCCACCCTTTCCGTACGAGGGAGCTTTTGCATTTTTAAAGATGAAATTGAGATATCTCGTATATGCATATTTGATGGAATATTTGGGAAATCATTAAAAAAAAATTGATTGGAAGAACTGAGAGAGGAAAGGGTTGATTAAAAGGGGATATTCCCCTTGTACATGAGGGAACTATTGATTTTTTGGAATGTAAGTGATAAGTCTTGTGCACTCAGAATTATTCAGAATCTTAAAGGGGTCCATCGCCCCCCCCCCCCCCCCCCCCCCCACTCTTTTGCTACGCCAGTGCTTAGACAGGAACTTTATGTAAGAGTGGAATCTTTGGAAATTGAAATTCATGGGTGTTGTGATTTTCCCCCGATTTTTTCCTTTTTTTTTCTTTCTTTTCTTTTTTTTTCACGAACCAAAAGTGTGTGTGGGGGGGGGGGGGCTGCAGCCCCCCCCCCCCTTCCGCGGCCCCTGCACTATACATATTAGCAATTGATGCAGTGGTTGTAATGCAATAAAGCTATTAAAACAAAACAAAAAATTGGGAGTCAAAAGGGGCCTGAGCTTACGATCCTAGCAGAATCTTCGTCAGAGGCAAAATGACAAACAGGCAGGGAAAGCAATTATCACATATAAGGACTTCACACAACAAGAACAGTCAGAGACAGGCTAGGGACACAGAACAAAGAAAACAAAAGGAGAGGGTAGGAGGTCATGGGCAAGGAGCCCAACAGGTAAAGGGAGGGGGATTTAGGGCAGGAGGGTGGACAGACAAAAGGCAGAGGAGGGTCAGTAATTATCCTGAGGACCATGGGGGCAACCATTGAGGGAAAAGGATGAATAGAGAGGCAACATCAAACAAGATAAGGAACAACAGAGGGATAAAGAAAGGGAAAGAGTGAAATAGCAACAGCAAGGGGAAGGGGGAGGGGGGCTGAGCAAACAGCGAGCCCTGATAAGGAGTACCAAGAAGAGGCAACAAAATGAAATTGAGAGTCAACCAACAAATGCAAGTAATCAAACATATCGAAGTAAATATACACAATAATGATAATAATAATAATAACAACAATAATAATAATGATGTAGGTAAAAGAAATTAGAATAATAATAATTAAAGCACATATAAAAAAGGGAGGGCACAAAATCCAAGGGAGAGAAATATATGTTGGTGGGCAAGCATAAATGGGCATAGTAAGCACAAATACGTATAAACACAGACAAAAACAAGTGTGTGTATGTGTAGGTGGAAAAAGGTATAAAACAGACTCTGACAAGGGGAAGGAATCAATCGGGAATAAAAGGGTCTGCAGTTGGAGAAAGCGCAAAGAAAGAACAAAATAAAATTAGAATTAAAATAGAAAAAAGAATGATGATAATAATAAATATGTGTAATATGAAATATATAAAATAAAGGTGGTTAGTCATTTCCCTCCTGGATGTTGAGGCCATGGGGTTGGATGGTGTGAAGTCGTTTCAGCCAGAGCTTCTCTCTGCTGGTTCGGACTGTGTCTGGACGAGTGCCTAAAGATTCAATGCCCTGTAGAGTCATATCAGTGATGGAATGATTGGGAAGATTGAAATGGTGGCCCACTGGAGTATCGAGCTTGGCTGTGTTGACGGTAGATCTGTGTCCATAGAAGCGTCTTTTGAGTGTTGTCTTGGTTTCCCCAACATACTGGATCCTACAAAGTCTGCGAGTGATAATATACACGACATTAGTGGTAGTTCAAGTGATGTTGCCCTTGGTGTGGTGAGAGAGGCCGGTAGAGTTGCTGGTGAAAAAGTCACTCTCGTGGATGTGTATACTACAAATGATGCACTTACTGGCTGAACATTTGAATGGTCCATGCTGTAAGGGAGAAGAATTGTCAGTGAGGGAGGGTACTTCAGCACGAACGATGAGATCCTTGAGGTTAAAATTTGAAAATATCCTTACATTTTAGCCAGATAGATAGATAGTAAAAAAGGAACGGTTAACTTTCCTGACGCCTGCCCGACTTGGCAGATAACAATGGCCTTCATGCTTCGATGAATTTACACAAATATGAAGGGAGGGGGTAAAAGGGAATGTTACAGATGGTTCGGTTGTGAATAGGGTCGTAAATTAGCACGTGATCATGAGCTTGCCTGACCATGCAGCTAACTACAGAGCAAAGGGTGTTCATCAGCGGAATGTTTGGGAAGGTGGGGTATGAGTAACGGACCGAAAAAAAACTTCCGAGGCCCCCCCCCCCCAAAAAAAAAGACGACTTTCTGCCCTGCACTTGCACCATTGAAATATTAGAAGCGCAATTTCAGTGATAAATAAAGTGATGTACCCTCGCTTTTGGCTTCACCTCCCCCTTCAAAAACTTCAAAATCCTGTCAGTGATGAAGGACTAACCACGCGTGAGGGAAATGTAGAGAGGAATAAAAACAATGAAATAAGTTTGAGGTGTAAAATCATCAAAATTGGTGTATCATTGTTGTAATGTCGATTCCCCGTAGCTATTGGACTGCGTACAGCCTGAGAATACTCATGATATTAGTCTTCAATTATTGGTCATGTCTCATAGCTTATTCTAAATAAATGGCAACAAAGGGCTGTCTGTCTCATACAGCATTCTCTGTAAATACCCTCCCCCCAAGAACATTCACTGTAGCACTGCAGTTTTGTGTGAATTCAATGATGCAGATGAGCCCATTGTCTAATGCTAAGTCGGGAGAGCTGAATGCTTGTTTTCTTCGACTATCCGTAGAATTGGTAGAAATGAAGCATGGTTTCATACAAATTTTTCTCAAGTATGCGTTATTCATATTTGACGTGTAAGGTCTCATATGAAAGAAGAAAATATGAATATTTGGGTTATGAACTGTTTTTCGAAAATGTAATGTTGAAAGTCTGAAAAATTAACTTAAAATCACCATTTGTGCGTGCAAATGAAAATTTGGTAGCACCACTTTTCATTGTTCTAACTCAGTCATGCATGAACAATGAACATTAAATTGTACATCAAATGAAAGAAGAAAAGTTTATCTTTCCATTGATGTATATCTCATAAAGAAAATGTTTGATTTCGATAGTAAAAAGTTGCATGGAAATCCGGTTTCGTTTTTTCTGGGACACGCTGTATAGTCTAATTTTTCGCGAATCGGGACTCCCCGACAGTTTCGTGAGTGGTTGAATTTACGATCGTGGAGTACAGTACCGAAAGAAGAATGTATAAGATGCGTGCTCGTCACATTTATGTCAGAATGACTAGTAATATTTTCGTGCGTTTTCAAATTTGTGAATAGCTTCCCACTCTCGAAATTTGCGAAAATTAAAACCTCATGAAATATTCGGCGTATACACTATAAGTTCTTACACATAATCATTTTACCTTTTCCTCCTCGAGATACACGAGCATGGATTAGCTTAAACCGCATCGCAACGTGAAAAAAAGTACGCATTCACAAACTTTTCACCTAACAACACTCGTGGCCAAATATAGAAAATATGTTTTTGGAATGCATGTGCAGCTCATCCATTATTTCCATTCTAGGTTCCGACTTCCAGTTGTTTTGCTCGTTAGTAAACATAAATGTATACAGTAGAGGCTTACATAAAGAAAAATAAAGCCGAAATAATTAATCAAATCATCGCGATTCCGCCAGGTGATAACAGTGTAAAAAATTTAGTAACTCATGTTAATCTGCTCGAGCGAGTGTTCAGAAAAAATAACAAATGCATTTCACGGTTTTGATAGATCTGGTTTTGTTCATTATAATTTGTAACTGCATTTCAAAATGATGATTTTCACTAGTCTGTCAAAATGGTCTATGAGGTAGAGATATGCGTAAAAAGGATCATGATCTCCCGAATTCAATTCTGTTGCGTATCTTTCGAGAACAGATGTACAAAATGCGAAGAAATTTTTGGAAGAACATATAGAACGCATTTTCAACCTCTTCGGACGCAAACATCATAAAAATGATTATGCATGTATAAGATTACAGCCGAAATAATTCATTAAATCATTGCAGTCTCGCTTGGCAGAAAATACCCAGCAAGTTACGGTAGACCGTGCATGCATGTTACTCTATTTGCCCCGGTGTTTAGATAAAACTTAACTAACACATTTTTGTGCCTCCGCCACGAAGTGGTGCCGGAGGCATTATGTTTTCGGGTTGTCCGTCCGTCCGTCCTTCCGTCCGTCCGTCCGTCCGTCCGTCATTCCGTCCGTCCGTCCGTCCGTCTTTCCGTCCGTCCGTAATGAATTTTGTGGACAAGGTAACTATCAAAAGCTGTTGAGGTATCCTAATGAAACTTGGCATGTATGTGTATTAGGGGGTGAAGTTGTGCCTATCAACTTTTGGGTGCACCTGCTCAAGGTCAAAGGTCAAAAGGTCAAGGTCAAATACATAAAATTTCACTATTTCCACCATATCTATGCAATGCCTGAAGATATTTGTTCATTGTTCAAGGTATCTTCATGGAACATAGTATATACATGTACTGACTGGCAGTGATTATCTAGAGAATGTAGGGTTCATGGGGTCAAAGGTCAGGGGTCAAAGGTCAAGTGCAACACTTCAAAATTTTACTATTTCCCTCATGTTCATGCAATGCCAGCAGGATTAGTATTTTTTTTTTTACACTTGGTGTATGCATGTGTAACCTAATAGAAATTCTCTGGAGAGTTTTTTTTTTCTTTTTCTTTTTTATTGCCTCAAAGGTCAAAAGGTCAAAGATCAAGTGAAAGTGCTGAACTAACTTTTTCCTCCATATCTCGGAAGTGGCTCAATTTATCGTGAAACTTACTGCATATCTATGCATGTTCTACCTGAAAGTGATTATCTTATGAATTTTAGGGTCAAAGGCCAGATGAACATGGTAACAATTTACTATTCAGTACAGAAATTGCACTTTTTCTCCATACCGGTACCATAAAAATTACTCAATGCGTTAAATGTATGAATGGGTCAAAGTCAAGTTAAAGTCCTTAAATCCCCAAATACATGCTCTCCTATTCATCCAATTAGACCAAGGTCAAGGAAGGTGAACATTCAACACATTTGTGACAAACTTGTCATTTCAATATTTTGCCAGTTTTGTGAAAATGTAATCACACATTGTCCACATGTACTATCTAGACCTATTAGGAGAATCATGCATTATGGCGGAGGCATACCAGTCGCCATAGCGACATTTCTAGTCTATAATATGATTTTGTCCAGTGTCATTTTACACTGTATTTTACAAACGAAAAATGCCATTCTTTTAGAGTGGTTTCACAAGGAAGAGATAGGGGAGATAGGTGAAGAAAGCCTCACGAGCTGGGGAGAAGCATCATGAATATCACCCTGCCAAGAACTTAAGAACGCACGTACTAGTACGATGTACAGTACATGTGAAGAGAGTTTTGGAAGAAAAATAAAGAACGCATTTCAACACTTACTTTTTTCGTCTTCTTTTTTTGCATCAATTCACAAATAATTCCTTTTTATTCTCTCTCTCAATAATAATGATCCATACTTGTGTAATAACAATGCAAAGACTGCTCTTAGATTTGATTACTTGGTATATGATTACGTGCTGATGTTTTTCTTTGTTTTTTATGCGTACGGTTATAACGAGGTACCAGTTATAACGAGGTAATATCGGCGGTCCCACATAACGGGGTTTCACTGTATACTCTACAGGAATCACTCAGAGGTCAGGTGGCTGAAGGGTCGGTCAGTCGATCAGCCGATCTGTCACTCTGTGACTGCTTTCATACATGTATAGATATACGATACACCTTTTGCACCAGCATTGACTAATGCATTGTCATGGTAAGGGCAAATTTTCATAAAAATTACACAAAATGTGGATAGAACTGCTCTCCCAGTCAAACTTTGACATGTGGTCAATGTAATGTGTAGTTGTGCAAGACACCTTTTTCATGAGCGGTAAACCCATTCCTCTCACAATTCTTCATGAGCCTTCTATGTCTGCAAACCCAATTCTTTTTGTGGGTTGACAGGGAATGGACAGGTTGGTAATCCACCTGTGCAAAAGCAGTCAAGCATTACATGTATTCCCTTTCCACAGTCAACTACGTGTGCCATCGAACAATAATGAAAATATTGGTCGGGTGTGAGGTATGAATAGAGTGTGCGCTGATGGGCTCACAAACTCTTTTCTTATACACAAAAGAGGCACCTGAATGGGCATAAGCGAAAGCCAAAATCTACAAAGGTCAGCCTTGATCACTATGTACATCTTCATATGAGTCTTATAGCAAAACAGGCACACACTACATCGGAAAAAAATGCAAATAATAGTGGGATACATGCAGTTTTCATAGAGAAAGATAACAGACATCTATAGAAGAAACTCTAATCTTTCTATCAAAGCCATTTTTCTGGGCAGCATATAACACAAATAAGCGTGAATTTAGGCCTTGAATGCATGTATGCTCTTGTCTACATTTTGGGAACCTGGTATACCAAGTTCCTGTATATCAGTTGGTGTCATGGGAACCTGGTATACCAGGTTCCCATAAGGAAGGGGGTTAAGAAATGTGACTGCTTAATGCTGTGTAGATGTGTAAAAGTTTATCTTTCATCAATGTCGAGCAATGTGCTGCCATGGTAACAACATTTTTTATGACGTTCATACAAAAATGTTGTGCATATTATGAGTGTGTGAGAAATAGGGTGTGTTTGTGCTCAATTTGGGAAGGCAGAATCAGCGTTTTGAAACGCTGATTAAAAATGCTGATTCAAAACACTGTTCGCGGTAGCACAGTTTATGCTCACTTTCTTCGAGCTTGGAAAGAGCTTTTGTGATTGCTTCGTTGACCTCAGCAGAGGCAGGTCAAATTGGGGCGTGCTTTTTTGGAAGTTCTGGCCTGAGTGTGTCCATTGTTCATATTTTGACTGGCCATGTGTTTTGATAGCATGTCTAAAATACTGTATATCATTTCGATCATTTTACTAATACACACGAATGGACTGTAGACAATGATAGGATATACAATTATTTATTTTATCGACAAATTGTTGAAAAAAATCGGATTGTATTGTAGTGAGCTCTTCATGCTTAACCCGTTGAGGATGATCGAGTCCCGAGTAGAAGTGGGCAGGTGTCTATGGGAAATGCGTGTTGTAGCAAACTCAGTCCGTTCTCAATAGGCTAGCATGTGTATGTGCACGTACAGTATACACCTACAAATGTACAAACAGGAAGCTCGAGCTAAAATACACTTTGTAACACCTGCAGATTGTACATTGGGTGATTTCAAATTCGGTGCTAGTGCTAGTGCTAGAAGTGCTATCTCAGCACTAGCACCGACGATAAAACCGAACTTGAAATCAGTTGGTGTTGGGAGGTTGACATCTGAATTTAACATACACTGTATTTCCGGTTGCTGGTGCAGGGCTCAGTGTTGAATGTTGTCTGCTGAACCGAGCTCCGCCGTTTGTGTTAGGGATTTACATGCTTTTTCCCCATTGACTATTACTAGCCCCTAAGGATTATCATTTTCTTCATTTCAAGTTTGGTGCTGGTGTTAGTGTTGCCGTGCGAGACTCACATTCACTTCCATAAGAGATGCATGTTTTACGTGCAAAGTCTATGCAAATGCAGTGGTCACCCACATAACGTACACAGACGCTCTAAACATGGCTGCATTACTCTAAGCCTGGGAGCAAAATTAAGATTTTGTTTTTAAAAAGGGATGAAATTTGTGGCAATTTAATCTGTCTTCCTTATTATGCATCTAAAACTAAGCAGTCATGGCTGCATCTTCTAATATTTGACTGTAATCACGAGCATTCACTTTTTTGGTTGCGCAATTCCCACAGACTTCTTGATGCTGCAATTCCAACACATGCTGGGGATCGATAATTGTGATCGGTATCGCTTCGTTAATCTGACCGTCGGTGTTGGAGCTCAATTTAAGGCAGTTGGATTGGAGATAGCACTAGCACTAGTACCAAACTTGAAATCACCCATTGCACAGTACAGTAATCAAAAGGGTGGCTTGCCTGGCGCGCGTATTTCATGTGAATCGGAAAGGCGATGAGATGACGTCATTTAAACACGTATATCCATGATTTTGCATTTACAATGTATGCTTCCCTATGAAACGTGATTAGTCAGAATCGCCAATCGTGAATGCACCTTTTTGTGCATTTTGAAACAGTGTTTATATCAAAATGAGCAAGGACGCAACCACGTTTTGCACTAATTATGTTTCAAAATGCTGATTCTGGCCCGAAAAAGGGAAGCAAAACACAGCCATAGAAGCATCCCAGATGCTGTATGCAAGCAGTTCAATAGCTGTAACTAGGCTGTTATGTGAAGTCATGATTTGTAAGTCATTCTATGGATCTCAGGTACTGATTGATACGTGTATGTACCATTATTTTTAACACTTCAGTGGTGTGTAGGCAAAGTGTCTTCTTTGTTTTCTTATATGACGCTGAAGATATTGAAGGTAATGGATACACCTTGTGACCTGTGTTTGATCAATGTTTCCATTTGAAAATACCTAAAGTTGTGAAGTACTGCAAAAGAGGAAATTTTCGTGTTGTGAAAATTTGCGTGCATTTCGCGCTACTAGAAGCTAGCATGAAAATAAAAGCACATGAATATTTTTGCATGCCATATGTGCCAGTAGTATTTACTGTCCTGATAATGTTAAATTAGAAACACGCAAAATTCGTCTTACCCGTCCAAGCACAAAAAATTACTAGCGCAAAAATATCCACGTTTACAGTATCATTCCAAGTATATATTATTTTATGATTGTATCATCTGTTATCTTCTATTCCCTGTGAAAATTCATTTGCAAGGACTCTGGTATGGAACTGCCCAAATTCAGTGATATTATATGAATCCTTTGTGGATGTGTATGTGTGTTTGATGAGTAAGGTGTCTCCCCTTCCCATCTTACCCTCCCTCTTTTACAAAGGAGTTGTACTGTGTGCTGATATTCCATTATCACAAAGTGTTTTGCCAGCTATGAGTGACTTCAATTACAGATTGCAGAACTTGTTAGCACCAATTAAATGATTTCAGGTAAAGAGATGAAAACTTCCCTTGAGGAAGGCCAGCGGTACCAATTAATTCACCTTTCAAGGAAAAAAAAAACATACATCTGCGACATCAATTCTCTGTGTGCCTTTGCAGGAGCCACCCAAAGGGAGATTCTCCTTCTCTCATTACATGGAATGCCTTGTAGGGCTCTCAGAACTTGTCAGGTAACTCCATCAGTGTGAATCAAGACTTGTATGTTCTTAATGCTCTTGCTTGTTATCATGTAGACATGTTTTGATCAGTTGAGATAATTTTCAAGTGATTTGATTATCATGGGTCACTGACCCAATTTTACGTAATGAAAATTTTACTTATCATTTGATGATATACCAGCTGTGCAGTCATTTTGAATTGGCACCAATGACAAAAACAGAAAAATATATTCAATTCATTTTGTACTCAAATCACTATTTCATGGTATGTCTGCTCCTCTGCCTGCAGGAACATCAGTTCACCATTTCCAATCACAATTTGGCATTGATCATTTTCAAATGTGATGATCATTTTCAAATGTGATGCTAGATTACAACATGCACATCGGCAAATAGACGTGGTATATAAAATCATAATGTCATCTCCATATATGAAATGATAGTCTGAAATGAAAACAAGTTATGGAATTAGTTACATCGGGGGGGGGGGGTGGTGGGAGAAGAGAGAAAGAGAAAAACAGAGAGAGATGGGGGAAAGGGGGAGCATGTACAGAAATCAAGGAAAGCTGGAAAATAGAGAAAATTTGAATTTGATTTCTGATTGGATTGCTGACACCCACACTTTGTTAATAGAAGCTATCCAACAGCCATAGCTATTAGTGCTCAATGTGTTGTCTGTAAATGATTCAAGGCAATTCATTGTTCATTCTGTCAGTCTCATGCAGTCCCCATCCCCTGCAAAATCTAATTCCATTACTCTGTATCCCTCTCCCGCTCTCCCCCTCTCGAGAGAAATGGCTTCTTTTCTCACTGTCTCTCTCATCCCCATTTCTCTCTTTGTATGTCGCTCTCTTTGACAGAATGTTGCATCAGAGGCCTATTTCATTGCATGTGCATGTTGTTGCAATCGCTAGAACAAGTGACTATTTTGCAAATAAACTTTTGAAACAAAGGCATAAGTCATAAAACCTAGATCGTTTTCTTCTGGAGCTGATTATGAAAACAGAGAATGCTCACAATTTGTCAGTTGATATGCATGACCTATTAATGTCAACCTGAGATTTTCATTTCTCTCTCTTCAAAAGTTGTTCATCATTTGTGGAATTGGTTCCATCATGCTCAATTTCTAGTGTACTGCAGCAGCGAGGAGGAAAGAAAGAGAATTAGAAAAAGGCTCGTATAAGAAATTTCACAGACAAGAAATCCAGAAAGTGTGACAATTGAATGGGTAGATTCTGAGAGCCTGTGGCAGTGATTACCTGCTCTGATTAATTGTCCCACCTGCCTGTTTGTGATGACACAACACAGGTGTAACGGGTACATCTGCTCTGGCTCGCTCACTGGGATGCATCCTATTTGAATACTCCCAGGTATTGGTAACATTAGATATGCGGAATTTGATACTTGGAGAGTAAGTAGGGGAGCCAGGAGCACCGAGAACTTGTCCCAGCATTTGATTATGCCCCTCAGTCATTCAAAATTGCATTCTATTTTCCCTTGCCTGCTGAATTATAATTCTGCAGCAATTCTGGCAGTATCACTTTTCATGTACTGTTAAAGGGTAATATTTTATTTTATTCCTTTCATAGATGTGCTCTGTGCAACCCTGAATTTCAAGCAGCATTTTTTTTTTTTTTTAATTGAAAGACGATATGACTGGTGTGCTCTTTGAGTGATGTGTAAATGTCTTTTTGTGAGATGTGAGAGAATCTACATGAATTTTGTAGATGATAGAATGGGGGATGGGCAAGTTTTATGGTGACATTTAAAGTAAAATTGTGTGCTTTGTGTAATATGTGTACTGTGAGAGTGTATTTAAGAGAGCATAGTGTTACATTCGTGTAAACTGCTGTAGGCTTTGTGCAGTTTTCGCTATGTGTTCCCATTTGGATGAAATCTGAGCTGGCACTCATATTTTCGTCCCATCTGGACTCTGATGGGAGAATGTAGCCAGGAATCAACCATTCCATGTCCAGCCTTGATCAAATCATTGCAAACTGTAAAGTATAACAAAATGTCATGTCCTGGATTGCTGTTCATTGCTGCCATTATAAATTGTGTGTTCATGGTGTGGGGATTGTGACAAGGGAATCCTTTGTATTGATTAAAAGTGTGAGCTGTAAGTACATCAATGTTCTGCTAAAGGTGCTACAGATGAGCTTTCTCCACTTCAATGTGTCATGTTAGCCAATTCATTAGAAGTGATTACAAAAATGTCTGATCATTTGCATTCAATATTACTGAGCATAGAACCAAAGCAAGAAGCTAACCAATCATACATACCACATTATTACATCATATGTTTGTGATGTTGGTGCACCTATGGAGTTCAGAACATAAAAGCCTCCTTGACGGGATGATTATTTTTGCCAACTGAGATACATGCACCATACAAGTGCTGTATGTCCCTCCTTTATTCTGATGTTTCTCATGTTTGAAAACCTTGATTTCTGTATCAGCCAAGAAAGATACAATGTAAATTTATACAACAACAAGTGGACTTTTCTCTTGGTATCACTGCTTCAGTGTGTATTTTGGGCAGTAATGATGAAAAAGAAATTTTGAAAGAACTCCTGGAAAATGCAAAGTTAATCTTAAATTAACATACACACTGTTCTTGTTAGATTTGTCAATTTTTCCCTTTATGCTCACTGTAGATAATGATATTTTCTCTAAAGCTGATTTGTTCATGTTGCTGTTTTTAAAGAAAGTAACAACTAAAACAATCAAGTAATTGCTGTTGTTACAATTAGATTTTTCTTCAAAACTTGCTATGGAGGAGATTTTGTTGCTGTAGATCAACATTATCTGTCTTTACCCCCTGTAAAAGGATATGAAATTTTTGATTCCCCTTAAGGTTTTGACAATGTTTTTCAAAGCCTTATCATTGATCTGGGCCTCAGGACTATTCCACAGTAGGGCACAGATGGCGTAGTGTGTATAGATTGAGGACTGTACCATCAATACAATTTAGGGGAGATTGGCAGGGATGCAAAAGAAAAATTAATGGGTGTGTATATATTGGATGTGCATAGTAAAACGGGTCATTGGGGGAATTTAGATATATCTGCTTTTTCTAAAAAAGAGTTGTATTTTCTCATTAACATACATAATTTAGTGGTATAAGATTAATTTTGTGCTCTTGTCAGTTCTATTCTGCAGTGAACCCATATTAATGCATAATTTTTCAAAAAGGGCAATATTTGAATTTTTTCTGAATATTTTCATGCTTTTTATCAAAATACTCCCAAAGTATAACTTATTCTGCATTTCCCCTTATGGCTGGAAATAGCATTAGGCATTGAGGGTGTTGATTAATACAGTGGTATTGTTTGGTTAATATTAATGAAGAAAACAAAATACTACCAATGTAATCATGACATGGTGATGTTCAGCTTAGTGTGTTCATCTCTTGTCTTTTTATTTCTTCTCTCCCTCTCTCTTTCTTCTTTCTCTGCCATGGACAAAAGAATCACCCTATGCAAACACATCAATTTGTAGCTTTGAGCAATGATTCAATTATTCTGTGCCAGGAATAAAATATCCTAGCCATCTTAATGGGTAAACATGGAAATTGCTCCTTGGTTGCAATGATTCGATTACAGGGAGGTTGAGATGTGAGAAAAGTGGAGCGGGAAGCATTGAGATCATGCATGATTGATGAGGGCAATCCGAGGGGCAAATGACCCATAGTTGTTGGTGTGTTTATAGAAAAAAAAAAAGACATGTGCACATCCCATTTCCTATTCTTTCTAGCTGGAAATAAATAGTGCTGGCTATGGTCACAGAGCTTGGTCATTTTCCATTGCATATTTCCCCCAGATAAAAGGAGATGAAAAAGAGACACTGCTAAATTGATGTACAGAATGAAAAAACAAAACAAAAACAAAAACAAAAACTCACCTTGATAGGGGCACAGCAAGGAGTACTTTACATGCATGCCATGTCTCCATGGACCTCAACCATGAACTGATGGGATGGCTGCCTGGCATACTGGCATATCAAGGTGACCTGATTACTCTGCAAAGCTGCTAAAGCTGGAAAACAAAGGACATAACAAACTCATTGATTGCATATGGTTGCATTACCCTCATGAAGTTGCAGACATATGAGCCAAGACAGCTTATAAAATTCTTAATGTTACTCAGAAATACATTCGATATTTGTGGAGAATTGAGAAACATTTTGAATACAACTTGTCCAAATTTCAATGTTTAACCCCATTCTAACGAGACCAAGTTTTTACTGGTGGGGGGTCAATTTGACCTCCCTCCAGATCTTGGCCGCCAATGGCACCATCGCTGAGAGCCGGATGTCAACTACAAGATCATATATTATAATTAAACAATAGAAAAAAAATATTGATTTTTCTATTTCTAATTAATCAATTATTCAGTTTTGTGCATGAAATCTTACTTTTGCCTGAAACTCCATTAAAAAGGCTGAATGATTGCTCATTTTTTTATGTGTGTCAGAATGCCTCAAGACACATTCAACATTTTTCTTGCAAAAAATAGCACAATCTGTTAAAAAGTTATTTCTTTTGTTTTTATTGTTTTGTTGATTTCTTATGTATTCTTGTTTTTTCGAGCCATTGTATTTGATTTTTTTTTCTCCAAAAATTGTTGAAGACTCTTTTTCAAGCTTATCTACATTAGAATTATTTAATTTCAATTATTAAAAGTTTAAATAATCTAATTCATATCAATCTATCAAGAAAACACAATTTGCATTGGATTTGCCCACAATATCACAGATTTGAGCCATTTTCAGGCTGGCATGCATGCACAAAACATTACACAACTTCAAAACAGTGTACCCAGACGTCGCAATTGGTCTCGTAATATGGGGGAGACTTTAAAAAAAAAGTCATTAAATGGCATGGCAAAATCTTTGCGCATTATGAAATCATCGCATGAAATGTTAAAGGGGATATGGCTAGTAACTGATCAGTGGGAATCAGTGGGAATGCTGAAGGATGATTGTTCCAATCCTTGTGGGATTCATTTAAGAGTACATTATATCTCTACTGTTGTGTGAAAATTATATGCTTCACAACGGTGTCATATTCAAGTAATGTGCAGATTAATGCCCCGTCACTGACCAGGCACGCTAATCTGGAATCATTAAACTGCACATTACTTGAACATGAGACCATTCTGAAGCAAATAATTTTCACACAACAATAGATTTATAATGTACTCTTAAATGAATCCCACAAGGATTGGAACAATCTCCCTCCAGCATTCCCACTGATTCCCACTGATTAGTTACTAGCCATCCCCTTTAAGGGGGGGGGGGGGTCAATTTGAACCCCCCATCCAGTTAAGATAGGGTTAACCCATTGAGGATGAGCTGATTTGGCTATAGTACACATTTTCCATAATAATGATAATGATAATAGTGGCTACTTGTATAGCCAGATCCACCTTTCGGTGCTCATGGCGCTTCAAAAAAATGACAAGATGTTCATGTTCAAACATAAAAACAAAGAAGAAAATGGCAAACAATAAACAAACACATACCAGATGAAGAATACCATTGTTTCGAACATTATAGATTGCAATTGTAGTCCTCAGTATGAGAGAATATGTTTTAAGTTTGGATTTGAATGTTTCTGAAGATGGTGTTTGCCTTAACTGAATAGGTAACAGATTCCACAATTTTGGTCCCATAGCGGAGAAAGCACGATCCTCCATCCATGTTTTACTCTAGGTGTTCAGAGTAACAATGCATCTGATGCTGAACGTAGACTTTGTGTTGGATTGTATTTGGGAATAGAGTCATGTAGGCATACAAGGGAAAAAGAATGAACTGAATGGTGTCTAAATAATAGAATCTTGAAAATAATCCTTTTTTCTACAGGCAGCCAATGTAAAGAGCAGTGAATTGCTGATATGGAATCAAACTTATTAGTGATTTTAAGTTAACAACTGGGCAGCTGAATTTTGCAGCTGCTGAAGTTATGTGACATAATTTTTTGGAAGATTGCACAACAATGATTTTAAAAAATCCAACAGAGAAGAAATCAAAGCATGAATAAGCATCTCAGCTGCAGATTTAGAAAAAAATTCCATATGAAACTTAACAACTGATATCTAACATACACACGTGCGCAAGTGCACCTGTATACTTGTGACAAATCTTTAGTCAGTGAAGCATGCTAAGAGATTAAACCCTTCTGGTTTAAAGGGTGTGTACAGTTCTGGTCGAGGTGAGGATTTAGCATTTCACATTTTGCGAGATATTCAGAAACCACTCTATGATATGTCAAAGAGAATGCAATTTTAAGGGGTATCAAAAGTGTATTTGATGAAAATCGTTTTTGAAATGGCTGAGATATCCAAAAACAAGGTTAAACAAAGAGATCCTAATAAAAGGCTTGGCCTGTCACCTTTTATTATTATCCCCTTTTTGGATATCTCAACCATTTGAAAACCAATTTTCATCAAATAAACGTTGAATCCTTCTTAAAATTACATGCTCTTTCATATTTCATAAGAGGTTTCTCATTATCTCACTTATAGGAATGTTCAAAACATGAATCCCCACCTCAACCAGTACTGTACAGTCCCTTTAATGTAGCATATACCTTTGATTTACGTAATTGACCCATTGAATGGAGTTGAAATGCCTGTTGCTCTGTTGACCATATCCTCAGCACTAAAGCCAATATGTGACCCATCTCATCAATTGGAGCCTGCGAGTCACTTGATGACAAGACCTAGTGTCTTTGTGCTTTTGTGTAGGGATTTTGGCAATAAAATGGGACTAGTGATTAATCATTTTAAAGCTTACGAGTCTGAATAATTTTTCAGATAGAAATTAGAGAATTGACATTTAAAACCCTTTAATAGATTTCATGGTAACAGGTTATATTCTCTCCATAATACTAGAAATAAATACTGGTCATCAACTGGTTTTTAGCTCACCTGAGCCAAAGGCTCAAGTGAGCTATTGCGATCGCCCTTTGTCCGTCGTGCGTCATGCGTCGTGCGTAGACTTTTTACATTTTCATCTTCTTCTTGAAAACCCCAAGACCGATTTTCATCAAACTTGGCAGGTAGCATCCCCAGGGAGTTAGGAACTCAATTTGTTAAAATGGGCACCATGCCCCACCCAGGGGGCCCCCAGGGGGCCCCCAGGGGGCCCAAACCCCCCAAAATTAAGGAATCTGTAAAAATCTTCTTCTCTAGAACCAGAAGTGATAGAGCTAAGTTAATACTATGAGTTGGTATATTGATGACTGTAGTTTCAAGTTTGTTCATGGCAGAATCAGGGGTGCCCCCCTTGGGACCCAGGGGAGGGGGGTGGGGAGGGGTTCTAATCGGGCCTAAATTGTACATTTTCATCTTCTTCTTGAGAACCCCATGACCCATTTTCACCAAACTTGGCAGGTAGCATCCCTAGGAGGTTAGGAACTCAATTTCTTAAAATGGGCACTATGCCCCATCCAGGGAGCCCCCAGCGGGGTCTGAACCCCCAAAATTAAGGAATCTGTACAAATCTTCTTCTCTAGAACCAGAAGTGATAGAGCTGAGTTAATACTATGAGTTGGTATATTGATGACTGTAGTTTCAAGTTTGTTCATGGCAGAATCAGGGGTGCCCCCCTTGGGACCCAGGGGAGGGGGTGGGGAGGGGTCCTAATGGGGCCTAAATTGTACATTTTTATCTTCTTCTTGAGAACCCCATGACCCATTTTCACCAAACTGGGTAGATAACATCCCTAGGGGGTTAGGATCTCAATTTATTAAAATGGGCACCATGCCTCACCCAGGGGGCCCCCAGGGGGCCCAAACCCCCCCAAATGAAGGAATCTTTTGAAATCTTCTCTAGAATCAGAAGTTATAGAGCTAAAATAATACTATGAGTGAGTACATTAATGACTATAGTTTCAAGTTTGTTCATAGCAGATCCAGGGGTGCCCCTCCTGGGGGCAGGGGGGTTGGTTGGGAAGGTCCAAATGGGGGCCTGAATTGTACATTTTCATCTTCTTCCTGAAAACCTCATGATGGATTTTTGTCAAACTTGGCAGGTAGCATCCCTAGGGGGTCAGGATCTCAATTTTTCAAGATGGGCACAATGCCCCACCCAGAGGGTCCCAGGGGCCCCCAATCCCCCAAATTAAGGAATCTTAAACAATTTCGGCCCTTATTGTACATTTTCATTTTCTACTTTAGAATGCCTGGTCAAATTTTGGTAGAGCTGTGAATAATTTAGATTAGTGACTGCGTGAAAGATGAACTTGCGATACTCAGGTGAGCGCTAGACCCGCGGGTCTCTTGTTGCTGAAGCTATCAAGTCAAAATATGTAGGACAGGAGAGTGTCTTGGCTATGTTAGTATGCATAGGCTTACTGCAAGGCTTAACACTAACATTTTATTTTTGTGGCCCATTCAGGCCACCAAAATCATCAAAAATCAAGTTTTTCATGGCCCAACTATTATATTTGTTAGCCTGAATGAATACAGAAAAAATTTAAAAAAAAAGTAATTATTTAATAAAACTTTAAAGTAATGAAATATACCATGATTGTCATGTAAAAATTGGCAGGACATTAAAGTGCTTCAATTAGTACATACTGTGACCAAGAAGTCAGAAAGAAAAAGGTAAAAAAGGAAATAATTTGAAAAAACATGAGTTTCCATGACACCACAAATTCATGAAGTGATTTAGGCCTAAAATTTAACATTTTTTAGAGTAAAATGTAGTCCTTAGAAACTACTAGTTTGACCAAATTGGAATGTAAAATATACTAAGTTTGGCCAAGAAAATTAAGTAATGGAAATATGGCAACCCTGCTGGCAGCAGGTATGCAGCTGAAAGTCTTTTGTTCTCCCCTATTCTAGATGAGAAAAACACTTTGAAACAATATGCACACCTACACATTTTTGATAGCTTTTTGACAGACAGGTTACAAAAACATACAATTTCTTAAAAGTGGTGGCCCGACATCTATTTCTAGTGGCCAGGGGCCACCACACTAGTATGTAGAACCTTTCTTTGCTGCCAGTTGATCAATGGAAATTATACACATGGACTGTCATTGACTTGAATATTGTAGATACACAATAATTGTCTCCTTTACAGTGATGCAATATGCTGGGCCTGTACAAAATAGGCGTTTTCACATCAACCCGATAAAAATCCAAGCTCGAGATATTTTCCTATTTCCCAAGTCAGAAAATAGCGCGCTATTTCAAAACATCGGGCTGATGTGAAAACGCCTAATGACTCAAGATTTAACAGCACCCTGTACAGTGTAGCTTTCTAGCAAACTTCTAGCTACAAAAAACAATGACAACCCATCTCCTCCCCCCCCCCCCCCCCCCCCCCCCCGGCCCACACACACACACACACACACACACCATACAACATATGAGACTACTTATGGGTGTGTCTGAATGCTGGTTTAGGGTATTCTGAAATAGAATGCATGGCAAAGACATTATGTGGTGAAATGATACACATCTTGTACAGTTTGTACACTCATGCAATAATTTACATGTCTGACTGGTCACATGTACAAAAATAACACGATTTATTTTAAAGTGGGATTTACATTGTACATATACAGTGCGCACTCTATTAACGCACGCCAGCCTTTTTCTCCAACTTGAGAAGGCTGAGGAGGTGGTACATCAGGACAGTGCAAAAAGCTTTCCCAAAGCCTATTCCACTCAAGAGTTACATACGATGTAGTGTAAATGAGCCTTCACTCATGACAATACATAATTGTCACAGACCAGGGCCTAGTATGGTCTGAATGCTTTAACAGGGTTATTCTGCATTAGGGTGATATATACTGAATGCTGTCATATATCAAAGTGTCATATATCAAAGTGTCATACAGTCATATCTGGTTTGGCTAATATAGGAATACTCAAGTGTGTATTAAAGATAATAAAAAGTTTTGGTACCTCAAAAGCTTCCCTGAATTTCCTTGTCTTGGTTTGTGTTTCGGGTTAAAGTACGTTGTCTGTGAGAATTACTCGCCCCAAAGTGCTCTCATGTCTTAGTAATCATGCAATAATGGTTTCGTGCCAGAGCAGACGCTGTACAGCGTCGATAAATATTGTACGAAACCACTGACTGCGACCAGCAGCGTGCAGCCCATTGTACGCATAGCTAACTGCGACCAGCAGCCCCATACGCAGAGCGTAATGGGGCTTCGCATTGTAGCATTCAGGATCATGACAGAATTAGTATCGCGGGTAAATGTCAACTTAAAATCCAAAAAATTCTTCGATTTGAAGACTTACCAATTAAGTTGAAGTATTGAAAACAGGCTTCGAACAACGTTTGGTTCTGCCAATAGTCCCTTTCTGTTCGAATTGATGACTGAATGTGACTCGGTCGAGAGGACCTTGGGAGAGCTACATACACTGGATACTATGGCCAGCGCATGCGCACACAAACATCTTATCCGTTCATGGATTTGAAATTTGGGCGCATGTGATGTGTTCGCAGGCACTGGCTGTAGTATTCAGTGTACTGTATGTAGCTCTCCTAAGGTCCTGTCGACCGAGTCACATTCAGTCATCAATTCGAACAGAAAGGGACTATAGGCAGAACCAAACGTTGCCCGAAGCCTGTTTTCAATACTTCAACTTAATTGGTAAGTCTTCAAATTGAAGAATTTATGGGATTTTAAGTTGACACTTACCCTGCGATACTAAATCTGTCATGATCCTGAATGCTACAATGCGAAGCCCGATTACGCTATGCGTATGGAACTGCTGGTAGCTATGCGTATGGGGCTGCTGGTCGCAGTTAATTGCATGATTACTAAGACATGAGAGCACTTTGGGGCGAGTAAGTCTCACAGTGTTAGTTATATGAAAGGTACTTAAACCTGAAACACAAACTAAGACGAGGAAATTCAAGGACACTTTTGAGGTACCAAAACTTTTTATTATCTTTAACTCTGTATGTGCCATGGTATAAACCCCCTGTGTGCCACATATTCTGAGGCAGCAACATAGTCCTGCTTAGAGAAAAAAATTATTTTTTCCAATCTATGTAACATTTAAAGAGTTTTGTTAATACACTTGACATGTTATGAGCAACGTTGTAGAGAAAATGCCAAGCTTAGATTTGATTTGAATTGACTGACAAATGTATGATTATTTTTCTTTCACATGACCAGTAAATGCATTATTGTAGAGGCATGACTTTTGCACACAAACAGTGACAGAAAGTTAGAATTTGCTCGCAAATCGAGTAAGGAGCACGGCTTTATATTCAATTACCACATAATATGCAAGCTATGCGTAACAGAAATGGAACCACGAGAAGCGCTTTCATTATACTGTGGCATTTGGCGATTTATTGATCGGTTTGGACGGGTTTGTGCGTTTGAGCAGAATATGCAAAGTTGGCAAGCCGTCGACTGAGTCGGGCGTGCGAACGTGGCACATAAAGAGTTAAGAATGCTGTCAGTTTTCAATGTCGTGTACAGAGGTGTTTAACATTAAATTTTGTATGCATTTTGTCATATGAATGCTGAGAGTGGCTCAAATGATGGTGATGTGATATGATACCTAGCTAAAGAGCTTATTTTCACAAAAAAAGGCTCGATTTCTGTAATGATATGTTGAATGTGAATTATTCCATGAGTAATTTGATTATTTGTGGTTATCAAAAGTATGCTTTGCTTTAATCTTTCAGCAAGCACATTCTTTTGTGAGTGATTGCATACCTGAAAGTGAGAAGAGAAATTTTCCTTTCATTATTGCAGAATATGAACCATTTACAAATGTAAGTACCAGATAGAATATAAATGGCATGTACAACTGTATGGTAGGGCCTACACCATTTTTTATATCAAAATTCGTGTGCTATGGTATATTTTAAGATGTATAAAGAAGTGATGCGGTATTACACTTATCCATGAACTACAGGTAGCCATTCAATACTGTAAAATGAGGAATGTCTGCGTGCATTTTAATTTCGCGAGAGCCAAGATTCGCGAAATTAAAATGCATGTGAAAGTTCTTCTCTACACTATACGCATTGAATGTTAGAGGCAACTCGCGAAAATTTCATGCTGCGAAAAAGGCTGTCGGCTCCAATTCGCGAAAATTTCATGCCGTAAAAATATGGTGTTTTGCTGTATTTATTTTGTATCCAACTTTTGTCATGCCTGATATTCTGTTTAACAGGATGTAGATCCAGTTAGCCATGCATCTAGCTATGTGTACACACTAGCAGAAACATGTAAGGCCAAGTAAAAAAAAGAAAGTAGTTTCTCATCCACATTTCTCGAGAAAGGTGATGTGGAAGGTCCTTGTATAAGATATCTTACTATTTTTCTGATCCAAAGCCACTGCATACATGGGCACTTGCAAGCCAGCACAAGGTGCTAGTGTAGTTTTATGCTGCCTGGTATAGTATTGATTTTCAATCATTGCACATACAAAGCTGTATGTGTACTAAAAATTTCACAACATAGAATACTTGTATCTGACTCTACAGAGTCAGGTAAAAGTTGAATGTTTTCCATCAATTTTACATGCCTCGGAATGATTTAACAGCACTGCAGCTAGTGTACATGTGCGTATCATACAGTATTCAAGTACCAACAGCAGAGCTACCTTCTATGTATGTATTGTAGGCTACATACTGCGACCGACTGCTTGCAATGAGTACAGTGCAGAGCTTTCAGCTCAAGTGATTGATTCACAGGTTAGTAAAGACTACATGTAAAGCGCTTGAATAGACCCCGTACTCCTGAGCCTCCTTTCTCAGTTCACACTTTTCCAGCTAGAGTGTGTGGTTTCTTTCTGATATTTAGATAGGTTAGGAGACTCCATTTGAACTGAGTTATACATAATTTTAAAGCTTAGAGTCTGTTCTTTTAGAATCTGCCCTTACAACTAGAAATGCAAATCTGGTGACTTTTTGTTGGTTTTGTGGTGCAGGGTCACATATCATTACTAGAGGAGATACTAATACATTGTATGCTTGACAGCAGGATCGGTGAATTTCCAATTTTATTTATTTTTTTGGCCACCCCAAAGTAGTAAAAAAAAAAAATGATGTGGCAACTCAAAAAAGATTTGGACAAGGACCAGGAAAATATTTTTAAAAATGTTTTCATCACCATTTTGAAAAATAGTAAATAGTAAAAAAGTTGACATGGTGCCAAATCAGATGCGTGCAAGGACGAGAAACTACTTTCCCATTTTACTTGGCCTTATAGTCATTGGAATTCAATGAGACATGTCAACGTAAGTTCACATTGTTGTCCTCACCTACAGATCTGCCAAGACCAAAAAAGCGCATCACAGAGCTAATGATGAAAACAGCGAGGGGAGCCACCTCAAGTCCTGAAAGAGAGAGGCCAGAGTCAAGCTTAAGGGAGTGGCACCTGGACTTTTTTCATAATCCTATAGAGATTCTGTCCTCATCATCAAGTTCTAATGGACGCGTGTCAGGGGTCAAGTTTGAGATAAATCAAATTAAGGTGAGATATTGGATTCTTGAATACTATGAATGTGCTCAAGGCTTGCCAGGTAAATTATGTCCATCTCACCTGTTTCTTTATTGCTAATAGATTTGTTTGGTTAATGCATCCTTATTATCAAATTTCTGTACTATGCAGTGATAGTATGAAATTGCATATATGAGATTGCATTTCAGACAAAGAATCAACAAGGTAATATGCATGGTGAAGTGATGTGGTGATAATGATTATAATAGTTAAACTAGACTTAGAATTTGTCAACACTGACAAATTAGGTGATCCGATCTGTTTGGAAATCAATGATGTGAGTCCTGATCCAAATAGGCATGACCATACAGGTTTCATCGGTGTTGAGGGGACATTGGCCGTGTGATGTTTGGATTCTCATTTAGAAAAGGGAGTCAGACCTGCCATCTTTGGTACCGAATTTCGTATACAGTAACGAAGATACAGAGTGAAGTATATAATATGACCTTTGACCCCACTTTGCACACCCAAGATGACATCTGAGCAAAAAGTGGTTATTTTGTGAAATGATTCTTGTAACATGGTCTTTGCGTGTGCAAAATGTGGAAAAGATAGGACATGTATTCACCAAGATACAGGATGAAACATTTTTTACCTTTGACCCTAATTTACATAACCACGATGGTGTTCGATCAAGTAGTTGTTATTTTATGAAATAATGTACGTGACATGAACTAAACATGTGCAAAATATGGGGGTGATAGGGAATTTCTTTCTTGAGTTAATGCAAAGAAAGTTGCAAAAAGGAAGAAATATGACAATACATTTAAGCTAAGCTTTGCTTTCAGTGAAGTTTTTCGACATGATTTTGACGTTCTGTGAAAAAACGGAGGACATATAACGATAGCCCAAAGTCTCAGCTACAACATATTAAAATCTGAGAGAAATTCACTGAAGGGTAAGTGAGCTAGTGCTCGATAAAGACAATCATGTCAATTTTCACATCTAGAAAAATTCCCTCCCATAGAGATAACACGTCATAGCGAAGATAGAGAAAAAAGTACATATGTGACCGTGCACCTCAAAACGAACATAAAGTCGCACACACTGATTTTGCGTGAGGACTGAAAATAAGTGAAATGGGTCAACCTAGCTGAACTTGACTTTTTCATATTTTCTGAAAGAGCAGGTCTTCTTTTACATTATGCTAAAATTTGGTATCATAAAACGGGAAAGTGTGATTTTTTAGCAGTTTATCTCGAACATTTTTAGTAGAATAGTGTGATTAGGTGTGTCTTTAGAATCCCTTTTTCATTTCTGAAAAACCTTGTCCACACTCTTCACTTTCAACTCTAATAACTTTTGAAAGGATAGTGCTACTGCTTTGAAAGTTGGCATTAATTATGGACAGAATGTGTTAATGAGGCACATTTAATTTCAGTGCAATCTGATAATCCCTTCATTGTTGTTACTCTGGTGGTTTACTTCCTGTTTTTTGTCCCATTCATCGCACAGCCAGCACGGTTTGGTAAAGATTAAGTGCTTGAATAGACACTGTACTTCAGAGCCTCTTTTCTCAGTTCACACTTTTCCTGAGTTTGTGCTTTCTTTCCAATATTTAGATAGGTTAGGAGAGTCCATTTGATTTGAGTTATACATCATTTTAGAGCTTAAAGTCTGCTCTTTCAGAATATGGTCTTAACTAAAAATTCATGTCTGCCGACTTTTTGTTTATTTTGAGGTGCAGGGTCACATATGACCTTTGACCCCACTTTGCACAGACAAGATGGCATCTGAGCAAAAAGTGGTCATTTTGTGAAATGATTCTTGTAACGTGGTCTTTACGTGTGCAAAATATGGGAAAGATAAGACATGTAGCTACCAAGATACAGGATTAAACATTTATGACCTTTGACCCTAATTTACATACCCAAGATGGTGTCCGATCAAGTAGTTGTTATTTTATGAAATAATGTACGTGACATGAACTAAACATGTGCAAAATATTGGGCTGATAAGTCTTGTTTTTCTTGAGTTATTGCAAAGAAAGTTGCAAAAAGAAAGGAATATGAAAATACATCGAAGATAAGCTTTAATTTCAACCAAGTTTTTGGACGTGATCCCGACTCCGTATGCAAAAACGAAGGGCACATTTACGATAGCCTAAAGTCTCAGCTACAACATACTAAAATATGGGAGAAATTCACCGAAGCATAAGTGAGCTAGTGCTCGATAAAGATAGTCATGTCAATTTTCATTTCCAGAAAAACTGCACTCCCATAGAGATAACACGTAAACTGGTCAAATTTGACAAGGTTACTTTCAATCCCTTTTTACGAGGTGATGCCGTCATCCAATCAAAATGTTGTTATTATATGACTGAAAGACCATTTAATAAGATACAACATATTGAAATTTGGGTGAAAATTGACAAAGGATAAGTGAGATGCGCTTGAGTGAACTTGAAATTTGATGACGTCATTTTGAAAATTTACTTTTTTTATTTTATTAAGAAATCTGATATCTTTTAATCATTTCTCCAGCATCGCAAACCCATGAAATGACATGTACAACTCATTAGCTTTCAGAATATGTAAAGAAAATGGGCGGTCACCGTCCATCCTGACGAGTAAAATCGGATTTAAAATTGGCGGTATTTTGACATTGTTCCGCTGTATATCGCCATTGACGCGCGCGCGGAATTTCAACTTTGACGGGCCTGTATGACGTCATATTGAGTCGAATTGACTTGAAACTTGGTAGAAATATTCCTTGACATTTCAGGCATCCGATAGGTGTGAAAAAAAGCGGGAAATTTCTATTGCATATGAACTGTGCGTGCGTAATGTGCGCGCGCGTACGCGTCCGTCCATTTTTTTCAATTTTTAAAAAAATGCTCCAAATGGTCTGAAACGTGTGCAAAAAAAAAAATTTGAGCTCGATTTGAGCATACAAATATTTCAACGCGCGCGTACGGGCACGTTTTAATGATAAATATGAATTTTGAGAATATGAGTAGAATGCACATAACTTGAAATATATGTGACGTAAATTTCATTGAAAAATTCCATTCTATTAATGAGATATGATTGAGAATGTGTTTTCATATAATGACGTCATAGTGACGTCACGGTCGACTGATAACTATGATTTTATAAAATCTGTTGTCTTTGGGACATGATACATATATGGTATAATTTTGAAATTGATAGGAAGAGCACTTTCTGAGCAAATCGCTGCACAATTTTTGAGGAGAAATAAGAAGAAGAAAAAGAAGAAGAAAGAATCAGTACAGATACAGAAGGTGATCCAAGAGGATACTCGGATCACCTAATAATACCGATGATAACATGGAATTTACAAGTAATCATCATCTATGTGCAGGCGAAAGTAATGTTTTGAAGATCTGAACTTATATACATATATACGAGAGAGAGAGAGAGAGAGAGAGAGAAGGAAATAGAGGATACATGTATATGCAGTGCTATTAATCAGACATGGAATGTATTTGAAGAGTAAAACAGCTATTCACCTTTGGGCAGAATCTGACAAAATTCAAATTAACAGCCAAGGAAAGTTTTTGTGTGTGCTGTTTATCGCAAGTGATGTAGTTTGTATAACCATGTGGATATACAGTGTATTTGATCTATAAGTCCACAAGCATATATTTCCACATGATCACTGAAGTAGAGTGAGAATGCATCCAAAAGGATCATTTGCTAGTCTCAGGTGTAATTCTTTACATCCTTCATTATACCCCCACCCACACATAATGTGTATGGGGTATATAGGAATCACTCTGAGGTTGGGTGGCCGGGCGGTCGGTTGGTCGGGCGGTTGGGCATGTGCAAATGTGCATGTGTGACTGCTATCAAAGATAGATGAGCAAGACACCTACAATTTGTAACCCTAGCACTTAATTTGCAGCTTCAAATTTGGCACATGTGACAACTATATGTGACTATGCACCACAATGATGTATCACTCAATTCCATTGGACTCTCTTAACCTATCTAAATATTGGAAAGAAAGCACACACTCTGGAAAAGTGTGAACTGAGAATAGAGGCTCTGAAGTACAGGGTCTATTCAAGCGCTTAATTGTCACTATTAAGCTGTGCTACCTGTGAGATGAATGGGACAAAAACAGGATGTACACCACTGTAGCAACAACAATGAAGAGATTATCAGGTTAGGCTGAAATTAAGCATGCTCTATCAACACATTCTTTGCATGATTAATGTCAACTTTCATAGCAGTAGCATTATCCTTTAAAAAAGTTATAAGGAATGAAAGTGAAGAGTGTGCAAAGGATTTTGAAGAAATGAAAGGGGCCTCTAAGACATACCTGATCACACTACTCTACCATAAAAAGGGTTGTATAACGCACTGAAAACCCACTTTGCCATTCATTTTAAGATCCCAAACTGAACAATAATGTAGAAAAAGAAAATGTCTTTCAGAATAATATGGACAACTCAAAATTGACTTGGTTGACCCGTTTCACTATTTTTTGAGTCCTCACGTAAATTCAAGGTGCCACGGTCACATACGTGTAGTATGTAGATGTGCATACTTAATCTTTCGCCATTGTTGATCAATACATTGCCATGGTAATGGCATATTTTGAATGAAAATCATACTAAAATATTGTGGATTCAGTTAACTCCCTTAGTCTTTGGCTTGATTTCAATGGTTAGGTACTGCTGTTGAAAGACATTATCATAGTTTTGTACTGCCGTGTAAATGATTTTCAAACATGTGCAAATTCACCATAAATATGTCACACCCTAACACACTTGCTTCTGAGTCTCCAAAGTCTGATAGAAGACATTCTAATACCCCGTTTATACTAAGGAAAAAGCGGGTTCTGAAACCCCCTGTAGCCGCTTCGAGCAGGCTTTCAGCTCAGTATAAACAGACAGAATTCAGAAAAGGCGATCCGGTCGGGTCGGGTCCGGTCGGGTTCTGAAACCTCCTACGGGGGGAGGTTTCAGAACCCGCTATAGCAGGCTCGAGGAGGCTCGACAGCAGTATAAACGCTAGGGGGTTCGAAAAGCCGCTTTTTTGCCGACCCGGAAGTTATCACTGGAGGTCATCGCGCGTTCATGATGTAAACAAGCAACTGCACCGAATCGTGAACCCACGTTGTTCTAAATTCGCGCTCAGCAGTCACGTTTCCGCGCGAAAGTGATGCCACGAAAGCGCGCGCCGGTTTTCGGAGGGGAATTCGGTTACCATAGGAACGGAAGCCGTGTCCCTGCTAAGACCCGCTCGGGCCTGCTTTCGCTCGCGCAGTATAAACAGACGAGAGCCCGCTTTTCGTAGCAGGTTTTCGAACCTCCTCAAGGCGGCTCGAAAACCCGCTCGCAGTATAAACGGGGTATGAGACACTTTCACGGCCAGTGCCACACTTTCAAAAGTGTGTGTGTGTGTGTGGGGGGGGGGCAGTTCATCATTTCTGGTGCCACTTCCGGGTTTCATCAGGTAACAACCAAAATAATAATTAACTAGAACCGGAATTTGTCAACACTGACAAATTAGGTGATCCGATTTTTTTTTTTAAATCAATGATTCGAGTCCTGATAGTGTAAAGTCTCAGCTACAACATGTTAAAATCTGAGAGAAATTCACCGAAGCATAAGTAAGATAGTGCTCGATAAAGAGAGTCATGTCAATTTTCACATCTAGAAAAATTCCCTCCCATAGAGATAACACGTCATAACGAAGATAGAAAAAGAAGTACATATGACCTTTGACCCCACTTTGCACAAACAAGATGGCATCTGAGCAAAATGTGGTTATTTTATGAAATGATCCCTGTAACATGGTCTTTATGTGTGCAAAATATGGGAAAGATAGGACATGTATTTATCAAGATACAGGATGAAACATCTATGACCTTTGACCCTAATTTACATACCCAAGATGGCGTCTGATCAAGTAGTTGTTATTTTGTAAAATAATGTTCGTGACATGAACTAAACATATGCAAAATATGGTGGTGATAGGGTATGTTTTTCTTGAGTTATTAGGTGATCCGAGTATCCTTCGGATCACCTTCTGTATCTGTACTGATTCTTTCTTTATTTCTCCTCAAAAGTTGTGCAGAGGTTAGCTCAGAAAGTGCATTACCTATCAATATCAAACTTATACCATATATGTATCATGTCGCAAAGACGACAGCGCAAGTAAAATCATAGTGATCAGTTGACCGTGACGTCACTATGACGTCATTATATGAAAACACATTTTCATGCATATCTCATTAATGGAATAGAATATTTCAATTAAATTTACGTCACATATATTTCAAGTCAAGTGGATTCTACTCATTTTCTCAAAATTCATTTTTATCTCAAAACGCGCGCGTACGCGCGCGTGGAAATATTTGTATGCTCAAAACGAGCTAAAAAATTTTTTGCACACGTTTCAGACCATTTCGAGCATTTTTTGAAAAATTGAAAAAATTGGACGGACGCATACGCGCGCGCACATATTCGCACACACAGCTCATATGCAATAGAAATTTTCAGTTTTTTCACACGGATCGGATGTCCAAAATGTCAAGAAATATTTCTACCAAGTTTCAAGTCGATCCGACTCAATATGACGTCATACGGGCCCGTCAAATTCAAAATTCCGCGCGTGCGTCAATAGGGATACACAGTGCAACTATGCAAAAAAACCGCCAATTTTAAATCGGATTCTACTCGTCAGGATGGACGGTGACCCCCCATTTTCTTGACACATTCTGAAAGTTGATGAGTTGTACATATCAATTCATGGGTTGGTTATGCTGACAAAATGATTAAAAGATATCAAATTTCTTAATAAAGTAAAAAAAGTAAATTTTCAAAATGACGTCATCAAATTTCAAGTTTACTCGAGCGTATCTCACCTATCCTTTGCTAATTTTCACCCAAATTTCAATATCTTGTAGCTTATAAAATGTTCTTTCATAAATAAAAAAAAACATAATTTTGATTGGATGACGGCATCACCTTGTAAAAATGGATTGAAAGTAACCTTGTCAAATTTGACCAGTTTACATGTAATCTCTATGGGAGTGCAGTTTTTATGGAAATGAAAATTGACATTCCTATCTTTATCGAGCACTAGCTCAGTTATGCTTCGGTGAATTTCTGCAAGATTTTGATATGTTGTAGCTGAGACTTTGGGCTATCGTAAATGTGCCCTTCGTTTTTTCATACGATGTCGGGATCACGTCAAAAAACTTACTTGAAATTAAAGTTTATCTTCGATGTATTGAAATATTTCTTTCTTTTTGCAACTTTATGTGCAATAACTCAAGAAAAACATACCCTATCACCGCCATATTTTGCACATGTTTAGTTCATGTCACGAACATTATTTCATAAAATAACAACTACTTGATCAGACGCCATCTTGGGTATGTAAATTAGAGTCAAAGGTCATAGATGTTTCATCCTGTATCTTGGTGAATATATGTCCTATCTTTCCCATATTTTGCACCCGTAAAGACCATGTTACAGGGATCATTTCACAAATTAACCACTTTTTGCTCAGATGCCATCTTGTCTGTGCAAAGTGGGGTCAAAGGTCATATGTACTTCTTTTTCTATCTTCGCTATGACGTGTTATCTCTATGGGAGGGAATTTTTTAGATGTGAAAATTGACATGACTCTCTTTGTCGAGCACTATCTTACTGATGCTCCGGTGAATTTCTCTCAGATTTTAATATGTTGTAGCTGAGACTTTGCACTATCAGGACTCGAATCATTGATTAAAAAAAAAAATCGGATCACATTAATTTGTCAGTGATGACAAATTACAATCTCTAGTTACACAGAAAGTTGCAGAAATATTTCAATACATCGAAGATAAGCTTTAATTTCAACCAAGTTTTTAGACATGATCCCGACAACGTATGAAAAAACGAAGGGCACACTTACGATAGCCCTACGTCTCAGCTACAACATATTCAAATCTTAGAGAAATTCACCGAAGCATAACTGAGCTAGTGCTCGATAAAGATAGTCATGTCAATTTTCATTTCCATAAAAATTGCACTCCCATAGAGATTACACGTAAACTGGTCAAATTTGACAAGGTTACCTTCAATCATTTTTTTCGAGGTGATGTCGTCATCTAATCAAAATTGTGTAAATACATTTCTGAAAGAGCATTCCATAAGCTACAACATATTGAAATTTAGGTGAAAATTGGACAAGGATAAGTGAGAAACGCTCGAGTAAACTTGAAATGTGATGACATCATTTTGAAAATTTACTTTTTTTACTTCATTAAGAAATTTGATATCTTTTAATCATTTTTAAAGTATCGCCACCCCATGAAATGACATGTACAACTCATCAGCTTTCAAAATATGTAAAGAAAATGGGGGGTCACCGACCATCCTGACGAGTAAAATCGGAATTAAAATTGGCGGTTTTTTTGCATTGTTGCGCTGTATATCGCCATTGATGCGCGCGCGGAATTTCAACTTTGACGGGCCCGTATGACGTCATATTGAGTCGGATTGACTTGAAACTTGGTGGAAATATTCCTTGACATTTTAGACATCCGATAAATGTGAAAAAACGGGAAATTTCTATTGCATATGAGCTGTGCGTGCGTATATGCGCGCGCGCGTACGCGTCCGTCCAAATTTTTCAATTTTTCAAAAATTGCTCCAAATTGTCTGAAACGTGTGCAAAAAAATTTTGAGCTCGATTGGAGCATACAAATATTTCAACGCGCGCGTACGCGCACGTTTTTAAGATAAATATGAATTTTGAGAATTTGAGTATAATGCGCTTGACTTGAACTATATGTGACGTAAATTTGATTGAAAAATTCCATTCCATTAATGAGATATGAATGAAAATGTGTTTTCATATAATGACGTCATAGTGACGTCACGGTTGACTGATCACTATGATTTTACTTGCGCTGTCGTCTTTGCGATATGATACATATATGGTATAAGTTTGACATTGATAGGCAATGCACTTTCTGAGCTAACCTCTGCACAACTTTTGTCCAGAAATAAAGAAAGAAAGAAAGAAAGAAAGAAAGAAAGAATCCGTACAGATACAATAGGTGATCCGAGAGGATACTCGGATCACCTAAAAAAAAACCTTCGGTGCAACTTTCTGCTGCCACTTTTGAGTTTCTTCAGCTGACAAGCAAAAACAAGAACTTTCCCGCACTTCAACTCGCAATCTGCTTCCAGTCGACATCGACTCACAAGCAAAACAAGCAAAGCTTTAAAATAACTACATTGTTTTTTACTGGTGCCACTTCCGTGGTCAAAAAAATTGGGGAGTTAGAACCTATGTATTCCTTATGTTTTATGCAAATAAAGTGAGCCCCCCCCCCCCCCCCCCACTCCGATTACTTGAATTGAAAGCTCTGCTCTGTATTCATTGCAAGCAGTCGGTTGCAGCATCAATGTACCATACACACATTGTAGCTCAGTCGTCACCAGTGGTGTACCGTGGATCAAGACATTGGGGGGGGGGGGGCACCCACCGGCACGGGAGATGGAGTATGCGAGGGAGCGAAGCGACCGAGCCCGGGCGAGCAGAGCGAGCGAGGGGGGGGGGGGAGGGTGTGGGAGGGGGGTGTCCCCCCTCCCACGGTAAGAACTTTTTGCAATTTTATAGTGTAAATGGTGCAATTTGATTTATGTTTTGTTGTGTTTTATCTACTTAAAAGAGTCCCCCTTTTTTAAGTAAGCAGCAGTATATTTGATGTAGGTTATTATTGAACAATTTGGTACATGTTTGTAACAGATGTATTGCTAACGGCGGAACTATAGTCGTAAATATACATGGATTTCATCTCAACTGGGGGGGGGGGGGTTGAAATCTATTCTGCCCCATATGAAAAGAAGGCATGAACGGATCTAAGCAAAGAACAGAACCTTTAGTTCAGAATATTGTAGTGAGTGAATGAGTTTTCTTTCGTATTTTATCATTGAAATTATAGCATTTCTTTTCTAGTTTACTTCTTTCAAGATGTGACAGTGACAGTCAGTATTCTCGCAAGGTGACGGTAAGTTCGCAAACAGAGGTTTAATATTTTAGTAGGCTATAGAAATTAAAACGACTGTCTATTGGGGAAACATCCACTGTAAATCTCTTTATTTGATAGACAGTTAAAATAGATAGTCAAACTCATCATGTTATATGTATAGTTTTGGCTACTAGAAACTGATTATGTTAAGCTAATAGTTTTATTCATTGAGATATTTCGGATGAAACATAAAGAAACATTCATGCAAGTAGTGTTCCCAGAAACAATAATTCGAGTTAAATCAGCCGGCAAAATACTTAATCGGGAGCCTCCCGACATTTCTACTTTAGGTTTATATACATATTGCCCGCTAGTGACGGTACATAGTTGACTAAGAATTTTGTTCTATATCTACGGATTTTTGTAGGTTTGATGGCATATTCTTAATTGGGTCGAGAGTGCTGTGCCAATACTGACTGAATCACTGAGAGAACCTTGGGAATGCTGCAATTCAAAACAAAATTGACGAAAACGTTTTCAGTTAAACCAAACCCATACTTTGGCTCTAATCAATGCCTGTAAATATTCTTTTGAGAAAGTTTGGACCACATAAATGATGACCATGGATCGCAGAGGTCATTCACAACAAGCAACCAGTTGGATGGACAACAGGCAACCAATTGGATGACAACAGGCAACCAGTTTAATGGACAAGTCAAAATATCAATTGCCGATCACACTTTCGCGCAAATTCCGTCACAACTTTGTCAAAGTCGATTCGCTCAGTTTCTTCCGCTTCTATGCTCATCAGAGCAAGTCCCGTGAGTCTGTCTTGACTCATAGTTGTGCGGAGGTAGGTTTTGAGTCTGCACAAGGTGGAGAACGACCTCTCTGCTGAGAATGAAGACACTGGAATGCAGCCCAGTGTCTTGAAGAGCAGCCACATGTTTGGAAAGGTGGCTTGAAGTTGATGTAGTATGGAAACAATATCCTCCATCTTATGCACTGGTGCCGTTAACCCTTGAAGATAGCACCTCCACACTTCAAATTCTCCATGAAGAACTTCTTGTTGGAGACGGTAAAACGCAGACACGCGGTGGATATCATCCGTACAGGAACTGTCGTCGTCCGGCGGTAAAAGTAAGCGCGTTAAAGCAGCTGCAACCTCCAGCGATTCAGAAGACAGTCGATCCTGTAGTTCTCCAGTGATGGTATCTATTGCCTGGTAGAGCACATCTACTCTGTTTGTCTCCTTAAGAGTTTTTTCTTGACGGATGCCACCACCAAGCTTGGCTGGTAACTTGCGGATACGCCTGACTTTGGTCTCTTCTGCTGTCACACCGAAGGCACTTCCAACGGCATTTGCTGAGTCCCACAGAAAGTCGAAGGTTTTCTCGGTTCGTTTGCTCTGTGGGTAAATGAGGGAGGTTAAGTTTAACGTAATCAGAAATCCCCATAAATAGAAGGTGGCATATTAAAAAAAAAACATTTATAGGGATATATTCTTTTGCTTTAAATACTAAAGCATGAACGAAATATTTGTTTTGACCTTTCATTTCAAGATTGTCGATTCACTTAACTGGAATTCAAAATGCACACCCCATTTTCAGTGAAAATATTTAATTATCGATGATGTATTGTGTGGTGAGCATAATACATGTACAATATGTACATTTACATGATGTCAAAATTAGACTTCACTTAATAGTCATTGATCTATAATAAGAAACAAGAATCTTATATGCATATAAACAGAAAGAAAGAGCTCTGCGTGGCGGCAAAACAAATTATCCAGGAGTAAGCGAGTAAACCTACTTCCAAAGCCCCAATTGTTGCCTGCACTACATTCTTCATTTGTGGTACGCTCATCTTGGGATCCTGGAGGCTTGTAGACAGAGGATTTGTTGTACCAAACAACAGAATCACAATCCTAAGTGTAAGAATAAACTCAGATGTCAGAATGTTCTTGAGCAGTGAAGACGCATCGGCTCCTGACTTGTTTAGTTCTGTCTGTTCAATATGTTCGAGGGTCTGCACAATGCTCTCGAAAGAAGAAGACACTGCTTTCACCAAACTGAACCTGGGAGGTGGGTGAGAAAGTAAAAGCAAATTTAATTTTCTTCTTACTAAATAAAACACTAAAGGCATCTCAACGAGGCTGGTACAGCTATTGCAATAGATTGTGATTCATTTTGGTTACTCCAGACATTATAAACCTAATAGTAGGCATGTTTTTTTTATGATTATTATAGGCTACTGTCGAATAATAGAGGCACATAATTATACAGATAGACACTATACAGACAGGGGTATAATATGATCAGTACTGTATATATGATAATAGTTTCGATTTAAATGGCAGTGCCTAATAATTTATGATATACCTCATCTCTTAGTGCCTTACACAATGACACTATTATTACTCCGATCACTGGATTATCATTCCTGCACTCGAAGTGCACCTTTTCAAGTCCCTAGCTAGGGAGCACATAAGCCGCGACCTCTTCTAAGATATTGAAGAACATGCTAAAGTTTAATTTGATCTAAGATCTGAGATTATGCGCTTACCACGAACTCCAACGTGTGTTTCAAAATCGTTTCAGTGTCTTGAAAGTATTGCGAGTGTCTGTCTTGTCTTTGGAACCCTGAGGCTGGTCGATAGCAGCTGCTGGTTGATCTGAAACCCTCTCCTGTCCACTGCCATTATCATATGTATCTACTGAATCTGGCATATTCTGAGAGTCATATGGCTGGTTGTCAGTTCCTGACGTAGAAGCAAAGTGATCGATTGGTGTTTCTTTTGCTGCTTCCTTTTGCTTCGAGGCGAAGATGTGGTGTCTCTTGCTGCTACCAGTGATGAAGTTGTAGAGAGATTGCACGGATCCCAAACAATTCCGAATTTGGAATATTGGTTGGGTAGCATGCTGAAGGCTGAGGTTTAGCTGGTGGGCATAGCAGTGGATGTAGAGGGCGCGGTTTTCCACTTCCCGTATCCTGGTACTCAAACCTGTGTATTTTCCCCGCATATTCGCGGCGTTGTCATAGCAGTGCGCCCGCAGACTATCCAAATCAAGGCCAAGTTTTGTCAACACATTTTTCAGCAGCAGAAAAAGTGCTTCCCCCGATGTCGATGGTGTCGTCCAAAGACGATGGTGTCGTCCAAAGACCAATGAATCGTTCCTTTGTGATTCCAGTCTGCTCACACACATATCGGACACACACGGAGACCTGCTCGTCGCGGGACAGGTCTTGTGTTTCATCTACAATTATCCCGTAAGGTCCTGAAGCTTTGATTTCACTTATAATTTGATTTTGAATTTGTGTTCCAATTATCTCAATGATTTCATTTTGTATTTTGGGGCTAGTGTATGTCACTAATATGCTCATGAAAGACCGGAGTTGCTCGTTGTCCTGGCAACAAAGATCCACCAGCTCAAGAAAGTTGCCTTTATTTGACGAAGTTTCCCCTTCACGATGACCTCTGAGAGGGAGCGATTGTTTTCCAAGGAAGGCAATGGTCCTGCTGATGGTCTTCAAGTGTTCCCGGGTTTCCTTTATGTTCGAGGTCCTTTTGTCGTCTAGTAGTTGTGCAGTCGATTTGGATTGTGATTTCCATGACGCGTATTTACACATTGCGTCCTTGTGCATTTCACTGTTGGCATGATCCTTGAATTTTTGAGTAGCTTTTTGCCATTTTTCGAATCCGCTAACAACAAACTCCTTTTCTCCCTTACTTGGTAGAGTTGGTTCAAATGTACGACATGCAAAGCAGAATGCCTTGTTCAGTTTGATGCTGTATTCCAACCACGTGTGGTCTTCATACCACTCTGCACGGAAGCTCCGTCTTTTGCCCGCACTAAACGTAGTCACTGGATACTTTGCTAGCTTGGGTTGAAATGGCCCTTCTTCCAGCACAGATTGCCCCGGCCCATGGCATGGGTCCCGTGGATTAGCGTCAGTTTCTTGACTTTCTTCCCCGCCTGATGATGATGTGGAAGCTTTAGTATTCTTCTCTTTCTCCTCATCTCTGAACGTAACTGAACAATCCAATTTAGGGGTTGGACTAGATGGTGGATTCTCGGAGGGACTGGGGGGTTTAGTCGAGAAAAACGAAGTTAACGCTAGCTGTTTTTTCCGCGACATCTTTATCCTCAAGACCACAAAGGCCCAAACTCAACCGTAGTGTCGAATCAAAATTCGACCAATACGTAATGTCACTGCACAGAATTGTAGGAGTAGGAGGCGCACACATTTGCTTTTAATGTAGAATTTCAGATCAACAAACATCGTGTTACTAAGGTACTTTACATCTTGTGAAATCTACCAGAAAAACGCACGCACTTAAGATTTCTGCCCAGTGTAATTGTAACTTTCATTTCAGGCGCCCCGTGCTGTCAATAAGTGGTGGTCGCAAACTCGTGGCAATGGTTGCTTTTTTTTTTTCAATTGAGTATTCTACATCGATAAATTATGTGGTGATAAATGTTGTAAATCAAAAGTGTGAATCTATTGCAAAATTATATTGCCTCCTGCCAATGATAATGAATATTTGTCTAACTGTTAGTATTATAAGTAATGAGTTATCTTCAAATGTGATTTGTGTAGATAAAATATGTGTTTCATTATGTGTTTCGTCGCATTTCGACCTATCAAACATTCTGTCTTACTCTTCAGTTTTCCTCGTTTGCTCGTAAAGTGACTATTCTGATTCATATACCAAATTTAAAATAACATCAACATCTTAAAATTCTTTTCAAATGATCTTTGCATCAACTGATGCATATGATCGAAGTTTCACATTGATAAAGTTACGTGATGTTTTCTATATAAACACCCTGAATTTAACTATATGATTATATAGGTTTATTTATACAGGCCTATGATTTGTCTGGTCACTCAGGCGGGGCAAGCGTAAGAGCAGATAAAATTTCAACGACTGGATACTATGGAAAACAACTTTAGAAACATTTCTATAGATTTACATTTTGTATAATACGTATACATTCCTTCAATGTCTAAATTAAAAGGGAAAATATTAGGCCTTTATCTGAATGAATCACTAGTTCAGTTGAACAAAGAAATGATTGCGCGCGTGTGCAGGTGTGTGTGTGTGTGTTCTATATACATGGATGGAAAAGTTAGGAAATAGCTCTGGCTATAAGTCTTATTATTGGCAATGCAGGGCATTTCAGTATAGACTAGTACATTAATATGTAAAGCAACACTGCAAAATCAATGATAACTTTGATATTTATAACGAAGTGTAAGGTATATTCTACATCACATTGCGCAACATTGCAGCGACTCTCTCTGCCGTTCGGATGTTGTGAGTACAGTGCGCACATCCTGCTTATATTCAGAATGCCAACCAGGAATCACGCTGAATCACAATCTTTTCTAGGTGCCGGGCTTTTAAAACAATGTTACACACTATATACCTCTTTAATCATATTATGGTTACAAAATCTTAGAAAAATATCTAATTTCTTGATCACCCTTTCATCTCAATTTCAAAAGCAGTTTAATTTTAATTTTCCTTGAATTACAATCTTTTTTCTTTTTTTTTTGCCGACGGATTGGGCCATGCCCCCCGTAGTTACGCCACTGGTCGTCAGTACGCAAATACTGTACAATACATACACATACACAGCAGCACAGTAAAATCATTCCAAATGCGTAAAAGTGCCAAAATTAATGGCAAATATTCAACCTTTGCTTGACTTGCAGACTCAGATACAAGTACATGTATTCTAAGTTTTGACATTTTGGGGGTTAGTACGTGTCTGACTGAAAGTACTATACCAGGCTGTGTCATAACTACACTAATACATGTATTTAGCAGCTTGTGCTAGCTTGCAATGCCATGTATGCAGCAGCTAAAACTTCAGATCAGAAAAATGTTACAATATCACATAGTAAGGACCTCCCGTATTGCCTCTCTCGAGAAATCCACACAAGAAACTTCTTTCTTTTTGGCCATATTACACTGTATTACATCTTTGTGCACAATTACTGGCCATGTTTTTTGACAGATTTTATTCAAATCCGGTATGGAGGTATATCATTCTGTAGGTAGGATTAGGAGTTGTCTGTTCCCAGGAACGATCAAGACTTTACTGACGTTGACACTGGGCACTGTACAATATGCAGTTCCTGGTGTCGACAAAACAGACGTACCCCTCACTGCATGCAGTTGCTGGTAGGGGGTTCTGTTTCCTTTGTCTCTTTGGTACAGTCTATGTGTTCTTGTAATGGTGTACCGGGTATTATTTTTGATGTCTTTGGTTTCAGATTGGTTGTCTTTGGTTTCAGATATAAAATTGTTTTCTGTATATATACAATTAAAGAGAAATTGAGCATATGGTATGTATATGTAGCAATTGTGCTATTATAGACGTGCTATCTGATGTAAGGTGCTGTGAAACAACTAAATTGTTTGTAAGAGCACCAGTGTAACTATTGTATTTTATTGTTTTGCATTTTATTGTATCATTAAAAAATCTCACTGCCTATGATTTTGTGGTAGTGCTCTTGCTTGTTTCATCATCATACATAAAACAGTTGATTTTTAAGGGTCTCCTTGCGTACGCCCTATTAGCTACACTTCTGGATGGATTTTGTTTAATTTTTGTGTAGAGATTAATTATAGTCGAATCTGAACCCTTAAATTTTGGGTGATGCTGCCCCCAGTGTTCTTCCCTTTACAGGGTCAGAGACAGTCACTATGTTACAGTGCATATTTCTTACATGCATGCACTCTGTCTGGCTTAATTCTAGATCGAATTCATACAAAAATAATTTATGGAGGTGCATTCAGGGTAAAACTGAGACACCTTGTTGTGTTTGGAGGTGCCAACCCCCTGCCTCCCAGTGTGATAAGTGTACTTTTTACAGGGTCAGATGTCATATTGTGCATGACCTATGGGCTACATTTCTTGGATTTTTTTATTCAAATTCAATATATGGAAGTGTCTTATGGTCAATAGCACAATCAGGGTATGCAATTGTGTAACAGGGCAAAAATGAAAAAACTTGGTGAAAATGCTTTTTTTGTTGTTTGTTGTAGCTGAGTTTTCAAATTTTAATTTCATGTAAAGATCGAGTCAAAATTTTGCATTATACTGCGCATAAATTAGCATTTAAATTAGGGGTGTCGAATTACATTGAAATGACTAATATATTGGAAAAATTCATTTTAAAAAAGGAGAATGTTTTTTTCATCTGATATTGCTGTTAGATATTCCTGATAAATACATCCCTTTCATTCACCACCAGCACATAGCCATGACATATCACAAAATATGAATAAATTTCATATTTTCACTTCTCAAAATGGATGATCAATTTTGTAGGCATTATTTTGAATTCAAATAAAACCACTTTTACATATTTTATCATAATTCACTTTTGCCAAAGAGTGAAGAGGCGAAACTTTCAGGAATAAGTAACAGACATATAGTGGCCATTATTACAAATTTTTATGAAATTAGGGCTGGTACTTTGGAAGATATGATATTTTTCATTAAAAAATTATCTGTACAGTTTGACCTTGAATGTGCGCACAGTGTTTGGATCAATTCTCATATTTGTAAACACAGATAGAAGAATGAATGTGAGATTTATGATGACTTGAGTTGATATCCAAGCTGTGACACTCAAACAATGATATATTAAGCCAAAATACTATGTTTTTGCTTATGATATGTTTAGAAATTGAACAAGCATTGAAATATGAACACTGAACACATATCATATTCAATAAGGGAAAAAGATTCTTTAAAGTAGTCAAATTAGGATATACCTCACTGAAAATACTGAAAAACGGCTGCACTTATTTTCCTCAGCATTTGAAAATGGCTCAAAACTCAAAACTGGCTGAACATTTATTGGCAAACAGCGTACCATATCGTAGTGTGTCTTCAGTACTTTCAGGAAAAGCAGAAAAATAAGCTGTTTCTCCATGTATAGCTTTACAGCATGGGTTAAAAGGTCACAATGTCACAAAAATAAGCCAGCATTACACTCCTACCAGGATGGGACTTCAGACCTTATAACTTTCTCCAGCTGAAAGAACCACTGTTTTTTATTGCATGCAAGCAATGCCAGGAAAAAATTCATTAATTTGATACCAAACACATAGGGGTAGACTTAAAATATGGACCTCAAATCTTGATTTGACGTAAGTTGTAAAACGCTTTTTTTGACGCATTATGTGGGTTTTGGGGGACTTTTTGGTAATTAATCTTTAATAATTAACAGTAAATGAGAAGAAATTAGCTATTGTCTTACCACATGTGATTACTGATGTCTTAGCATGCTGCATGTGAATTTTTAAGTCAGTTGGTGCATTCTTTTAGAAGTTACAATTTTTTAAAGTGAGAAAGTCATGATTGCATACCCTGATTGTGCTTATCACCTTATACTGCATTCACATTTTCCATACGACTCTGCAGTGAGTGCTCAACTTGTGCGGAATACCCAGTGATGGATCCAGGAGGACCTCACCAGGCGCAAGCCCTCCCCCCCCCCCCTTTATTATTTTGTTGAAACAAAGGAAATAAAAAGAAAAAATGGGGGAGGGGTGCATGCGCCCCCCTTTAATTTTGTAAACATGCCCCCTCTTTACAGAATTCCTGGATCCACCCCTGGGAACACCGCCTTGCATCAGTCGCGGCTTAAATCTAATGACCAGCATGAATGCAGTATCATTTAAAGACTTTAACCACTTGTAATATTCAGTGGTAGCATTTTCAGTTGTTTCGTATAATTTTGTGCACAAAATGATTGATTTTTTAGGGTCTCCTTGCCTGCATTCCACTGGCCAAATTTCTTGACAGATTTTGTTTAAATTCTGTTCAGAGATGGTTATTGTAAAATCTTGTTGACTTGTGGTACCGTAAAGTAAGATATTTTCAGGACATGAAATTTGTGTGAATGGGAGCCGACAGCATTTTTCGCAGCATGAAAATTTTGTGAATTGTTACTGTGATTCAGTGCATACAGTGCAGACAAGAACTTTTATGAGCATTTTAATTTCACAAATTTTGGTTCTTGCAAAATTCATGAAATTGAAATGCATGTGAACATTGCTGGTCTTACAGAAGTTTAAAGTGTACATGTATCTGTACCCTAAGATTTAAATTTGTTAAGGCAATGCAGTATCAACTTTTGGGTGCACAAGCTCAGCATCAAAGGTCCATTTCAAATTCTTAAAATTTCACTATTTTCCCCATTTCGATGCAATGTCTGTAGTGCATACATGTATTACCAGATGAAGATTCTTTTAGGGAAAGTTTTTGGCCATGAGGTCAGAGGTCAAAGGTCAAGTGGAATTGCTAAAATTTCAATATTTTCTCCATGTCTTGAAAATGGCTGAAGGTATCTTCATGGAATTTAGTACATGATATGCATAAACTTCCTGACACTAATTCTCTTGGGAATTTTGGGTCGTGCGGTTAAAGGTCAGGTGTAGATGCTAGAACTCTACTATGTAATGCTGAAATTATACTTTTTCGGGGAGGCATACCAGTTTTCATAGCAACATTTCTAGTTATGTTAGAAAATGCTTGATAACCCCAGGAGTGTTTGACTTTTGACACATGACATATGGTGCATCTGGATCTGCTGAAGAACATCTATAGGTATTTGATTGGTTTGTACAGTGTGATAGGTTTGCTCACACTGTACTTTATACCTGGTAATCAGGGAAAGAAGGATAGATAATATGATCTGATATATCAGCTGAAGGATTGTTTTGAAGGAGATTCTTTTGTCTACTGGGAGGAATTGAAAAGACCTAAAAAACTGGCAATATACTGTATACGCCATATATTTCGCGAGTCTAAATTTTAGCGAATCAGGAATTCCTGACGATTTCGCGAGTGGTTAAATTCGCGATCGTGGAGTCCTGTACTGAAAGGAGAAGTGTACGCATGTATGTCACATTCACATCGGGATCAGAGTCAATATTTTCGCGTGTCTTTAATTTCGCAAATAGCTTCCGATTCGCAAAATTCATGAAAATAAAAACCTCGCGAAATATTCGGCATATGCAGTACACTGTGTATGGTCTTTTTTTGTAAGTGTTAAAAAGCAAGCTGCAGAATTCTGCTGGAGTCTGGATACTTCTTTCTACATAGGGAGATACATGTATTAGTAGAACAGTGAATTAGCAAAATCTAAAGCAACAAGAGATCAAAGCACCCTGGCAATCAGCCTGAAATCACCACATTCTGCTTATCATGTAGTATGATTTTCTCCTTGTATTTTATGTTGAAATGACAAATAAATGATAATTAGGATAAAAGTAAAAATAATTATGATGATAATGATGACACTACACCGTACTACTACTACTTCTACTACTACTAATAATAATACTAATATCAAAATGTCTGTTGTGACTTTATTTGAAGAGACTCTTACCTGAATGATAGATTGCACACCTGATTTCTAGACATGTATGAATTTCTTTTCAAAACTTATATGGGTCTGCATCATAGAATGGTAAAATTTAGATGACTATTGCTTCTGATAATGCTGCTCCAAGTTTTCCAGCATGTATAGGGTCAAATGTCATTTTTTTTTTTTTTTTGGGGGGGGGGGGGGAGGTGTCTAGTGTGTGCCAAACAGGTGATACTTCATAGTTTGTAATTCTGGAAATGAAGTAAGGTAATATGTTATTTTGAAGGTTTGAAAATCCAAAAATGAAATTAAGTTTATAGTTTATCCAAAAATGAATTAAGGTTCATCAAAATATGAGAGTGAACTAAGGTTTATAATTCTAAAAATCGAAAGAAAAAAAAAGGGGTATAAACTTCCATTGCATAGAAGTGATACTTCAAGTTGTCTATTAGTACACAGCAAAACACACTAACTTGGAGAAAAGTTAAGAAATTTCATTATCTTCATATTGACAGGAATAGATGGATTTTTTCCCTCAGAAATCATTGTAACCATGGAAGTAAAATGGGAACGCGAGGCCTCATTCTTTCTCTCGCCAATATCTTTTTTCTGTCTCATTTTTTTTTAATTTCTTCTTACTTTCACACACACACACACACACACTCTCTCTCTCTCTCTCTTTCTTTCTGTCTTCATCTCACGGTCTGTCTGTTTGTCATGCTGTCTGTTCTGTACTCTTCTCTCATATTCTCAGTATCCCTCATGAGTTTAATGACCTGGAATAAATAGCAATGAATGTTTCCGAAACTACCCCTGGGGAAATTATGCCGGAGATGGAATTTTCGCAGATGGAGTGGGGTAGGAGATGTCTTGCCTCCACGGCCCTGAAAAGAGATAAGAAGTCAATTCAATGGATTCACGTACATCAAGCAATAAAACTGGAGAAAAAAGTCATGCGTTTTTGTTGTCCTTCTTTTTTTATTTTTTAAGTTCGTGTACCTACAAGGTTTCCATTTAGTTGCAGGCAATTTTTTTTTTTAAAGGTTGCATGGCTATCAGAATGTAACTTTATTTCTGTACTTGGAAAAGAAAGATAGTGTATTTAAAGTCACAAGATCTGTAAGATTTTTGCTTGAAATAATGATAATGGAAATATTATCAAAATTGTTTTTGGTTACTCTTTCATCATAGAATTTCATAATATTACTTTGCAAGCTTTAACCCCTTCCCAAAGTAACCACAGGTAGAGCTAATGTTAAAGCATTACATGAGTGAGTGTTTGCAGAAGGTCTACTCCTGATAACGTGTGCATGTTGGTGTTCGTTTGCAAAGCTACGTATTGTAGAAGGTCAGCACTTGGTAGTGGATTGACAGCAATTTGTTATAGTAGATTCTCACTGTGGAGACAATTGCTGCATCAATTTAATTCATTCTCTTCCTTTTTTGGCTGCCATTTACCTGTATGCCTGTGAACAAAGTAATGACCTTCCATGCGTGCCACCTTGCATTCAAGCACACAGATATGACTCTTGTCATTGTGTATAATGCGTCATGCCCTGTATTTTGCAATCTCTAAAAGTATTTGCCCTCCATTATTGTACAATCTACAATAGATATAGCGTTTTAGAAATGAATGGCTTTGCTAGATTTTGGTCAGTTTTTTTTTCCCGAGTTAAATTCATAGTAATGCGTACTTTTATTGAAAAGATACAGTGCTGTGTGCAGGTGAATAATTTGCTGTACATGTGTATTATCAAGCCTCGATCTGCCCCAAAAGGTGCCAGAGGCATTTTGTTCTGGAGTTGTCCATCAGTCCATCACTTTGTTCTACATCTTGTCACTAAATTGGCATTTTTATAGAATAATGTGTAGAATGAAATCATGATTTGTATACCCCCTCCCACACATAGTCTATAGAGGTATAGGAATCACTCTGAGGTCGGGTGGCCAAGTGGTAGGTCAGTTGGTTTGTCACTCATTTGCAAAATCTTGTGGAACGAACTACTCCCCCATTTTTTTGGCAATGTGTGACCACTATCATAGGCAGATGTGCAAGACACCTACATGTATTTCATCAGCATCGAGTAATGCGTAACAGCAAATTTTCATAAAAATCATACAGAACATTGTGAATTGAAATACTCTCAGTTTTAAAGCAATTCAGCTGAATTTTAGCACATGTGATCATTGTAATATGTAGTTGTTGTGCAAGACACCTTTTTTAGTGAGTGGTAAGAAATCTGTTGCCATGACAACAGCAGTGTTTTAACTATTATCAAACAAATTTTGGTGGATCAAGCTGCTCTCAGTTTTTGAGCATTTCAGTTGGAACTTAGGATATATGATGGCTATATTATGTTACCATGCAAATCACTCTTTTTGAGTGTCAATATATCTGTTGCCATAGCAATTGATCAGCATTTTTATACAAACGGTACAAAAATAAGATAAATACATGTGGACTGACCTTTGCTTTCCTCATTTAACTTGAAATTTTGCACATTTGACCTCCATAATGTGTTGATATGCAAACTTCATCTTTTTAGAGTGTCAAATAATGTATTGCCATCAGATGGTAACAGCATTTTCTGAAAAAAAAAAAATCATACAAAAAATGTGGACTTTGCCAACTCCCTCAGTTTTAGAAGGTTTGACCAAATTTGTAGATGTTGAAAACACATGTCTCTTTACAATGTTGAACAATGTGTTTCTGTGCTAACAGCATTTTTCAGTAAAGAGCATACAAAGACATTGTAGATTGAGCTACAGGTTACTCTCTCAGGTTAAGGTGGGGATATTAATCACACTCAATGATAGTTCTAGTGGTTTTTTCCAGTATTCTTGTGTATTATCTATTAATTGTTCTATAATATATTATGCAAATGCTTTACAATTTTGTTAACTTTTGCTCTATATTGTTGATGTGGCTATAACTGGACAAATAAGACTTGTAGATACACTGTATTTATAACAACTATTAAAGTAAGTATGGATAAACTTTCATTGTTGTATTTACTTTGCAGAAATGTTCAAATTACTTGTGTCATGTGCTAAACAAGCTAATTTCAAATGAAAAAATATCAAAAACAAGTGTCTTTTTTATTCTTTTGCATTTCTTTGTTCTTATTTTGATATATTTTATTGTTTACCAAACTTAAACTGCATTCACAACATAAAAATCGTAATAGTAATCTGAAGTGGTATTTACTTGGAGTAAGTTTCTTCTTGCTACAGGCTAATACACAGGCAAATGAATAATTTGATCATTTTGCTTGACTTGTGATCAGTAATTGTATTCTGACACCACATCATGGGTCAGACATACACAGATAAGGTATCAAAATGTGCATGAAACATCAGAGAAAAAAATTCGAATTAGCATAGTGACATGCAATACACAGTAAAAGAGATGATGCACAACAATAATTGAGACCAAATTTTGTAAAGTGATGATCAGAGATGAAACAAATCAAGCTTTTTTATGTTTGCTGTGGAACAAAACAAGTTTAAGATGCTGCCGTAGTCTTCTTCACCCAGCTACACGTAGACAATGCCCAAGTCTGCAACAGTCATTGTAAATTCAGTGTTCCACTTGACTGCTTGTTTTTTTCTCTCCATCAAATGCTTATTTGCACACATGAACTGATCAGATAATACATTTGTTTCTCGATGCTTTGTTGGGCAGTATCTCTTGCATTATCCAGGGGGTAAGGTTTTCATACTGCTACTTTAATTCCTGTCAAAACTAGTCCACTGCCTTTTGCTGCCAAGTAGGTCAATTGATTGTGTGGGTGTAGTGGTTTTAAAAGCTGCAAGATGGGAGATCATTGTGATATATTGGGAATTACAGAGTGGCAACACTGATGTCTATCATTTTCCCCTATTTTGTAGGAACATGGCAAATGGCTATTGCATAATTTTTGCACAGTTAAAGATGATACGTATCTGTTTCACATGTGAATGTTATGAACAGCTCTTTATACATGTTGCAGACTATAAGAAAGTTTTTTGTGTACAATGTAGCTTATGTGTGCATATAATCACAACTTAACTCCCTGTGTACAATGTTATGAATGTGTTATATCAAGTAGAAGGTATAAATACAAGTCCATTACTTTTTTTTACTTATCTAAAGAGAAGCAAAACAAAAAAAGGTATTCACTATCAGTCATTAATCATGAATTTTTCATGAATTGTTTTATCAAACTAAATAAACACTTCAGCAATCCTTTGCACAGTGATAAACAGAGTGTCATCCTTCTCTTATACTAGTTTGACTGTCTTTTTATTTCGTTCAATGTCAGTATACCTCTGATAACAATCTCCAGTATTTGAGACATATTGTGATATTAAAATAGATATTGTACTTCTGTAATCATTAGGAACATAACTCCAGTATGAAGCATTGAATAGGTATATTCCAAATTAATGTGATGTATTGTCAAATCCATTGCCTTAGATGCAGAATTTTTAGGCAAGTGGCAATCACTTTAAAGGTTAGTGAAACAGTGGATTTTCATCCATGTCAAGATATGAACAGTATCCCTCCAGCATAATATATGATGGATATATACAGACATTGAAATGAAACGAGAATCAATAACCAACATGCACTTTCTGATTTGGAGGTTGAAGTAATGATGATTTGAATTTGTGATGACTCATCTACACAGGACATTGATGGGAAGGAGAGTCTTGTTCCGACAGGAGAAACAGATGTCATTCCTTGTGGACTGGTCCTACGCAGCATTGGCTACAAGAGCGTCCATGTTGATGACTTCATCCCATTTGATCACGAGCAAAGCATCATTAAGAATGAGCAGGGCAGGGTAGCGGGCATTCAAGGTGATCAAGAGTCTCATCAGTGGTGATATGCTCAGGGGAAAAGGAAGGGTGAAGGAGGAAAGCATAGATGGCTGTTCAAGGCTAGGGGGTGGAGTACAGTAGTAGGGTCAATTTGTGATGTATTTTTTTCTCTCTTTGCCACTGCCCTTGTAAAAAAGTGTAATTTCTTTTCTTCTATAACAGTGCTGCTTGAAACAAATACATATTACTGCATAAAACAAGAGTGGTTAGTGTGATGTAATGTACTTTTCAAAAAACAGTTACTTCATAACTCTGTTGTATAAATGAGACATTCTTCAGGGGGCTTTTTTTCTGTTTTGATTTTTCAATTTAATCATTATTTCCCATCATAATTCTCGAGCATATTAAGTCACTTACTCGCTATAACTGGGTCACACATTTCAACAGCTATATCCAGCACTTGCCTAAACAAAATTGTCCTTTTTTTTTCTTTTCTTTTTCTATAATGATTATGTGACATTTTCTTTCTCCTCACATTTGCAGGTCTATACTGCAGTGGATGGGTCAAGCGAGGGCCTAGGGGTGCCCTCCTCTCAACCCTCTCTGACAGTGTAGAGACTGCTAAGTGTATGCTTGACGACCTCAGCTCAGGAAGGATAGACACTACAAAGACCAATTGCCAGGAAAAAATCCTCTCCATTCTCTCCAAACGAGGTGAGACTGCACACTCATTCTACTCCTTAAACAGCTCAGAGATGACACAGTCATTACACAGAATTGCCTGATCTTTCTTGATCAGCCAAATATTCATCTTTATTCTGAAGACAAGCCAATCGAACAAGTGGCTGTTTTTCTTCATAACTCATTATTTCTTGCATACATTGTAGATATCTCTATGCAGACATCATAATAAGTGCTCACCGCTTAATCGGGAGGGGTCGGGAGACAAGTTGTTCTCCCGCTTAAGCGGTGGCCGATATTGGCCCATGCAAACCACACTACATGAAGCCCAGTTGGTTAGCATTACATTAAATCATGCACAGTTATCAAACCCGACGATAACCACAGCAACAAATACACGCACACTACGACACGCAGACACAAAACGGCGATAAGAAGAGACACGGCAGTCTCATAATTTTGGCAAATGCATTGTCAGAACAAACCTTTATTCATTTGATCCACAAAATAACCCTTTTTTAGAGTTGAAAATACATACCATAAGTTCAGTGTATAAGACGCACGTGTGTATAAGATGCAACCCAACTTTCGGACTTCAAAAAAAAAATGATTAGTGATCATAATGATAATTTGATGGTATCAGTCGCAGCGGACTCGCTGTTTTCATTTTGACGTGACCTCGCTTTCCTCTTGAATGAACATGTTTTGCACGAAGACCGCTAGGAAAGTGTTGCAGCAAAACTGCTGTAACTTTACTATTAATTCATATTTTTTGATAATCCAAACGGTTATGAAAAGTAAAAATCTCATTTTAACCTGTCATTATGTTACTTTGTTTAAATAACTTCGATAAAATACTCCAAAATGGAGCAGAACTTCACTCTCAAAACGGAAAATAATTGTCAGAAATCGTTGCTAAAATTTCACATTTTGACTTCGTGAACAACAAAAAACTTTCAAGTATGTTACTAAGTATGTATTTCTTTATGGAAGTCTAAAATATCACATTCGAGAAGTCATGCATCCGGATATGTCTGGAAATAATCGAAAGAGGTGCACTTTCTACCTTCGTTCCAAGCACGAAATTTTATAGTCATTTGCACACGGGAAGACGGGGTACAGTCCCACGTACCCACCTCTTTGTGGCGCTCACATCACCTGTACTCTGATCGTAATACTCGTACCAGGAATTCGTAGTTGTATTGTTACTAATACTAGTGCAGTAAAATCTATGTTAAGTCCGAATAATCCGATGTCATGAGTTTACAAGTGGTATCATAGCTGGTAGATAGTCACATTTTTGCTTCTTTCTTTTTAATAGGCCAGTTCTGATAAAGTAAGTGTTTGTTTATGAGGTGGTGAAGTCCCCTGCAGCACACATACACTGCTACTTATCGACACCCCGCGGCCCACTCTCATGCATGTACAGTGTACTAGGCATCCGCAGCATGCAGCGCTAGCCACCTCGCGTCGCACAATAACAGTACGCATCGACCAGCAAGCTCACTGGATCGAAGCAGCATGGGAAAGTCCATTCATTGCGTAAACGCAAATCAGTTTTTCCTAGAATATGACGTCATTATTCTCGTTTGCTGCTCCTGCACAATTTGAGATTTCTGACAAGACACCTCATTTATTTTCACTTGTAACTTCAAAAATAGGTCTTCGGCAAAGCGAACAGCACTCTGCTAACGTCCGCCCATATCTTATGAATATGTATGTAATTAGTTTCATGAATATTAAGTGGTGCGACCAGATGTGTCTGGAAATAATCGGAGGGTAGTTTTCTGAGACAGCGAAGCATGAAATGTTGAATAACTTAAAAAGTACTTAATCGTTTCTCGTGGTTTTTCGTATGTAGATAGAAATCATCATTTTGCATTGATACTTAAAGTTTGAGCGATTTTGGTCAATGTATGGCGGAGATATGAGAAGGTGAAATTATGGTGAAAATGAGAACGCCCAATTTGCACTGCCTCGACGGTTGAAAATTCAAAACGTTTCGTGGGTTTCGGGGGAGTTAATTATAGTCGTCCGCCGTGACTTGTATGGTGCAAGAGACAACTTGGCCTGAGCAGACTTCTTTCTTTTGATATCCCTCGCCCCAGCCTGATCCCATGAATGACAGAGAGAGAGAAAGAAAAAAACCCCACCGCAATGATTAAACAACAAACCACTTGCTAGCAGCCATGCAGGTGTCTCATGTAAGGTGAAGAATAAGAAAAAAAAAGCCCGATGGTAGAGCGAGGGAAACTGACAGTCTGACACCCAACAAGCATGCCAGCCACCTGGCCAGGCTGGTGCAGTGGTACAAAGGAATTTGCGTACGCGCACTGGTAGATTTTATGGATGGGGCCCTCGGAAAGGGGCGATTAGAAGGAGACCCTGCACACAGTGGACGACTGTGTATGTAATCTCAAAGCTGAAGTTTCACACTGTGCACTGCATGTATTGGCACGCACACACAGTCACACACGGTTGGTGTAGCTGGCTAGCTGGTGAAATCGGCGAGTGGACTGACAGCCTAACCATGATCACTCTCAGCAAAACTGCATATTACTTCTCACAATTTGAAAGAACTTTATCTCAGAACTGTGAAGTTGCTGTGATTACTATTTTAGTTTGTTATATGATCAACAGTCACCTGTTTTCTGTCTGTAAAAGATAATGATTCCTTTATCGAACGTAAACTTCTGTTCACCATAACTGAGCCACACACGTTAACAACATGCACATTACGACGACACTGATTGCGACAATCATACCAACACATTTTTCTCATATTCATGCCCCTTGTTATGCTGTCACACACAAACACAAACACTGCATGCATGCATGCTATGCACAAACAGGGATAGTATACACCGCACCGCAGGAAAGGTGACTCCGTATCGCACTGAAGGGGTGGTAAAGTGTAAGCGCGTGAGTAGAAGCTGACGATGCGTGATAAGACCGCCTCACTGTGTAATGCCAAATGTTTAGACTGCAACTGACATATAATCTATCGGGAACTGGTGAGAAGATGATCCTTCTGGTAAGGAAATTAAATCCCTGCAATTTTTTCTTTGGATTTACTTATTGATTTTTAGACATTAATACATGGACAATGGAAGTGTTTCAGCCAGATTTGTCTCGATAAAGCGGTTCATGGATTAAGCGGTGGAAATAACACGCAAAAATGTTGTCGTTCCCGCTATAAAAGCGGTTCCTGATTAACGGGTGAGCACTGTACTTGCAATTAGTATCTCACAAACCCTTATTTCTACTTCTGAAAAGAAAGCTAAAAAAACCTCCTCCCCCCACCCCCATAAAAAAAAAAACAAGTCTTGTGGTAAGTTCATGTGATGAGTGTGTGGGTGTGTTGTCACCCTGAGTTAGGGGATCCCAGTTTTTTAAGTCTCCACCACGAAGTGTCACCAGAGGCATTATGTTTTCAGGTTGTCTGTCCTGTCGTCCATCCTTCCATCCATCCATAATCAATTTTGTGGACAGCGTGTTAACTTGAAAACCACTTGAGGTATCCTAATAAAACTTGGCATATTTATGTATGTATGAATGGATGAAGTTGTGCCTATCAACTCTTGGGTGCACATGCTCATGGTCAAAGGTCAAGGTCAAATCTTTAAAATTTCACTATTCCCCCATGCAATGACTAAAGGTATTTTCTCAAAACTTAGTGTATACTGTACTACCTGATGAAGATTCTCTAGGGAAAGTTTTTAGGCTATGGAGTCAAAGGTCAATTGAAAATGCTAAAATTTCACTCTTTTCTCCATATCTCGGAAATGACTCAAGGAATCTGTATTAAACTCACTTCATATACACAACCGACGGTATATACTGCCTTTCAGTGATTCTCTTAGACTTTGGGGGGCCTGGGGTCAGAGGTTAATGTTAAATTTTCAAAATTTCATTACATCCTCCATATCCATGCAATGCCTGAGGATATTTTCTTGAAACTTAGTGTATACATGTCTTACCAGATAAAGATTCTCTGGGAAAGTTTTGGACCTCTGGTCAAAGACAGGTCAAGTGAAAATGCTGAAATTTCGTTTTTTTGTTTTCCATATCTTCGAAATGGCTTGAGGTACCGGTACTGTATGATGAAATTTAGTATGCATGGTCTGCCTGACAATGACTCTTGTAGGACTTTGGGGTCATGGGGTCAGAGGTCAAGGGTCAAAGGTCAGGTTAAAATGCTGAAATTCTACTATTTAATGCTGAAATTACACTTTTTCTCCACACTTGAGAGATTATTCAGTGCATGAACTTAATAGATCTAGGAATATTATACATTACTGCACAGTGATTCTGTAGGAAAAGATTTTGGCCATGGGGTTGAAGGTCAGGGGAAAATTTCAAATGTTACAATTTTAACCATATTTTGAAAATAGCTCAAAGTATTGTCGTGAAAATGGATGTTACCAGTTAGTAATTATTTGAAGAATTGTGGGCCATGGGATCAAAAGGCAAAGGTCAAAGGTCAAGTGAAAATGCTCAAATCCTTGAATACCTGTTCTCTTAAATAATTTAGTATTCCATCCAAATGAAACCTAGTTCAAGGAAAGTAAACACTCCACACATTTGTGACAAACATGTTATTTTATTGCCAGTTAACTGTCATTTCGTACTTATTGGGAGAACCGTACGTTATAGCAGAGGCATACCAGCCACCATAGCAACATTTCTAGTTGTGCTGTGTCATGATATTCTTGATTCTGAGTTTCCTGAAGAGCAGTTGAGTTACTATGTTCTTTTTAGGTGATCCGAGTATCCTCTCAGATCACCTTCTGTATCTGTACTGATTCTTTCTTTTTCTTCTTCTTCTTCTCTTTCTTTTTCTTCTTTCTCCTCAAAAGTTGTGCAGAGGTTAACTCAAAAAGTTCTTTGACTATCAATTTCAAACTCATACCATATATGTATCATGTCCCAAAGACGACAAATCTAATGTATCATTGTGATTGGTCAACCATGACGTCACTATGACGTCATTATATGAAAACACATTTTCATTCATATCTCATTAATGGAATGGAATTTTTCAATGAAATTTACGTCACATATAGTTCAAGTCAAGCTGATTCTACACATATTCTCAAAATTCATCTATACTCTTAAAACGTGCGCGTACACGCGCGTTGAAATATTTACATGCTCCAATTGAGCTGAAAAATTTTTTTGCACACGTTTCAGACCATTTGGAGCATTTTTTGAAAAAGTGAAAAAAATTGGATGGACGCGTATGCGCGCGCGCATATACGCACGCACAGCTCATATGCAATAGAAATTTCCCGTTTTTTCACTTTGATCGGATGTCTGAAATGCCAAGGAATATTTATACCAAGTTTCAAGTCAATCCGACCCAATATGACGTCATACGGGCCCGTTAAAGTTGAAATTCCGCGCGCGCGCGTCAATGGTGATATACAGTGCAACTATGCCAAAAAACCGCCAATTTTAAATTCGATTTTACTTGTCAGGATGGAAGGTGACCCCCCATTTTCTTTACATATTCTGAAAGCTGATGAGTTGTACATGTCATTTCATGGGTTGGCGATGCTGAAAAAATGATTAAAAGATATCAAATTTCTTAATAAAATAAAAAAAGTAAATTTTCAAAATGACGTCATCAAATTTCAAGTTCACTCAAGCGTATCTCACTTTTCCTCGGCCGATTTTCACCCAGATTTCAATATGTTGTAGCTTATTAAAAGGTCTTTCATAAGTTTTTAACAAAATTTTGATTGGATGACGGCATCACCTCGTAAAAATGGATTGAATGTAATCTTGTCAAATTTGACCACTTTACGTGTTATCTCTATGGGAGTGCAGTTTTTCTGGAAATGAAAATTGACATGACTATCTTTTTCGAGTACTAGCTCACCTATGTTTTGGTGAATTTCTCCAAGATTTTAATATGTTGTAGCTGAGACTTTGGGCTATCGTTAGTGTACTCTGTTTTTTCATACGACGTCGGCATCACGTCGAAAAACTTGGTTAAAATTGGCACTTAGCTTCGATGCAGCATCATTTTGCTTAATGCACAGGGCCTATGGAGGATGAAATAGGTCAGTGCATAGCACATCCGACTCGTAATCCTAAGGTCCCCGGTTTGAGGCTCACCCCTGCCAATATTTTTCTTTTAAACACTTTTTTTCTTCTTTTTCTTCAGTTAGTCTTATTCTCCCTTCCTAACTTTATCTTTTTCTGATTTTTTTATGCTTCTCCTTCAAATTTCTACACAATAACTTAATTTTTTCTTTATTATGCCTCCGCCACGAAGTGGTGCCGGAGGCATTATGTTTTCGGGTTGTCCGTCCGTCCGTCCTTCCGTCCGTCCGTCTGTCCTTCCGTCCGTCCGTCCGTCCTTCCGTCCATCCGTCCGTCCGTCCTTCCGTCCGTCCGTAATGAATTTTGTGGACAAGGTAGCTATCAAAACCTGTTGAGGTATCCTAATGAAACTTGGCATGTATGTGTATTAGGGGGTGAAGTTGTGCCTATCAACTTTTGGGTGTACATGCTCAAGGTCAAAGGTCAAAAGGTCAAGGTCAAATACATAAAATTTCACTATTTCCACCATATCTATTGAATGCCTGAAGATATTTTTTTGAAACTTAGTGTATACATGTATTACCCAATTAAGATTCTCTGGTGAAAGTTTGGGTCATAAGGTCAAAGGTCAAAAGGTCAGAGTCAAATACATAAAATTTCACTTTTTCCACCATATCTATTGAATGCCTGAAGATATTTTCTTGAAACTTAGTGTATACGGTGTACATGTATTACCCAATTAAGATTCTCTGGTGAAAGTTTCGGTCATGAGGTCAAAGGTCAAAAGGTCAAGTAAAAATATCAAAACTTCTTTTTTTTCTCCGTACCTTGGAAAATTGTTCAAGGTATCTTCATGGAACCTAGTATATACATGTACTGACTGGAAGTGATTATCTAGAGAATGTAGGGTTCATGGGGTCAAAGGTCAGGGGTCAAAGGTCAAGGGCAACACTTCAAAATTTTACTATTACCCTCATATTTATGCAATGCCAGCAGGGTTTTTTTTTTACACTTGGTGTATGCATGTGTAACCTAATAGAAATTCTGTGGAAAGTTTTTTTTTTCTTCTTTTTTTGCCTCAAAGGTCAGAGATCAAGTGAAAGTGCTGAACTAACTTTTTCCTCCATATCTCGGAAGTGGCTCAAGTTATCTTGAAACTTAGTACATATTATGCATGTTCTACCTGAAAGTGATTATCTTATGAATTTTAGGGTCAAGGGCCAGATGAAAATGGTAACAATTTACTATTCAATTCAGAAATTGCACTTTTTCTCCACACCTGTACCTTGAAAATTACTCAATGCCTAAATGTATGAATGGGTCAAAGTCAAGTTAAAGTCCTTAAATCCCGAGATACATGCTCTCCTATTCATCCAATTAAACCTAGGTCAAGGAAGGTGAACATTCAACACATTTGTGACAAACTTGTCATTTCAATATTTTGCCAATTTTGTGAAAATGTAATCACACATTGTCCACATGTACTATCCAGACCTATTAGGAAAATCATGCATTATGGCGGAGGCATACCAGTCGCCAAAGCGACATTTCTAGTTTTTCTTTCTTTCTTCTACTTTCTGTGCAATAGATCAACAACAACAATGGCTATCAACCCCATATTTTGCACATGTTTAGTTCATGTCAGGAACATCATTTCACAAAATAACAACTAATTCCTCCGACACCATCTTGGGTAGGTAAATTAGGGTCAAAGGTCAAAAGTGTTTAATCCTGTATCTTGGTAAATACACATCCTATCTTTCCCACATTTTGCACATGTAAGGAACATGTTGCAAGAATCATTTCACAAAATAACAACTTTTTGCTCAGATGCCATCTTGGCTGTGTAAAGTGGGGTCAAAGGTCAAATATACTTCATTCTGTAATCTCATTAGTGTATATGGTATCAACATCATATTGTGCACACACATGGACCTCAATAGATGGATCATTTTGTAAAATAAGGACTCTTTGGTCGGCCGCCATTTTGGCTGTGCAAATGAGGTATTATCTCTATGGAAAATGAAAATTGGCATGACTGTCTTTATCGAGCACTAGTTAATTTATCCTTCAGTGAATTTCTCCCAGATTTTAATATGTTGTAGATGAAACTTTGGGCTATCGTTCGTGTGATCCATATTTTTATTGGAAGTCTGGATTACGTCCAATGACCTGGTTGAAATTGACGCTTAGCTTCAATGTCGGGAGATGTGTCTTTCTTTTGGTGACTTTCTTTGCAATAGCTCAAGAAAAATACGCCCTTTTACCCCCACATTTTGCACATGTTTAGTCCATGTCAAGTACATCTTTTCATAAAATAACAACTACTTCAGCAATAATGTGTGAATTGAACCTTCCTAAACGTTGTATCAAAAAAACATTTGTTGTGACACGGAATTTGAAATCTGTAAACCCACTTTACGAGTTTGTTGCTGATACTCATGTTAAGTCTCTTTCATCAGCTGAATCTCAAGTTAATAATGTTGATGATGAAGTGAATTTGTATAACACCTTACTCACTGCCACCCTTGATAAGTTGGCACCTGAGAAACGAATCAATGTCACAATACACCCCAATACGGAATGGTATACCCCAGATATAGCTCAAGCAAAACTGCTTCGTAGACAGCTAGAAAGGAAGTCAAGGTCCACAAGACTGGAGATTCACAAGCAGATGTATCATGCGCAAAGGCGATGTGTAAATGCCTTGATTAAAGATGCTAAGTTACAATATCATTCAAAAAAGGTTACGGATTGTGGGAAAGATACAAAGAAGTTGTACAAAGTTGCTAATGCTTTACTTTACCGAAAACAGCAATCTCCTTTGCCAGAACAGCTCACTCGTGATCAAGTTGAGTTAGCCAATTGTTTTAATCAATATTTCATTGATAAAATTGTGGCAATCCAGCGGAGTTTCCCAACTCGTTGTGAAGAGCCAAATGACATTGTATGTGAAGTCAAGTCAGAATTGAGTGAGTTTCAGTCTGTCACTGTTAATGAGATAGAAAAACTTTTGAAGAACTCACCTAACAAATCATGTGAACTTGATCCAATCCCAACAGATTTGGTTAAGAAGTGTGGCAGAGTTTTAGCACCCGTTATCACAAGAATCATAAATGCTAGCCTGAGATTAGGTGTAGTTCCACAGGTGTGTAAAAAAGCAGTTATTCATCCAACTTTGAAAAAAGCAGGCTTAGATCAGGAGTGTCTAAAAAATTACCGCCCAATTTCAAATTTACCTTATTTAAGTAAATTGCTTGAAAAGGTTGTTTTCTCACAACTGACAATGTATCTGCAAGATAATGAATTGCTTGATTCATTTCAATCTGCGTACAAGCCTGGTCATAGTGTAGAAACACTGTTAGTCAACTTATCAGATATTGTGTTCAGAGAATTAGATAGTAGTAACATCACTGCTCTTATCGTGCTTGATATGAGCTCAGCTTTTGACACAGTCGATCATGCTATTCTGATTCAAAGACTGAGATATTTGGGCATCAAAGGAACTGTTCTTGATTGGTTTGTATCCTACTTATGTGATCGATCTCATTATGTCAGAATTGGTGATTCTACCTCTTGTAAAACTATGACAAAGTTTGGTGTACCTCAAGGTTCTGTTGGAGGCCCGCTGCTTTTTTCTCTGTATATGCAACCAATTAGTGAAGTATTTCGCTAGCATTGTATTAATAGTTATCATTGTTATGCGGATGATATACAATACTATATTTGTCTTTTAAACCCACTGTGTCTTCATTGTCATCCGCCATTGCAAAACTCGAAGCATGTTTGCAAGACCTGAAAATCTGGCTTACATCCAATGGCCTTAAACTAAATGATGATAAATCTGAGTTTCTGTTATTGGGATCAAAGCATATGTTAAGCAAAGTTGATTATCAGTCATGTCATGTCAACATCGGTAGCACTTGCATTACTCCGTCGAAAACAGCCCGTAATTTAGGTGTCATATTTGATCAGGAAATGTCATTTCGAAGTCATGTAACTCATATTCAGCGGAATGTTCGATATCAGTTGCGTAATTTAAGTTTCATAAGGAAATATCTGTCTAAATCTGCAGCTGAGATACTTATTCATGCTTTGATTTCTTCTCGGTTGGATTTTTCGAATTCATTGTTGTGTAATCTTTCAAAAAAAGATGTCACAAAACTTCAACGGTTGCAAAATTCTGCTGCCCGATTGTTAACTTTTACTACTAAGTTTGATTCCATGTCACCAGTTCTCCGTTCCTTACATTGGTTACCTGTAGAAAAAAGGATTATTTTCAAGATTCTGTTATTAGTACATCATTCAGTTCATTCTTTTTCCCCAATATACATAAGTAATTCTGTTCAAAAATACAATCCGACACGAAGGCTACGTTCATCATCAGATGCATTCTTACTCCAAACACCCAGAGTAAAACATGGGTATGGTGATCGTGCTTTTTCCGTTATGGGACCAAAATTGTGGAATCAGTTACCGCTTCAGTTAAGGGAACTGTCGTCGACAGAGTCATTCAAATCCAAACTTAAAACTTATCTGTTCCTTTCATACTGAGGACTGTAATTGCTGTATGTCATTAATATTGGATCAATATTGTATTTTTAATTGGTATATGTTGTATTCTTTATTTGGTATATATTTGTTTTTGTTTACCATTTTCTTATTTGTTGAAATGTTTGAATATGTATATGCATGTAAATATATGATATCTTTTCATTTTTGAAGCGCCATGAGCACTGAAAAGTGGACCTGTGCGCTATACAAATAGCCACTATTATTATTATTATTATTACTTCAGCAGACACTGTCTTTTCTAGGTAAATTAGGGTCAAAGGTCATAACATTTATTTCCAAATATATCGGATCACCTAATTTGTCAGTGTTGACAAATTCCAAGTCTAGTTTGTTGTTGTTGTTCTATGTGGTATATTTCATCAGCATTCAAATCTTTGGTTTGACATGCACCATCTGCATTTGATCTCCCATCTTTAACACTGTATGTCAACACTTTAACCATAGCTTCAGATCGAGAGCTTGGCATGCCCAAATCATGCTGAGCACGCACCGCACACACAGGTAAACCATTCACCTCAATCCACTGCTTGACACTTCATCTTCATACACAGAACAGCAAGTACTTGATCAAGATATTTCATTGCACTCATCTTTGAACCATTATGTGCGCTTGAATACTACACACAATCATAACAACAATTTTACCCGCAGGTACATGTACCTGTCAAGCCTAGGAGTATGGAGCAAAGTGATGTATAAACCTTGAAACTAACCTTCCTACTCTTGGTATAGCATTACACCTATCACTGACTTATCCTCTTATCCTGAAACAAAAATGGGTGCATTTCCTCAAGTTTTGAGTGGTTACACACAAGAGGAAAACCATTATTGGAATGAAGATTAGACTGATGATTGTAATTCGTACTTGAATGATCCAACCACACACAAGGTACTGTACCTGGGAAACCATGATTTTAATGTGAATTTTCATAAGGAAGCACATGTCAGCCTAATCGTTTGCATCGTGTCAATCAAAAGTTCGAGCTCAGGAGTGTAGAGCCAGCTATGCATCAATCCGCAGTACGAACTAATGTATGTGTGTGGTGCACGGTTTATTGACTCAGGTTGTTGGAAGATCACGTAAGCTCCACTTCCCAAGTCATGTTTAAGAGGTTTAGTTGTACGCATGAGAATCTACTGTGATTTGAGCATTTATTTTTATTTTTATAGAATTCGCCTCCAGAGTAGAATCTAAATTTATGATTCTAGTTTGGCTACATGCATTTTACAAAATCATTTTTTTTTTCACTAGTATCATCATTCAAATGACAACTCTTCTCTCATATGTAACCCCTCTGAGGTCCTTTTCATGAGCCATGGTTTGAGAAAAATAGGATTATCTGTGAGGGCTGCTGGGTGACCTGAACATCTGATGGATGTGCTATGTGTGTTCGGCATCCTTTCAGTGTAATGGCATGTTCTGCTTGATAAGGTAAAAAATGCTCTGCATTATCCGTCCTAATTATCTGGAGACCTCTGTAATGCACAAATCATTCATGAGACCTCATAACAAGATCTAGGCTTTAGCTCAACCACAACATAATGGATTAAGTATGATTTTGCTGTGGGCCAGTACTACTAGTCCTTCAGAGAGGTCTTTCAGCTGTTGGTCCTGTGGTTGCTTGCTAATATTACAACTTCATGTATTCCTTGCTACCTTAGCACCCATGTATGAAGATCAAATCTCACTTAATTCCAAAGCATAGATATTGTACAGCAATTTTGCAAGTCTATATGAATAATCACTGTATAAAAAAAGGAAGATACAATACATGTAGTTAACCTGTTGAGGAAGGGCTGATTTTGCTATAACGCACATTTCCTATAGACACCTGCCGGAGTATATTCAGGACTAGTCTTCACTGGGTTAAGACCTGCTCAAATCCCAAATTTTGTGAAACACTAATTTCAGGATGTATATCTCTTCCATTTTTTTTTTATAACGGATACAAAAAGTGTCAAATATTATCTGTTAAATCTATGAATCATATTCAGCTTACTCCTATGTCATTGAAAGGATGTAGGCAAACATGATCAATTATTTATTATATCTGAAATAAATCATATTTGTACAAAATACTGGCTAACAAATTTAATCATAGTGTCTATGAGCTGTAGCATGGTGGGTTTGACAAGTGAAGAGTTTTATGGCAAAATGAACTAACTCCATTCTTGTTAAGTTTTGATATTTGCATTTAAAGCTGCTGAAAAACCAGGAAAATAATAAGAAAATATGGGATATTGATAATCATAACTTCAAGAATATTCCTCATTGTGTTACATGTGAGCTATCATTGGAAATGTGTTATTTTGCTCCATTTGATGATTACCATACTTTAAAATGTTTAATAATGGTCTTTAGTTAGATAGCCTATTTCGCAAAGAAACATTTGAAGTGTTCATACAGGCTCTGATCTGGAATTCTGTGAATCAGCGCCCCATTTCAGAAAAGATTGGATAGCAAGTCTTGCTAGAATAGTGAACTTCTTGTAGCAACAGCCAATCAAGAAGCTGGATTCTTGTCATTACCATGACCATGTCATTACCATAGCATTTGCCACTCCATCAAGAGCTGCTGTCATAGCAACTATTTATGAAATTTGGCCCTGATGAGACCAATAGCTTATTGTGTGATCTGCACTGCACTTCACTCGTTGAATGGCAGAGCATTAAGCTACCTGCATTCAATGAATGACATGCATGTAACATGTAGAGTGGCCACCACATAATGGGGTCCTCTTGTTAATTTAGTAGAATTGGAACGAACACGTGCTATGTACTAGAGTGATTAGCACCTCTTGATCAGGTACTCAACTTAATTGAGGAAATTCTGCGCTCTCAGATCATGTGCAATTACGTAGAGAGCACTATGACATTTGCAATGCAATTAGTTATGCTCAAAATTCCTTGCTGTTGTGTTGTATGTGAGCAAGTGGGATGCAGCAGACTTGCAAATATGTTTTATAGTCTACTTGATTTTCTAGAATATCACTTGAGTTTTGTGATGAAAAATCAGAAACGATATTCATTTTCCCACAATATTCTTGACTATGTGGTTGTTATTCTTGTTTTCCAATTATATCCTTGCACCACAAAATGATGTTTGAGAATGTATGTTTGGTGTAGGATTATTTGTGTATTTTCCTTCTGTTTTGCTTATTAAGACATAATCATTTTGTACTGGCAGGCACCAAAAGTTGGGAACAGCCAGAGACAAGATAAACATTCATGCATTTTTGAAAGATAGCTGAACAGTAATAGTGGCCCAATGACCCATGCCCATTAAGAATTGTTTTCAGTCTTAAGCTGGTATCTCACTGAGCGGCGAACGTTTGCGAACGTAGCGAATTTGAGATTCGCCAACTTTTCTGACGATTGTTTGCGAAAAATCAAGGTTTGCTTCTGTCATTAGCGACAGTTAGTGACTTTTAGCGATGTTTAGCAACAACGAGATATGAAACTCGTCACACTGAAGACGAGTTAGGTGATACGCTTGGGGTCATCAGATATCGGTCATCCGTGATCGACAAAGAAAAGAATGCAATATAGCACCTTGAAGTTATAATGAGATACATAGTTGAACTTTTTTGGGCCTACATTATTCAGATCACATTTCTTTTTCTGTCACACAAACTAAGTGGAAATTCTGTGCGTGTGCGACTAAGTCGATTTACGGACTTTTTGAGTACGTACAGTGTAAAACTTAGACCCCGTTAACGGTGCGGGGCTGGGCCGAGCCGCGGCCGAGCCGCGGCCAAGGCCATCCTCAATTGCGAGGCCGAGCCCCGCAATTTAGTCCGTTTACACTGCCGGACTCGGCCGCGCTTTTGATTCAAACCTTTCAATATTTTGTCGTAGTGCCGCTCTACTTGTAAACAAACGCAATTTGGTATTGTCTGGTTTTCAGATCCTTTGCCAACTGAATTCCGTGGCGACGAAGTCGCCGTTCGGGCAAAGGCCTTTGCCGAAGGAGAAAATCCTTTGCAGGACAAAACCACCTTAAACTATACTAGTTTTCGACATTGAAGTGGTTAACATCCTGAATAGCGAAATATTACAGGCTAGGGTTTGGAAGCCAGACTAAAATTGGCCGCACATTTAGCCCAGTTTGCATTTACACTGAGAAAAAGGCCGGGCGCGACCGCGGCTCGGCCGCGGCCGAGACCACCTCCAGAGCCTTTTTTGCGTGTTTACACCGAAATGAAGGTGGGCTCGGCGCGGCCGAGCCGCGGCCTCGCCTCACACTGTAAACGGGGTCCAAGGGATCCTCGGCACGTACAAATAAAACATGACAATTAAGTGTTTATAACCATCCTGGCTTTAACAGTGGCCTTTTAAAACATGACCTTTGACCATTATTTACATAACCAATATGACTCCCTATAATCTTGCTATCATAATGATCAGTTCCGAGAGCTCTTACAGCTATATACAAGCCTGTTAGATTTACCAGCAGTAAAACCAATGAAGCCTCCGATACAAAACAAGGAATATAGAGCAAGTGAGTCTGTTTACATGAGAAGAATGTGATTTATCCTGGACGAAAGTGATACCTCAATTAAAGAGAAAAGGGCAAAAGAAAAACGGGCCAAACGTACGGCTCCAGAGAAAGAGACATCGCCTTTAACCATGTAACTATAGGTCTCCTCCAACTAAGAGTACACTTTGAACGTAAGCTTATACGTGAATGATAATTTATGACGATCTCACGTGATCGAAAACACATTCAAAGGGGACAGTTAGAAGTGGAAGGAGTGCTTAATCGTGTCATTAATTCCTAATCAATGACACCCCTACTATAGGCATATCATAATTTCTCATCTAAAATCAATGGCCTATAGGACTCATGCACCATTACTTGTATCGTGCATAAACTTTGTTTTTTAAGCTTTGAGTGAAACGTGTCATAACATAATTCTGTAATTCCATCAGCAGTGATTGACATGATAAAGAAGAGAGATATATCACCGTATTGAACGCTTAGAACCTAAGGGGGGGGGGGGGATTATAGCATGATACTCGGTTCTTTACTGCCCAGATGCCAACAACACCCATCACCCACGGCCACGCATAGAGAAACAGCTATGGCGAATGAAAACTTTGCTTTCTCATAGGCAGAATGACACAGAACCCAGTCAAACACACTTCACTTTTATTGGCAGGGATGGACATGAAAAAATTCATTACTAATACTAAACAGCGTATGCATTCCATTCATGTGGCGCGAGATACCTCTATAGCAACATAAAGCCTGTCTTCAACTCCGTTGGTCGAACAATGACAACTTGAAATTTCAAAGAGATGAGCGAGACGCTATATACACCTGGCCTAGAGTTAATTTATTCAGTTCTCATTCCTACTTCAAGTTGGGTTATGTTAGTGTAATCATTCCCATCTGCAGTATATAACAAACCAAAGTGAGGGAAAAGTGGAGAGAAAAACGAGAGGTGGCAGAAGTAAAACTGCATGCACAACTGCAATCCATATCATTGCGTGTGACAAGTGAAGCAAATGTATTAGTAGTTATACCAGTGTTTTATGAGCATAAACAGGCAAATAGACAGACAATGTCAAACATAAAAACCATCAATTTAATGTCAGAGAAGATGGTAAACAAGATGCATTGAAACTGTAACTAAATCGCTGCTCTTCTACTTGGTCACGGAACGTCCAACTTTATATTCAACAAAAAAAAATGTTAGGGGAAAGAAACAAGTTTAGATATAACATTCGTAAATTAAAAACAAGAAAAAGAAAATGTCCACGTCAGGATTTTTAAAAAACGCCGCACGAACATGCATTATATTCTAGATGGGAATACGGTCTTGATGCAAAGGTCCAATGATTGTCTCATTACTTTAAAAGCAATCTATGGTTCCCTTACCATCACCAGTACCACACCACAATAACGACTCTAAAATCAATGGTAGCAGATTTATCATTCTTTTCCTAAACTACCAGTGGAACGTGTCATATTATATTGTGTATTTCGATCAGTAGTGATTGACTTTAAAGAAGAAAGATAATGCAAAAAATTGAACGCTTACCACATTGCTTATAGGGCTATTCCAGTTTGGTACTGATCTGTTCTATTCTCCCAGATGCCAACAACATATCACCTATGGCTAAACTAGTGAAACAGCCATGACGAAAATAAACGACAGAGAACCCCGTCATAATCACTACACTTGGAAAGGTGTTGCCCGAAATTCCTCATTATGAAGCAATATCAAGTCTCTTCCTTCCCTGCCTGTCTTTAACTCCGTTATTTGGTCAAACAATAACAACCTGGAATTCCAAAGAGATAAGCGAGACGCATGCACGTGGACTAGAGTTAATTAATTCAGTTCCCATTCCTGTTAGTTATGTAAACGTACACGTTCCTAAATATCCTGCTACAGTATAACAAGAACAAATGAAGAGAAAAGGAAAGAGAAAACGAATGGTGGCAAGCGGGGTACTGTTTCAAGGGGCAATTTACAACATTACGTGTGACAAAATTAAAGAAGCAAACCCAACCTCCAAACTCCAATACAAAACAAGGGAAATAGAGTAGCTGTGTTCATGACATCAGAGTGAAGCTGAACTGCAGAAAAAAAAGAAAAAAGAAATAAAAGGAAAAAGTCCTGCGGGACTCGATTAACTTCCCTCCTTCCGGTCGGGCATTATAAACACGCAGCGTGCTAAGCGATTCTGCCACACGGAAGATCCGAAGATCTTCTGCGAAACTTAAATCTATCTATGTATGCTATACACAACACAAATTTACATTGATATTCAGTTTTTTTGGCGATATACGTCAAGTGACTGATAGCGGTAGTCAACTTCCCACGAGTGGCCGCGTGGATTCGATCAATATACAGTTGCAAAGATAAATCGGGAATCGTTTCGACCAGATTCCATTCTCATTTTCAGTGATCGACAACGAAAATAATGTTAAGTAGCGACTTGAAGTAATATTGAGAAATATTCGTGAAGTCCAAATCTTTATACAGTCCTACATAATTCAGATGAAATTGTTTCTGTCATGCAACTTATTGAAAATTTCGTGTGGTGTCGGCGTGTCCAAGTAAGTTGATTGGAAAGGATATGTGAATAAATATTTACCAATAGGTCTTTATATTGTAAAAAAAAAAATCAAACATGGCCATGCGGTCTTTTAAGAGTCATCTTCACTTTAACATTTGTAATTTCAAGTCCAAGTTGCCTGTCAAAGCAATGTGGTCTCCAACACAAAACAAAGGGATATTGTGTGTGTGTGTGTGTTTGTGTGTGTGCCTGTGTGTGTGTACGTTTACATGACAACGTGATTTCTACATGGACGAAGGTGAATACTCCATAAAAGAAAAAAAGCAAAAGATATAAGTATTTTGTTTCGTGCTCTTATGAGGTTCGAACCCGTACGTGTGCAACCTCACGTCTCTTGTGACGTCGCCTTTATCCTCTCGGCCATGTACGTCTTGACGAGAAAATATGAGGAACGTAAGCTTATAATGTGAAAAATGATTCAGGAATCGTTTGGTCCACATTCCATTCTCATTTTCAGTTTTTAGCTGCAAAATTATCAACCTGATGAGGAGATTTGAAAAAATAAAATGCATGATTACTGCAGCTTATTGTCTGAGCTACCACATACTTAAGTTTGAGAGGAAATGGAGCAAAATCAGCTGAAATAAAGGTGCTTAAACGTTGTCAAGTCAATGCATGGTTTAAAAAAAAAAATCACCTCCCATAGACATAACACGTCAACTTGTCTGATTTTGAGTCTTTACCTTTAATCACAATTTGAAGTATGATGCTCGAACTAAGAGTGTGTAACGGAAGCTTCTACGTGAAAGATGAATCATGACGATCACCCGTGACCGACACATCTTCAAAGGGATCAGTTATTAGAGGTGGAAGCCCTCGTGCCAAGATATTGTCTCAGCAATTCCAAAGCAATGATACCCTTACATTTAGGTATACCATAATTTCCCTCTGAAATCATTGGTATTATTCATGTACAATTGCTTGCCTTGTCCATAAACTTTGCTTTACAAACTTTCAGTGAAAGGTGTCATAACATAATTCTGTAACACCATTAGCAGTGATTGACTACATAAATAAAGATATATCAAATTGAACGTTTAGCGCGTATAACTAAGGGGGATTTTAGCCTGATGCTGTGTTATTCACTGCTCAGATACCAACAATACTCATCACCTACGGTTACGTATAGAGAAATAGCCATGACGAAAATAAGGTTTTCCTTTTCTTTGGCACATAGACACACAACCCCTTTGAACACACTATAATTGACAAGGAGGGACATGAAAAAGTTCATTACTACTACTAAACAGTGATGCCTTCTACTCATGTGGCACAAGATACCTCTATAGCAACATAAAACCTGTCTACAATTCCGTTATTGGGTCAAACAATAACAACCTGGAATTTCAAAGAGACGAGCGAGACGCCATACACCTGGCCTAGAGTTAATTTATTCAGTTGCCATTCCTGGTCCAGTTGTGTTATGTAAATTATTTTCCGACCTGTCTTGTGCAGTGTAACAGGAACAAACGTAGAGAAAAGGAAATAGAAAACGAAAGGTGGCAAGCGGGGCACTGTATACCAAGGGCAATTTACAACATTACGTATGATAAATGAAGCAAATCCAACCTCCAGCCTCCGACAAAAAAAAGGGGGGAACTTGAGTGACTGTGTGTTGTGGGGTAATGACATCGGAATGAAGCTGAACTGCCAAAAGAAAAACGAAGAAAGAGAGAGAGAAAAAAAAATAATAGCGTCCTGCGGGTCTCAAACATCTCGTCCTAAGGTGGTGCGTAATGACCATACAGCGCGCCAAGTGACTATAAAGCCACACGGCTGTCCCGAAGATTGGATGTGAAATTTATATCTTTATACCATATACAACATGAAAAAGTTCATTAGTACCATTGAACAGTGATGCCTTCCACTCATGTGGCACAAGATACCTCTATAGCAACATAAAACCTGTCTACAACTCCGTTATTAGGTCAAACAATAACAACCTGGAATTTCAAAGAGATGAGCGAGACGCCATACACCTGGACTAGAGTTAATCAATTCAGCTCCCATTCCTGCAAGTTATTTAAACGTACATGTTCCTACCTATCCTGTTACAGTATAACAATAACCAATGAAGAGAAAAGGAAAGAGCAAACGAAAGGTGGCAAGCGGGACACTGTAACAAGGGCAATTTACAACATTACGTATGATAAATGAAGCAAATCCAACCTCCAGCCTCCGACAAAAAAAAAAGGGGGGAACTTGAGTGACTGTATGTTGTGGGGTAATGACATCGGAATGAAGCTGAACTGCCAAAAGAAAAACAAAGAAAGAGAGAGAAAAAAAAAATAATAGCGTCCTGCGGGTCTCAAACATCTCGTCCTAAGGTGGTGCGTAATGACCATACAGCGCGCCAAGTGACTATAAAGCCACACGGCTGTCCCGAAGATTGGATGTGAAATTTATATCTTTATACCATATACAACATGAAAATGTTCATTACTACCACTAAACAGTGATGCCTTCCACTCATGTGGCACAAGATACCTCTATAGCAACAAAAAACCTGTCTACAACTCCGTTATTAGGTCAAACAATAACAACCTGGAATTTCAAAGAGATGAGCGAGACGCCATACACCTGGACTAGAGTTAATCAATTCAGCTCCCATTCCTGCAAGTTATTTAAACGTACATGTTCCTACCTATCCTGTTACAGTATAACAATAACCAATGAAGAGAAAAGGAAAGAGCAAACGAAAGGTGGCAAGCGGGACACTGTAACAAGGGGCAATTTACAACATTAAGTGTGACAAAATTAATGAAGCAAACCCAATCTCCAAACTCCAATACAAAACAAGGGAAATAGAGCAGCCGTGTTCACGGGTTACGTACACTTGATAAAATAATATGATAAATGACATCGGAGTAAAGCTGAACTGCCGAAAAAAAAAGAAAAAGAAAGAACGGGAAAAGTCCTGCGGGGGTCGAACTTCTCTCCTTCCGGTATGGCGTTATGAACACCCAGCACGCTAAGCGATTACGCCATACGGCTGTCCTGAAGATCGAATGAGAAACTTAAATGTATAATTATACTGTCGTGATAGCGTTGACTTGTGATGGCGCTATTCAACTTCCCACAAGTGGCCGCGTGGATTCGACCAATATCCAGTTGCAAAGAACAATCAGGAATCGTTCCGTACAGATTGCATTCTCATTTTCAGTTTTTAACTACAAAATTGTCGACCTAATGAGATTTGAAAATATAAAATACATGATGACTGCAGCGTATTGTCTGAGCTACAACATACTTAAGTTTCAGAGGAAATGGAGCAAAATCAGCTGAGATAAAGGTGCTTAAACGTTGTCAAGTCAATGCATGGTTTAAAAAAAAATCACCTCCCATAGACATAACACGTAAACTTGTCCGATTTTGCATCTTTACCTTTAATCACAATTTAAGGTATGATGACGTCATCAAATTTCAAAACCATGACTTGGACTTAAAAGGCAAATGTTCAAAGTACAACATATCTGAATTTGGGATAATATTGAGCTTAAACAACAGAGATATATATGAGTAAATGAATGTCAGAAACAGTACCTCAAAAAAATTAATTCCACTTTTTTGATTTCAGATGATGATATGATGACGTCATGAGTTTTCCTGGCAATATTGGTACTTGAAACGTTATTTCCAATTCATATGCTTTTGTAATATGCAATAGAAATATAGGGTCACCAGACGTTTTAAAGAGCTATGGCGACATAAACAAAAACATGTTTTTTCACTATATTTGCAGAAAGACGCGCGCGCGGAATTTCAACTTTGACGCCAGTGCATTCCTTTGTTATAGGTCAAAATCGATCGGAAATCATTGGATATTGTTACTCAAAGTATCAGAAATCCAAATCAGTCATAAAAATTGCATTTTCATGTTGGTTACGCCCTCTGCGCGCGAAATTGCGCGGACGGACGCGCACGCGAGAAAATGTTTGAAACGCTTAAAATTGTCTGAAACTTCGAGATTTCCCATTGGGAAGTCGTTTTGAGCCTTTTAAAATTTTGACGCGCGTAATGATGACCTTGGTAACTAGCGTTAAAAAGTAAGATAGAGCCTGACCTGAACTTTATGTCCACCGAAAATGATACAGAAATGATATCTAGTTATGAAGTTATGATCGATCATGTGACAAGGTCCGAAAATCACAAAATGGCGCCTGGATGACGTAATAGATATGTTACTGTCATGAAAACCTTATTGTGGCTAGATATTGTTATGAGACATGTTGACTGAAAATGTCATGTCATTCCGAAATGTCATTGTTGAGATATTGACGACACAAAGTGTGGCAGAAAGAAAGAAGAATAAAAAACGAGACATGAAACTCGTCACTTTAAAGACGAGTTAGGTGATACGCTTGGGGTCATCAGATATCGGTTATCCGTGATCGACAAAGAAAAGAATGCAATATAGCACCTGGAAGTCATAATGAGATACTTAGTTGAACTTTTTTGGGCCTACATTATTCAGATCACATTTGTTTTTCTGTCACACAAACTAGGTGGAAATTCTGTGCGTGTGCGACTAAGTTGATTTACGGACTTTTTGAGTACGTACAGTGCATAAACTTAGACCCCGTTAACGGTGCGGGGCTGGGCGGAGCCGCGGCCGCGGCCAACCTCAGTTGCGAGGCCGAGCCCCGCAATTTAGTCCGTTTACACTGCCGGACTCGACCGCGCTTTTGATTCAAACCTTTCATTATTTTGTCGTAGTGGCGCTGTACTTGTAAACAAACGCAATTTGGTATTGTCTGGTTTTCAGATCCTTTGCCAACTGAATTCCGTGGCGACGAAGTCGCCGTTCGGGCAAAGGCTTTTGCCGAAGGAGAAAATCCTTTGCAGGACAAAACCACCTTCAACTATACTAGTTTTCGACGTTGCAGTGGTTAATATCCTGAGTAGCGAAATAGTACAGGCGAGGGTTTGGAAGCCAGACTAGAATTGGCCGCGCATTTAGCCCAGTTTGCGTTTACACTGAGAAAAAGGCCGGGCGCGACCGCGGCTCGGCCGCGGCCGAGACCACCTCCAGAGCGTGGCCTAATGCGAGGCCAAATTTGGCCCCGCATTTGGCCTTTTGCGCGTTTACACCGAAATGAAGGTGGGCTCGGCGCGGCCGAGCGTCACACTGTAAACGGGGTCCAAGGGATCCTCGGCACGTACAAATAAAACATGACAATTAAGTGTTTATAACCATCCTGGCTTTAACAGTGGCCTTTTAAAACATGACCTTTGACCATTATTTACATAACCAATATGACTCCCTATAATCTTGCTATCATAATGATCAGTTCAGAGAGCTCTTACAGCTATATACAAGCCTGTGAGATTTACCAGCAGTAAAACCAATGAAGCCTCCGATACAAAACAAGGGATACAGAGCAAGTGAGTCTGTTTACATGAGAATGTGATTTATCCTGGACGAAAGTGATACCTCAATTAAAGAGAAAAGGGCAAAAGAAAAACGGGCCAAACGTACGGCTCCAGCGAAAGAGACATCGCCTTTAACCATGTAACTATAGGTCTCCTCCAACTAAGAGTACACTTTGAACGAAAGCTTATACGTGAATGATAATTTATGACGATCTCACGTGATCGACACACATTCAAAGGGGAGAGTTAGAAGTGGAAGGAGTGCTTAATCGTGTCATTAATAATTCCTAATCAATGACACCCCTACTATAGGCATATCATAATTTCTCATCTAAAATCAATGGCCTATAGGACTCATGCACCATTGCTTGTATCTTGCATAAACTTTGTTTTTTAAGCTTTGAGTGAAACGTGTCATAACATAACTCTGTAATTCCATCAGCAGTGATTGACATGATAAAGAAGAGAGATATATCACCGTATTGAACGCTTAGAACCTGGGGGGGGGGGGGGTATTATAGCATGATACTCGGTTCTTTACTGCCCAGATGCCAACAACACCCATCACCCACGGCCACGCATAGAGAAACAACCATGGCGAAAATAAAACTTTCCTTTCTCATAGGCAGAATGACACAGAACCCCGTCAAACACACTTCATTTTTATTGGCAGGGATGGACATGAAAAAATTCATTACTAATACTAAACAGCGTATGCATTCCATTCATGTGGCGCGAGATACCTCTATAGCAACATAAAGCCTGTCTTCAACTCCGTTGGTCGAACAATGACAACTTGAAATTTCAAAGAGATGAGTGAGACGCTATATTCACCTGGCCTAGAGTTAATTTATTCAGTTCTCATTCCTACTTCAAGTTGGGTTATGTTAGTGTAATCATTCCCATCTGCAGTATAACAAAACCAAAGTGAGGGAAAAGGGGAGAGAAAAACGAGAGGTGGCAGAAGTAAAACTGCATGCACAACTGCAATCCATATCATTGCGTGTGACAAGTGAAGCAAAGGTATTAGTTGTTATAGCAGTGTTTTATGAGCATAAACAGGCAAATAGACAGACAATGTCAAATATAAAAACCATCAATTTAATGTCAGAGAAGATGGTAAACAAGATGCATTGAAACTGTAACTAAATCGCTGCTCTTCGACTCGGTCAAGGAACGTCCAACTTTATATTCAACAAAAAAAAAATGTTAGGGGAAAGAAACAAATTTAGATATAACATTCGTAAATTAAAAACAAGAAAAAGAAAATGTCCACGTCAGGATTTTAAAAAACGCCGCACGCCGCATTATATTCTAGATGGGAATACGGTGTTGATGCAAAGGTCCAATGATTGTCTCATTACTTTAAAAGCAATCTATGGTTCCCTTACCATCACCAGTACCACACCACAATGACGTCTCTAAAATCAATGGTAGCACATTTATCATTGCATCGTGTATTAACTCCCTTTTCCTAAACTACCAGTGGAACGTGTCATATTATAGTGTGTATTTCGATCAGTAGTGATTGACTTTAAAGAAGAAAGATAATGCAAAAAATTGAACGCTTACCACATTGCTTATAGGGCTATTCCAGTTTGGTACTGATCTGTTCTATTCTCCAAGATGCCAGCAACATATATCACCTATGGCTAACTAGTGAAACAGCCATGACGAAAATAAACGACAGAGAACCCCGTCATAATCACTACACTTGGAAAGGTGTTGCCCGAAATTCCTCATTATGAAGCAATATCAAGTCACTTCCTTCCCTGCCTGTCTTTAACTTCGTTATTTGGTCAAACAATAACAACCTGGAATTCCAAAGAGATAAGCGAGACGCCATGCACCTGGACTAGAGTTAATTAATTCAGTTCCCATTCATGTTAGTTATGTAAACGTACACGTTCCTAAATATCCTGCTACAGTATAACAAGAACAAATGAAGAGAAAAGGAAAGAGAAAACGAATGGTGGCAAGCGGGGTACTGTGTCAAGGGGCAATTTACAACATTAAGTGTGACAAAATTAATGAAGCAAACCCAACCTCCAAACTCCAATGCAAAACAAGGGGAATAGAGTAGCTGTGTTCATGACATAAGAGTGAAGCTGAACTGCAGAAAAAAAAAGAAAAAAAGAAATAAAAGGAAAAAGTCCTGCGGGACTCGATTAACTTCTCTCCTTCCGGTCGGGCATTATAAACACGCAGCGTGCTAAGCGATTCTGCCACACGGAAGATCCGATGATCTTGTGCGAAACTTAAATCTATCTATGTATGCTATACACAACACAAATTTACATTGATATTCAGTTTTTTGGCTATATACGTCAAGTGACTGATAGCGCTATTCAACTTCCCACGAGTGGCCGCGTGGATTCGATCAATATACAGTTACAAAGATAAATCGGGAATCGTTTCAACCAGATTCCATTCTCATTTTCAGTGATCGACAACGAAAATAATGTTAAGTAGCGACTTGAAGTAATATTGAGAAATATTCGTGAAGTCCAATTCTTTATACAGTCCTACATAATTCAGATGAAATTGTTTCTGTCATGCAACTAATTGAAAATTTCGTGTGGTGTCGGCGTGTTCAAGTAAGTTGATTGGAAAGGATATGTGAATGAATATTTACCAATAGGTCTTTATATTGTAAAAAAAAAAAAAATCAAACATGGCCATGCGGTCTTTTAAGAGTCATCTTCACTTTAACATTTGTAATTTCAAGTCCAAGTTGCCTGTCAAAGCAATGTGGTCTCCAACACAAAACAAAGGGATATTGTGTGTGTGTGTGTGTGTGTGTGTGTGTACCTGTGTGTGTGTGTGTACGTTTACATGAAAACGTGATTTCTACATGGACGAAGGTGAATACTCCATAAAAGAAAAAAAAAAGCAAAAGATATAAGTATTTTGTTTCGTGCTCCTTTGGGGTTCGAACCCGTACGTGTGCAACATCACGTCTCTTGTGACGTCGCCTTTATCCTCTCGGCCATGTACGTCTTGACGAGAAAATTTGAGGAACGTAAGCTTATAATGTGAAAGATGATTCAGGAATCGTTTGGTCCACATTCCATTCTCATTTTCAGTTTTTAGCTGCAAAATTATCAACCTGATGAGGAGATTTGAAAAAATAAAATGCATGATTACTGCAGCTTATTGTCTGAGCTACCACATACTTAAGTTTGAGAGGAAATGGAGCAAAATCAGCTGAAATAAAGGTGCTTAAACGTTGTCAAGTCAATGCATGGTTTTAAAAAAAATCACCTCCCATAGACATAACACGTCAACTTGTCTGATTTTGAGTCTTTACCTTTAATCACAATTTGAAGTATGATGGTAAGTCTTCTCGAACTAAGAGTGTGGAACGGAAGCTTCTACGTGAAAGACGAATCATGACGATCACCCGTGACCGACACATCTTCAAAGGGATCAGTTATTAGAGGTGGAAGCCCTCGTGCCAAGATATTGTCTCAGCCATTCCAAAGCAATGATACCCTTACATTTAGGTATACCATAATTTCCCTCTGAAATCATTGGTATTATTCATGTACAATTGCTTGCCTTGTCTATAAACTTTGCTTTACAAACTTTCAGTGAAAGGTGTCATAACATAATTCTGTAACTCCATTAGCAGTGATTGACTACATAAATAAAGATATATCAAATTGAACGCTTAGCGCGTATAACTAAGGGGGATTTTAGCCTGATGCTGTGCTATTCACTGCTCAGATACCAACAATACTCATCACCTACGGTTACGTATAGAGAAATAGCCATGACGAAAATAAGGTTTTCCTTTTCTTTGGCAGATAGACACACAACCCCTTTGAACACACTATAATTGACAAGGAGGGACATGAAAAGTTCATTACTACTACTAAACAGTGATGCCTTCTACTCATGTGGCACAAGATACCTCTATAGCAACATAAAACCTGTCTACAATTCCGTTATTGGGTCAAACAATAAGAACTTGAATTTGAAAGAGACGAGCGAGACGCCATACACCTGGCCTAGAGTTAATTTATTCAGTTGCCATTCCTGCTCCGGTTGTGTTATGTAAATTATTTTCCGACCTGTCTTGTGCAGTGTAACAGGAACAAACGTAGAGAAAAGGAAAGAGAAAACGAAAGGTGGCAAGCGGGGCACTGTATACCAAGGGCAATTTACAACATTACGTATGATAAATGAAGCAAATCCAACCTCCAGCCTCCGACAAAAAAAAAGGGGGAACTTGAGTGACTGTGTGTCGTGGGGTAATGACATCGGAATGAAGCTGAACTGCCAAAAGAAAAACAAAGAAAGAGAGAGAGAAAAAAATAATAGCGTCCTGCGGGTCTCAAACATCTCGTCCTAAGGTGGTGTGTAATGACCATGCAGCGCGCCAAGTGACTATAAAGCCACACGGCTGTCCCGAAGATTGGATGTGAAATTTATATCTTTATACCATATACAACATGAAAAAGTTCATTACTACCACTAAACAGTGATGCCTTCCACTCATGTGGCACAAGATACCTCTATAGTAACATAAAACCTGTCTACAACTCCGTTATTAGGTCAAACAATAACAATCTGGAATTTCAAAGAGATGAGCGAGACGCCATACACCTGGACTAGAGTTAATCAATTCAGCTCCCATTCCTGCAAGTTATTTAAACGTACATGTTCCTACCTATCCTGTTACAGTATAACAATAACCAATGAAGAGAAAAGGAAAGAGCAAACGAAAGGTGGCAAGCGGGACACTGTAACAAGGGGCAATTTACAACATTAAGTGTGACAAAATTAATGAAGCAAACCCAACCTCCAAACTCCAATGCAAAACAAGGGGAATAGAGTAGCTGTGTTCATGACATAAGAGTGAAGCTGAACTGCAGAAAAAAAAAGAAAAAAAGAAATAAAAGGGAAAAGTCCTGCGGGACTCGATTAACTTCTCTCCTTCCGGTCGGGCATTATAAACACGCAGCGTGCTAAGCGATTCTGCCACACGGAAGATCCGATGATCTTGTGCGAAACTTAAATCTATCTATGTATGCTATACACAACACAAATTTACATTGATATTCAGTTTTTTGGCTATATACGTCAAGTGACTGATAGCGCTATTCAACTTCCCACGAGTGGCCGCGTGGATTCGATCAATGTACAGTTACAAAGATAAATCGGGAATCGTTTCAACCAGATTCCATTCTCATTTTCAGTGATCGACAACGAAAATAATGTTAAGTAGCGACTTGAAGTAATATTGAGAAATATTCGTGAAGTCCAATTCTTTATACAGTCCTACATAATTCAGATGAAATTGTTTCTGTCATGCAACTAATTGAAAATTTCGTGTGGTGTCGGCGTGTTCAAGTAAGTTGATTGGAAAGGATATGTGAATGAATATTTACCAATAGGTCTTTATATTGTAAAAAAAAAAAAAATCAAACATGGCCATGCGGTCTTTTAAGAGTCATCTTCACTTTAACATTTGTAATTTCAAGTCCAAGTTGCCTGTCAAAGCAATGTGGTCTCCAACACAAAACAAAGGGATATTGTGTGTGTCTGTGTGTGTGTGTGTGTGCCTGTGTGTGTGTGTGTACGTTTACATGAAAACGTGATTTCTACATGGACGAAGGTGAATACTCCATAAAAGAAAAAAAGCAAAAGATATAAGTATTTTGTTTCGTGCTCCTTTGGGGTTCGAACCCGTACGTGTGCAACATCACGTCTCTTGTGACGTCGCCTTTATCCTCTCGGCCATGTACGTCTTGACGAGAAAATTTGAGGAACGTAAGCTTATAATGTGAAAGATGATTCAGGAATCGTTTGGTCCACATTCCATTCTCATTTTCAGTTTTTAGCTGCAAAATTATCAACCTGATGAGGAGATTTAAAAAAATAAAATGCATGATTACTGCAGCTTATTGTCTGAGCTACCACATACTTAAGTTTGAGAGGAAATGGAGCAAAATCAGCTGAAATAAAGGTGCTTAAACGTTGTCAAGTCAATGCATGGTTTTTAAAAAAATCACCTCCCATAGACATAACACGTCAACTTGTCTGATTTTGAGTCTTTACCTTTAATCACAATTTGAAGTATGATGGTAAGTCTTCTCGAACTAAGAGTGTGGAACGGAAGCTTCTACGTGAAAGACGAATCATGACGATCACCCGTGACCGACACATCTTCAAAGGGATCAGTTATTAGAGGTGGAAGCCCTCGTGCCAAGATATTGTCTCAGCCATTCCAAAGCAATGATACCCTTACATTTAGGTATACCATAATTTCCCTCTGAAATCATTGGTATTATTCATGTACAATTGCTTGCCTTGTCTATAAACTTTGCTTTACAAACTTTCAGTGAAAGGTGTCATAACATAATTCTGTAACTCCATTAGCAGTGATTGACTACATAAATAAAGATATATCAAATTGAACGCTTAGCGCGTATAACTAAGGGGGATTTTAGCCTGATGCTGTGCTATTCACTGCTCAGATACCAACAATACTCATCACCTACGGTTACGTATAGAGAAATAGCCATGACGAAAATAAGGTTTTCCTTTTCTTTGGCAGATAGACACACAACCCCTTTGAACACACTATAATTGACAAGGAGGGACATGAAAAGTTCATTACTACTACTAAACAGTGATGCCTTCTACTCATGTGGCACAAGATACCTCTATAGCAACATAAAACCTGTCTACAATTCCGTTATTGGGTCAAACAATAAGAACTTGAATTTGAAAGAGACGAGCGAGACGCCATACACCTGGCCTAGAGTTAATTTATTCAGTTGCCATTCCTGCTCCGGTTGTGTTATGTAAATTATTTTCCGACCTGTCTTGTGCAGTGTAACAGGAACAAACGTAGAGAAAAGGAAAGAGAAAACAAAAGGTGGCAAGCGGGGCACTGTATACCAAGGGCAATTTACAACATTACGTATGATAAATGAAGCAAATCCAACCTCCAGCCTCCGACAAAAAAAGGGGGAACTTGAGTGAGTGTGTGTCGTGGGGTAATGGCATCGGAATGAAGCTGAACTGCCAAAAGAAAAACAAAGAAAGAGAGAGAAAAAAAAAAATAATAGCGTCCTGCGGGTCTCAAACATCTCGTCCTAAGGTGGTGTGTAATGACCATGCAGCGCGCCAAGTGACTATAAAGCCACACGGCTGTCCCGAAGATTGGATGTGGAATTTATATCTTTATACCATATACAACATGAAAAAGTTCATTACTACCACTAAACAGTGATGCCTTCCACTCATGCGGCACAAGATACCTCTATAGTAACATAAAACCTGTCTACAACTCCGTTATTAGGTCAAACAATAACAATCTGGAATTTCAAAGAGATGAGCGAGACGCCATACACCTGGACTAGAGTTAATCAATTCAGCTCCCATTCCTGCAAGTTATTTAAACGTACATGTTCCTACCTATCCTGTTACAGTATAACAATAACCAATGAAGAGAAAAGGAAAGAGCAAACGAAAGGTGGCAAGCGGGACACTGTAACAAGGGGCAATTTACAACATTAAGTGTGACAAAATTAATGAAGCAAACCCAATCTCCAAACTCCAATACAAAGCAAGGGAAATAGAGCAGCCGTGTTCACGGGTTACGTACACTTGATAAAATAATTAATATGATAAATGACATCGGAGTAAAGCTGAACTGCCGAAAAAAAAAGAAAAAGAAAGAACGGGAAAAGTCCTGCGGGAGTCGAACTTCTCTCCGTCCGGTATGGCGTTATGAACACCCAGCGCGCTAAGCGATTACGCCATACGGCTGTCCTGAAGATCGAATGAGAAACTTAAATGTATAATAACACTGTCGTTATAGCGTTGACTTGTGATGGCGATATTCAACTTCCCACAAGTGGCCGCGTGGATTCGACCAATATCCAGTTGCAAAGAACAATCGGGAATTGTTCCGTACAGATTGCATTCTCATTTTCAGTTTTTAACTACAAAATTGTCGACCTAATGAGGAGATTTGAAAATATAAAATATATGATGACTGCAGCTTATTGTCTGAGCTACAACATACTAAAGTTTCAGAGGAAATGAAGCAAAATCAGCTGAGATAAAGGTGCTTAAACGGTGTTAAGTCAATGGATGGTTTAAAAAAAAATCACCTCCCATAGACAATACACGTAAACTTGTCCGATTTTGCGTCTTTACCTTTAATCACAATTTAAGGTATGATGACGTCATCAAATATCAAAAGTATGACATGGACTTAAAAGGCAAATGTTCAAAGTACAACATATCTGAATTTGGGATAATATTGAGCTTAAACAACAGAGATACGAGTAAATGAATGTCAGAAACAGTACCTCAAAAAAATTAATTCCACTTTTTTGATTTCAGATGATGATATAATGACGTCATGAGTTTTCCTGGCAATATTGGTACTTGAAACGTTATTTCCAATTCATATGCTTTTGTAATATGCAATAGAAATATAGGGTCACTGGGCGTTTTAAAGAGCTATGGCGACATAAACAAAAACATGTTTTTTCACTATATTTGCAGAAAGACGCGCGCGCGGAATTTCAACTTTGACGCCAGTGCATTCCTTTGAAAAGAAAAGAATGTGATATAGGCACCTTGAAGTTATATTGAGCGTGCATGCAAAACCGTTTCTCTAACCAATCGGCCACGGGACATCCCCGGTAATGGTAAGGCAAAAAAGAAATGTATGGATATTACAGGGGGAAATAGTCAATGCCCACTCAACAATCGTGGCCGCGTGAACATGTATTGCATTGCTAGACGGAAATGCGGCCTTGTAACGACTGATGTCGCTATGCCATTTCTGGCAACTTGGGAAAAATACGCGCCGTAGACATAAAGCCTATAATCGGCTGGTTTTGATACCTTGCCTTTAATCACAATTTTCAGTGTGATGACGTCATCAAAGTACAAAACAATGACATGGTCTTGAAAGACAAATGTTCAAAGTACAACACCTCAGTCGTCGTCATTACATACTATGATCGGTTTGACAAAGTCAACCTGCAAAATGTTGCTGCAGTCGAAGCAATGTGGTCTCCAACACACAAAAAAGAGGGATATGGCGTGTGTCTGTGTATCTGTGTGTGTGTATAGGTGCGTTTATATACGAACGTGATTTCTACATGGACGAATATGTAATACAAAATTGAAGAAAAAAAGTAAAATAGCTAAGTATTTTGTTTCGTGATCTTGTGGGGTTCGAACCCGCAACCTCACGTCTCTGAGACGTCGCCTTTAACCACTCGGCCATACGTCTCGGCGAGAAAATATGAGGAACGTAAACTTATGTATGTGAAAGCTGAATCGGGAATCGTTTTGTCCACATTCCATTCTCATTTTCAGTTTTAAACTGCAAAATTGTCAACCTGATGATGAGATTTCAAAAAATAAAATGCATGATTACTGAAGCTTATTGTCTCAGCTACAACATACTTAAGTTTCAGAGGAAATGAAGCAAAATCAGCTGAGATAAAGGTGCTTAAACGTTGTCAAGTCAATGCATGGTTTTAAAAAAAATCACCTCCCATAGACATAACACGTAAACTTGTCCGATTTTGCATCTTTACCTTTAATCACAATTTAAGGTATGATGACGTCATCAAATTTCAAAACCATGACTTGGACTTAAAAGGCAAATGTTCAAAGTACAACATATCTGAATTTGGGATAATATTGAGCTTAAACAACAGAGATACGAGCAAATGAATGTCAGAAACAGTACCTCAAAAAAATTAATTCCACTTTTTTGATTTCAGATGATGATATGATGACGTCATAATGTATTTAGGGAAATATTGATACTTGAAACGTTATTTTCAATTCATATGCTTTTGTAATATGCAATAAAAACATAGGGTCACCTGACGTTTTAAAGAGCTATGGCGAAATAAACAAAGACATGTTTTTCGCTATATTTCCACATAGACGCGAACACGAAATTTCAACTTTGACGCCAGCGCATTCCTTTGTTATAGGTCGAAATTGATCGGAAATCAATGGATATTGTTACTTAATGTATCAGGAATCCAAATCTGTCAAAAAATGTGCATTTTCTTGTTGCTTACGCGCACTGCGCGCGGAAATGCGCGGACGGACGCGAACGCGCGGAACGCTTAAAATTGTCTGAAACTTCGAGATTTCCCATTGGGAAGTCGTTTTAAGCATTTAAAAACTTTGACGAGCGCTAATGCGCGCGTAATGATGTCCTGGGTAATTAGCATTAAAAAGTAAGATAGAGCGTGACCTGAACTTTATGTCCAACGAAAATGATACAGAAATGACCTTTAGTTATGAAGTTATGATCGATCATGTAACATGGTCCGAAAATCACAAAATGGCGCCTAGATGACGTCATAGATATGTTACTGTCATGAAAACCTTATTGTGGCTAGATATTGTCATGAGACATGTTGACTGAAAATGTCATGTTATTCCGTCATGTCAATGTTGAGATATTCACGACACAAAATGTGCCAGAAAGAAAGAAGAACGAGACATGAAAACTCGTCACATTGAGGACGAGTTAGGTGATACGCTTGTGGTCATCAGATGACAGTCATCTGTGATCGACAAAGAAAAGAATGTGATATAGGCACCTTGAAGTTATATTGAGCGTGCATGCGAAACCGTTTCTGTAACCACTCGGCCACGGGTCATCCACGGAAATGGTAAGACAGAAAAACAACAACAATGTATAGATATAACGGGGGGAAAGTCAATGCCCACTCAACTAACGCGGCCGTGTGAACATCTATTGCATTGCTAGACGGAAAAGCGGCCTTGTAACGACTGAGGTCGCTATACCATTTCTGGCAACTTGGGAAAAATACGTCCCGCAGACATAAAACCTATAATCGGCTGGTTTTGATACCTTGCCTTTAATCACAATTTTCAGTGTAATGACGTCATCAAATTACAAAACAATGACATGGTCTTGAAAGAAAATTGTTCAAAGTACAACACCTCAGTCGTCGTCATTACATACTATGATCGGTTTGACAAAGTCAACCTGCAAAATTTTGCTGCAGTCGAAGCAATGTGGTCTCCAACACACAAAAAAGAGGGATATGGCGTGTGTGTGTGTCTGTGTGTGTGTATAGGTGCGTTTATATACGAACGTGATTTCTACATGGACGAATATGTAATACAAAATTGAAGAAAAAAAAACAGTAAAGTAGCTAAGTATTTTGTTTCATGATCTTGTGAGGTTCGAACCCGCAACCTCACGTCTCTGAGACGTCGCCTTTAACCACTCGGCGACACGTCTCGACGGGAAAATATGGGGAACGTTATGGACTTGAAAGACAGTTGTTCAATATATAACACATTCATCATACGTTGTCAGTTTGCTATTGACATGACGATCTATCACATGAATATGAGGGAGGCATTAGTACCTGTATGAAATTATTATAGGCATGGTTATCAAATTGCCCTAAAATATCCTTATAATTGCCTTATTTTTACACACAGTTACGCTATCCCTTTAAACTCGTCACAGTTTAATTAGAATCATTAACATCATACATTAGTACCATATTCAGTTCCATAGCTGATCACGTTTGCTAATCAATTAAGAGTAATTGTCTAGAATGTGTCATATGGCCAACCTGTATACACACGTATATACACACACACAATGCTAAATGTATGTATCAAACATCTGTAACACAGCTTTGAACTAACTATAGGAATTATCGCTGCACTTATCATCCATACTTTTTATCACTATCTGAAACTCCACAAAAACCACTAATTGACAAATAATCATCAATACAGAAGACTGAATACCTTTTTTACAATGTATAGCTTGTTACATGTATAAATCAGCACAAAGTAACCACGACTACATTGTGTTACTGAATTGATATGAACAAATTTCATTTTGTTACAGTATACTGTATCAGTTTGAAAAGCCCAACCTGCAAAACTATAATTTTGCAGCAGACGAAGTAATGCAGTCTCCAACGCAAAACAAAGGTATACTGTGTGAGTGTGTGCGTATAGGTGTGTTTACATGCAAACGTGATTTCTACATGGACGAAGGTGTAGTACTCCATTGAAGAAAAAAAGTTAAAAAAAAATTATTATTTTCTTTCGTGCTCTTGTGAGGATCGAACCCGTACGTGTGCAACCTCACGTTTCTAAGACGACGCCTCTAACCACTCGGCCATACGTCTCGACGAGAAAATTAGAGGAACGTAAGCTTATGTACGTGAAAGATGAATCACGAATCGTTTGGTCCGCATTCCATTCTCATTTTCAGTTTTAAATTGCAAAATTGTCAACCTCATGAGGAGATTTCAAAGAATAAAATGCATGATTACTGCAGCTTATTGTCACATCTACAACATAAATAAGTTTCAGAGGAAATGAAGCAAAATCAGCTGAGATAAAGGTGCTTAAACGTTGTCAAGTCAATGCATGGTTTCTAAAAAAATCACCTCCCATAGACAATACACGTAAACTTGTCCGATTTTGCGTCTTTACCTTTAAACACAATTTAAAGCATGATGACGTCATCAAATTTCAAAACCATGACATGGACTTGAAAGGCAAATGTTCAAAGTACAACATATCTGAATTTGGGATAATATTGAGCTTAAACAACAGAGATACGAGCAAATGAATGTCAGAAACAGTACCTCAAAAAAATTAATTCCACTTTTTTGATTTCAGATGACGATATGATGACGTCATAATGTAATTATGGAAATAATGATACTTGAAACGTCAAGTCCAATTTATATGCTTTTGTAATATGCAATAAAAACATAGGGTCACCTGACGTTTTAAAGAGCTATGGCGAAATAAACAAAGACATGTTTTTTCACTATATTTGCACATAGACGCGCAGGCGAAATTTGAACTTTGACGCAAGTGCATTGCTTTGTTATTTGTAGGAATCGATTAGAAATCAATGGATATTGTTGCTCAAAGTATCAGGAATCCAAATCTGTCAAAAAAAGTGTATTTTCATGTTGCTGACGCGCTGTGCGCGCGAAAATGCGCGGACGGACGCGCACGCGCAAAATTGTTTGAAACGCATAAAATTGTCTGAAACTTCGAGATTTCCCATTGGAAAGTTGTTTTGAGCCTTTTAAAATTTTGACGCGCGCTTACGCGCACTTAATGATGTCCTAGGTAATTAGCATCAAAAGAAGTAAGATAGAACGTGACCTGAACTTTATGTCCACAAAAAATGATACAGAAATGACCTTTAGTTATGAAGTTATGATCGATCATGTAACATGGTCCAAAAATCACAAAATGGCGCCTAGACGACGTCATAGATATGTTACTGTCATGAAAACCTTATTGTGGCTAGATATTGTCATGAGACATGTTCCCTGAAAATGTCATGTTATTCCGTAATGTCATTCTTGAGATATTGATGACACAAAATTGTCCAGAAAGAAAGAAGAATAAAAAGAAATAAAGAGAGATTTTGACAATCACAATAGGTGATACGCTGATAGCGTATCACCTAATAAAAAGAAAGAAAGGAAGATTTTGACAAACACAATAGGTGATACGCTAAAAGCGTATCACCTAAAAAGAGAAATTTTGACAATCACAATAGGTGATACGCTGATAGCGTATCACCTAATTAGCAACACTTCAGCGAATGTTTGCGAATGTGTTTGTGAAACACAGGTGGCGACTATTAGCGACTGTTAGCAAATGTTAGCGACAATTTTGCAAATAACGTTAGCGACAGTTTTGCGAGTATCAGCGACTGTTTGCAAATCCTTTGCGACAATTTGCAAATGTTCTGGGACCTAGAAAAGTACCAGGCGATTATGTATATTCAGACCCATAAAACGAACGTACAAGCTTCCACTGAATTCAGATCTCTTTTGACAACCGTTCGTCAAGATAGATTTTCAGTATATGGAAATAAATTTCTGCCAAGAAGAGGCTCAACGTGCTGATATCCTTGAAAAGCTGCTTTGCCAGGCTGCTACTACAGCTATCGTGCAGCATAAGAAAAAGAAGATAGAGAAAAACAAAAAAGGAAGAAGAAAAGAAAGACTGTGTAGGTCAGAGAGTGGTTGTTGCAGAGGACAGACTTTGGTCAATATGAAAAGCTTTTGCAGCAATTACATGATGGAGATGTCAAGAGCTTCAAAAACTTTCTTAGAGTGGAACCTTGCCTGTTTCAGGAGCTTTTATATAGGAACCATATGGTTACTTGTTCGCTAGCAGTGGCAAATCAAATAAAAATGTTAGCGGCACCGTATTACGACCGTTTGCGAGTTCTTACGAGTGTTTTGCGAATGTTTGCAACTGTTAGCGAAAATGCAAATTCGCAAAGGTTTGCAAAGAAATTTTGAACATGTTCAAAATTTCTTTGCGACAAGAAAAACTGTTTGCGACAATTAAAACCATTTGCGAACTTTCTTGCAACTTTCTTTGCAACCCTTTATGAACCCTGGCAAAATGCCAAATTCGCTACATTCGCAAACGTTCGCCGCTCAGTGAGATACCCCCTTTAGGGAGTCCATGATGGAGTCACATCATGGTAGCCTGAGCAGACAACCACAACTGAGTCTAGCAATGATGTGCATGCTATGACAGATATGGCAGATATGTTTTTAAAGGAGTTGCCAGCTAACAGTTAAAAGTTCACACAGCATTGTCATAACTTTAACTTAATGTGTAGATAGGTGCAGTACTTCAATGATAACATCACCTCAGGGGCCTCTAACTACCGTATGAACGGAAGTCCCCAATCATGGTTCACATTGTAGCTATAAACTTTAGAGTTGTCGCTATGGTCCTAGCCACAAGCGATCTTTTGACAAGCTGTGGTTAGGCTTAACCCCTGTGAGTGCTGTATTACTTTCCGTAGATGAACACCTGCGCCCTAATTCTAGGTATGCCTGAAATAAGGGTCATTGCATGCAGCGTTCTGGACTTCTGGATTTTAACATCGAGAGTAGCTCTCATCATCGATAGCTTGACTGTGTGAACACGGCTACAGTGTGGCAGAAATAATATCAACTCTTCAGCACAGCACAGGCATTGCCAGCAGCTGGCATTTTAAAAATTCCACTGACACTAACCTAGCTATATTATACTGTCATATGTTCAACTACTCACTGCACCAAGCAACCACAGCGGTGAGCATGCAGGGCAACAAACTGTAGCTGGGCAGTGCTGGCCTTTGTGTGCCATAGATGCCGCTACTGTGTGTGTGTGTGTAGCAGTACATGCTCCCAAGCATGAATTGCACAAGGAGAAAAATAAGAAGAGGACAAGAACAATAAAATATTATGTAAACTGATGTTTTCTGATGTTATCACGTACATTATGAATAATAGGAGTCACAGAAGTTGTCTGACTTTTTAGTTTGCAAGTTGGATGCAGCGATCAAAATTTCCTCAACTTTACTGGAGATTTTCTGCTTTTTTGTTCGTACCATTCAGTTTTCTTTCTGATTCTTCCTGCAAAAGGATAAAGTAATTCATTGCTTTCTCTTAATGCACTTTATTCATCAGAATCATCACTAATCCATCTCCTGGAACATGGTAAGTTCCAGTCTGTTGTTTGAAATGTCTGGAAATGGAAATTGTCTCCAAAAAGCAATACACAGTGTCCTGATATCTGTACTATCATTAATACATACTTCGGATCCCCAAACGCCTGTAGTGGCAGCTAGCTGACAGGCTTACAATGTACATAGCTCATAAAGGATATTGTGTACATGTAGGACTTGACGACTAAATCCCAAAGCCTGATGTTCTGGCACTAGCTGTGTCATTGTAGTATGATCCACAGAGAAGTGATGCCTGTCAAAACACAATATTATAGTATGTCACATTTTAGATTATTTGCAACAGTGGAATGGTTATTTAAATTCATGAAATTCTTTTGTCGAGATGTTTTCATTGCAACTGATTGACAAATTGCCCTACATTGACATATTTAGGGCAATTTGTAAGTCAGTTGCAATGAAAACATCTCGACGGAAGAATTTCATGAATTTGAATAATTATGCAGTACCTGCTGCATGCTGTAAGGATTAGAACCAACACTTGCCGTCGAGCAGAAGTTTGGTGGTCTAGTGAGGTCTTACACGTCTTACAAGCCCGACACGTTTGCCCTTCAGCAAGGCACTTTATCCACATTGCTGCTCCCCACCCAGGAGTACAAATGGGTACCCGGTAGGATGAGAAAGCTTATAAATGTTGGTTGATCAGCATGTGCGCGCCTGTAAAATGGCTGCGACTGGCTGGAATGCTCCCCAGGGAGTGGAGAATGAGCACTGTTTAGTGCTGGTTGGAAATAATGTATCCAGTGACCGGGGTAATAATAGTCTGTAAAGCACATTGAGACACTTAAGTGTGAAATGCGCTATATAAAAACCAGCTATTATTATTATTATTATTAGTGGAGATAACGCATGTCCGGAGATCAGGAGGTCATAGGCTGAATCCTGCTCGAGTATGTACGCCCATGATTTTATACATAGCATGGCTACTACTGAAACACTGATCAATTCAGTGCTTATTTATATTTATGTAGGGCAATTTGTCAATCAGTTGCAATGGAATGGTTGTCGTAAAGTTTGTGACAAGCAAAAGAGGCAAGTGTGGACACTTTCAGATATAGTCGCAGAGTGGTTTCATTTCATTATGATCTGTATGACACATCAGTGGTACAATGTAGTTATCTTGCCTCGGCCAGTAGATGGCGATATAATATGTACATTACATCTTCCCCCTTATCTGTGTTGCAGTCAGTACATAGCACATTTTAATGATACATCAGTATCTACATAACCTTTTTTTTTTTTGGTTTTGTTTTGTTTACATGACACATATTCCCGTATTAATTTTGTGTGTTTAACAGCGTACACTGCTCGCGTATATCTCAATGTTTTACTCCATTACTACTGAAATTAGGGACATTTTATCTGACTCTGAGTACATTTTAAAGGTATCATTTACCATTTGCAGGTGAAGCAAAGACCCAGCTTTACTGCTTCAAAATACTTTGAAAATGTGAGATCGGGATAGAAACAACAAAATGTGAAAATGCCAAATTATGAGTATAATCAATGTTAAAGGGACTGTGCAGTACTGGTTGAGACCTAATTTCAGGTTTCTAACATTTTTAGGTGAGATAATAAGAAATCTCATACGAAATATGAAAGAGCATGCAATTCTATGAGAAATTCAACGTTTATTTGATAAAAATTGGTTTTGAAATGGCTGAGATATCCAAAAAGAGCGATTCTAATAAAGTGTGGGACCCACACTTTGGAACGATCGCTTTGTTTTATTCTGTTTTTGGATGTTTCAGTTATTCCAAACCCGATTTTCGTCAAATAAACTTTGAAATGCTCTTAAAATGGTATGCTCTGTGCTATATCATAAGTGTTTTCTGGTATCTTGCAAAACTTTAAAAGCCCAAATTCTCATCTCAACCAAAACTGTACTATCCCTTTAACCCGTTGAGGACGGTTTGATTTTGCTACAACACGCATTTCCCATAGACACCTGCCCGAGTATACTTGGGACTCGTCCTCAACGGGTTAAGCATTGTTGAATATGCAAAATGCGAACAATAGGTATAATAGAACTAGACTAAACCGTCTACAGTTATGGTTTATGGGGAAAAGCTGAAAAGCCTTATTGCAAAATTTTTATATGGTAGGATGTTTTGTGATACAACTGACCTACACATGCATCATATATGATAACTCGAACATTTTTTTTAAATTAAGCTCCCAATTGTTAACAATACTTCTAAATCTGGGTGTTAGTTACATGCACCGTCATTATTACTCATCAGAAGCAAAATAAAGAATACACTATCCTCCACATCACCCTAAACAGGGCCAGTGCTGTGTTTTTAAATGTGGGGGCCCAGTTTATATTACTGGCACCATTTTTAGGTTCAATCAGCTTACAAGCGAAAAAAAAAGGGGAGGGGGGCTTTGGTCCACTTCCATGGCTAATCGCCCGACAAGCATATGTGACCTGCCACAACAAAAGGATCCAAAAGTCACTGTTGGCTGAGCCGAGAAAATTGAGTTTGAAGTCAGATCACCAAAATTGGTCAAAACCATAGAATTTCTGTTTTTGGTGTACTTTTGTAGTCTAATGTATCATCTATCATCTGCTGAAATTTTGAGGCTAAATGATCACAGGAAAGACGAGAAATTAGCATTTTCCTGGGCCATGAATTTCCTACTTTCAATGGAACAGAAACGTGTCCAAAGATTTAGATTTACCACCACAGATAGACTCCGCCCCCAGCAACGAGGGAGTATTCTTATTGGTCAGCGCATGGCATCCTGGTTACTGATTGGTAGTGCGTAGACCACTAGTGCAGCAGAATGAACATCGCAGAGGTTGCTAGGAGCATACCTTCTATTGTGAAAACTGTCTTACCTCCCTTTGATCACGATTGCTTTGGAAGGAAAGCTTTGAAGGTGGTTTTCTTGAAATGCTGATTTTCTAGACCACTCGCCATGCTCTCAAAAAAATCATTGATTTCTAGCAATCAAGTACTTCTGTGAGTTGTGTTATATATGAAATTAAAGTGGAAGAGTAAGGAAATAATGTCATGTTATTTTTCTGAAAATCGACCCCCCCCCCCACCCCCCCCCCCCCCCGACATTTGGATCTTGTAGCAGGTCACATCTAAAAAAAGAAGAAGACTAAACCGCACTTTTCTGCTGCCACTTCCAGGGTAAAAAAAAAAGATGAGGGCACCGAGGCCCATCCCCCCAAGATACATGTGGGCACTTTCAGATACAGTCACAGAGTGGTTTTATTACAGTATGATCTGTATGACATGTCAGTGGCAATAGACAGTTCGTAATTCTACTTTGCGCATGAGCAGAAAAAGGTCATTTGTACCAACAGGCATTTTGGTTTTATTATTAATTCACTGAGATAAGCATCTGTAATGTGATGATTATTCATGTGATCCTTATCTAAATAGTGCTTGCCAGCACATCCACTTGACAGCAAGCCTGGTATTTGGCAATATCAAAAGAAAAAGGTTGTTTATAATATTGCATTCAGTACGAAACAATGAATTAGATGCCTGCTAAAGCGTCAACTGACGGACTATTCTGGTCACCTGGTCTAAACACAAGTTCATACTTTGTTTGAACACGAATTCCATAAATTGTTATGTTGGGCAGCTTATGCATTATACCGCTTTGAAAACGAGTGATGTGCTTAACCAACTGAGAAAAAAATAAAGGTCATTTGTACCAAGGTGTACATGAGCTAATTACGAACTGGCTTATGATCTTGCCTTAGCCCGGAGGTGGCATTACAATACGTGCATTACAGTTGTGACACAGTGCCAGTTGTGCCCTGATGGGCACATATGGGGCACAATCATTTGGTGTGAGCCCAATGATATCATTATTATTCTCATCTTTTCTTCACACTGCACTCATTATCAGATCTCCCTAGTTTGGCAGGAATCATTTTAGGGGTAGGTTGCTACAAAGATGTTCACATTGCTAAGGGCGGGATTTCACGGAGCACGCGAACGATTTGCGAAGGACGCGAATGGCAAAATCCAGCATTCGCATTTTAGTCTGCAAAAGATCGCCAAACAAACGTGAGGGTTCGGAAGCGTCGTCAATTGTTCGCGAATGTCGTTTTTACTTCGGCGAGAATTTCAAAAAAGTTTGAAATTTTTCGCGAACCTTTTCCGCACACTTAGTCGGGATTTGCTCGTGAATTGTTCTCGAAAGTGTCTTTAAAGCTTCGTCATATGCGCAAGACCTTCGCAAGACACGCGCGATGTTCGCAAAATGTTCGTGAAACCCCAAACAGACTCCGAAGCTTCTGAGAATGTCTCGCGTATGTTACGCGAAATCTGCGAAGTTTTTCCGATCATTTTACGACGTAATCGCAACTGTTCGCGTACCTTTTGAGACATTCTCGCGAACGTTTAGCGCATGTTTGGGGGATGTATGCCCTGTACGTTTTCTGCAAATAGAAATCGTAGCATACATCTAAACATCAAACAGTTATTAACAACTATAGTATAACAAAAGAAATTATAGACTAGCAAAGAGAAAGAATATTTGATATACAAAAAAAAAAAATTCGCAGAATATACTTAAAATCAATCTTAAGTATGTAAATTTCATTTGAACTATAGAGATTATGTGTTGGAGGAACTGCAAAAAAAAAAAAAAGATCAAATGCTTTACTAGTGGAGATACGTCCTAGGGGAAAACATGTAGGCAAACACACGATATAGAAATGAGAGAAAACGAAAAGAGAAATAGAGGAAAGAAAAAAAATCAACTCAAGAAAGCTGACTTGAGTTGATCTTTTTTTTATTGCTTCCACCTCTCCTTGCTACATTTTGTCCCATGATTATTGAAAATTTTTCGTTGTTCGCATTTCCGTCGCGTGTTCTTCGTGTACGTAACATGCTGTACTTTAGCAATGATACACACGACAATCGCACATACGTCGTGGGAACTTCGCACAAATTGCGCAAGAATAGTTTTCGGCTTCATTGTCGGAACACATTCGGAGAAAAACTTTTCCGAATGTTGGATTTTGTCATTCGCGTCCTTCGCAAATCGTTCGCGTGCTCCGTGAAATCCCACCCTTAGGAGGGACAAATTTGTGCCACTCTCAACACCATGTTTTCAAGATCCAGAGGTACACAGTGTAGTACAGCCAATACCTGTCTTTTAACAACCATTTGTCCCCACTTGCTAAAATGCCCCATACAATGTGGGTGGTATATTAGAAGCTGTGTGAAGAATCTGAACATACCAGCCACCTGTCTAATGCACCAGCAGCCACTGATTTTATTTTCGTTAGGTGATTGGGGGGGGGGGGGGGGGGGGGGATAAGTGGACATTGTATATACAGGATATTTTTTTCTTTCAAAGTGATCAAAGATGAATGCACATTTGGTATTTTTTACTGTGTATCAGAGTGTACTTTGATCTGTGGAGGTTCTCAGTCCTGGTTTGTGTATAACAAACTTAAAAGGAACCTTGAAAATATGTACAGCAAAATTTTTTGCCAAGGAAGACAATGTGTCTGCAAAGACCCCTCAAGGAGACATGAGATGTGGTTCAACTGTGCCTACAGACATGCCATTGAGAAGCATCATAGGAAGGCTACATCAAGGTCATCTTTAAGCTCAGGTGAGTGCTTAGACATGAGTCAGGCATTGCTGCATACTCTTATCTGGTTGTACAACTCAGAGCACTTAAAGTTAATTTATTTTACCTTGGTGTTAAGTTATTACAGCTAATAAGTAGATCTTTTGCCCTGTCTCATGTACCACTTAAAAAGAATGTCCAATATTTAGAAGCCTGTGCTCTAATAAGTACTGAAAAATGTAAGAGTTGTGAGGTAATGATTTATCGTTGCTGGGGTGACAAGACCTTGTATCTGAAACTTTGGTAAAAATTACTTTTTTGGATTAATGGTCAGATAATCAGTTAAGTGATGTCCTGTCCAAATTCTAGCTGTCTTACCCCCCAAATGAAGCCACCATGGCATGTAACTTCAATGTCACTATGCAACCTCTTACTTCTAATATTTTATAGTGTCTGTGAGACTAGTATAATTGTAATTGGAGGTTTCAATGCATAGTGGATATTGGGCTAAATGCCAGCCTATAGAAATTGTATTTTGAAGTATTAAAGAAAATGCAAGTGCAATAATAAAAATATGAATTTGATTTTAGGAGAGTATTTGAACATGGTATTGAACTGCAGTTGCTGATTACATCATCTACCTTTAAGATATGACATTGCTTTACACATTGTCTAGGGATGAAGGATATAGCACATACCTGGTATTCAATGGTGATATGATAACCAGATGCAAATGACAGAGAATGCTATCAGTTCAATCTTTGCTATCTATATTTCAGACAAGAATAGCAGTCATACCTTTCTGAGGTTTTTTCTAATGCTTGTTGATGGCACATTTAGCAGCAACATTCCATTAGGTAATGTGTACTGCGCTAAGTCACACTTAGAATTTTCTCCTAATGGCCCCCCCCCCCCCCCCCAAATTAGACAAAGCACTTGAGGGGTCAACTTTTCTTCGTGATGGTTTCTGTTTCCTTCATTGGTGTTTTATCTGCCCTAGCTGATATTCTCAGAGAATTTAAAAAAAAAAAGTGAGTAGATGTACTGCAAATCCAGGTGTTTCTATATTACTGGTAGTTGTTTTTGTTTGTTTGTTTGTTTGTTGTTGTTGTTGTTGTTGTTGTTGTTGTTGTTGTTGTTGGGGGGGGGGGGGGGGGGTTCCAACCATAGTCTTTTCATTTCGCTTTGGCACCTACAGATATTGTTTCATGACTGTGAGATTCCACCCCTAGTTCTAGAGCGTACAATGCGTATGAATAGAAGCTCATTACCATATCCTACTAATTTAGAGAGCAAAAGACTGGTGCAGGCAGGGGGCCAGAAGCTTCAGAATTGCACAATTCCAATGAGCTGAGTAGTGATTGGTGAGATCTATTTGTAATGAGTATACCATCTTTGTTTTATAATGACAGATTCACCACGTGGTGTGCTAATAAAGTTAACATAAAGCACTGTCATGCTGCCGCATTAACCTTGCATGCTAGTTTCTACTTGATATGATATAAACTATGCTTTGTCTTTTTAAAATTTGGATCATAAGTTGTCCAGAAACTTGTACTCACTGTCTGTATGTTTAGTGTCCACATCGATAGCCTCTTTTTGTATAATGAAAAGTACCCGTCAAGTGCATCAATTTGATTATTAAGCCAAATTGTCAATGCTCTCTTGAATATAAAAGAATGTATGTTGCTCATCTGAAAATTACAGAATATAATTTTGCTAAGTGTGATACTGACAAATCCTGTAACAACTTGACTAGATTTTGACTTTCTCTTTTGTTTGGATGGGATGGGCTGAGATGGGAACAGAAAGTGGTAAACAAATGACCACCTTTAGCTCCTGTTGTTCTAATTGTGAGATATAACCCTTGCCATATAGTCCTTTTTTAAAGTATTTGAGCAAGTGAAAGACAGTAGTATTGCTTCTCAAACTTCTTGTAGTGATTGAAATATTAGAAGGATAGTTGTTTGTCCTACATAGCTGATTGGTGTGAGGTCAAGTCTGCTAGGAGTTTGCCTCAGCGGCTTTGCAAAATTGCAGTGCTCGTTGCCTATGGGAGAGGTATATTCTGAATAAAAGAACCTGCACAACGCTATTCACGCCATATGTGACTAATTGTTCATAGTGATTCCCTCTCAAACAATGAAGGATTAGCATCTCTCTGTCAACAACTGATGGGCAAGCAACTGTTAGTCATGCTTACCCATTGATATAGGTAGCAGAGAAGAGGCAAAGTGATATGTTAGAAGAATAGAAAAACATCTGCATTTTATTCTTTAAATAATGGGCATTGAGCATGAGTATATTGGTAAACACTGTGAAGCTTATCTTCAGTGTAGCTGGTTAGATAAGGCAAGATTTCACCTTATTCTGACTTGATTACATCACAACATATTCTTTTTTTTAACATTCTTTGCCACTGGCTACAGCTGTTTAAAAAAGATCAGTATTTCTTATTCACAACATACAGAAAGTCTGTGCTCCATGCTAGATAATCATTTAACAGCACTGGACTTTAATATCATTTTCTAAGTAGCATTTTGTAATGTTACCTTCATGAAAACCAAGTTAAGTTTTCATGATAGATGATGAAGGGGAACTGCCATGTACAGATCAAAAAAGCCCATGAGAAATTGTTTGTGTGACCAAAAGGCAATCACATATTGATGTGAGTGATTATATGAGTTGTATGTTGTTTGTATATGGTAATGCTAACACCTGAATTTATGCAGTTATTCCTTTCTTTTACAAAGCATTTCTCCTTTTTATGCCTCTGCCACGAAGTGGTGCCAGAGGCATTATGTTTTCGGGTTGTCTGTCCTTCCGTCCATCCGTGCTAACGAGAGTATGCTTGTGTGGCTAGGAGAACAATAGTGCACAATAGATGGCCTTTATTCCGTCAGGCTTGTGTGGCTAATATTTTTTTTTGTGTGTCTATTTTAACAAAAGGGAGAACAAAGGGGTAGACACACAAGCATATCACTGTGAGGTCGTCCGTCCGTCCATCCGTCCGTCCGTCCGTCCGTAATGAATTTTGTGGACAGCGTAACTAAAAATTTGTTTGAGGTATCCTAATAAAACTTGACATGTATATGCATGAGGGGGTGAAGTTGTGCCTATCAACTTTTGGGTGCAGATGCTCTAGGTCAAAGGTCAAAGGTCAAGGTCAAATTCTCAAAATTTCACTATTTCCCCCATATCTATGCAATGACTGGAGATATTTTCTTGAAACTTGCTGTATATATGAACTAACTAATCAAGATTCTCTGGGTAGAGTTTTGGGTCATGAGGTCAAAGGTCAAGGGGTCAAAGGTTGAGTGAAATGGGCAATTCCATAATTACAGACGTACATTTCGTACACTTTAAAAAGCTCTCACAACTAAACTTGATTTCATTCACAAGATTTGATACTTTTAATTTTTAACATCCATCTCAGGTAAAGTGATCACAAAATTATAATCAATATGATCAATACTTTGACCTTGAAATGATGGAAAATAGTGCCGTTACAGATGTACTTGCACGAATTGTGTTTTCTGACATTGGAATTTAAAGTGGAAAACTCTGTGAATTGTGGGGTACTTTCCAGCAAATTCATTCTTTTTCATTTCAATTAGATGTTAAACAACCCAAAAGTGCAGAAATGAATTATTTTCTTTTCTGATAAGGCATTAATTGCACCCTTTTTGTGTTACGGACGTACAGTTACAGACATACAAAATTTCCGTTACAGACGTACATTTTGAAATTGTTATTAATTTCATTATTTTCATGGATTTTAAAGATCCTTTTACCAGAATTCAGTGACTTCTCATGCTGTAGGGTCTTAATCTTATGATAATTTTAGACAATCACATTTTTTACTGATATCTGTAAACACCTTCCCAAAATCATCATCTTGCATACAGTTTGTGCTTCACTGAGCAACAGGATGATTACGTTAACCAAAGAAATATCCTTTTTGGTAAATTTACTTGTCAGTTGGTCATAATAGCCTATATCATTTTGACAGACACATTATGGTCTAAAACATTAATTTGTAGAACATGAATTCACTTAATATTGGAATCAAATTTAATTAATTGCCACCATAAGACTAAAGTCTGCCATCTAGAGATCCATTGCTCATGTATGCAGTACACACAAAGCAGTGGTAAAATGGTGTGCACCACACATGAAAAATTGATGGCGTAGGCCTACTGTATTTGGCAGGCATTTTTTTAAAACAAAATCCTTTTAAACATACACATCTGAATCACAGCTATATCTGTTCAAAGTTTTGAAAAAAAAAATAAATACATTTGTACACAAAAAGAAATTGACAGTAAGCTATCATGATGACCAGAATTAGTGAGAACAAAGCCATTAACAAGTTGAATCTATTTTAATGTGGATGATGAAAACACATCATGGTGTCTCTTGTCCTACGAATTGTAAGTATTTCAAAAATCTTTTCCCTCTCAGCATGTTAAAAACAAAATTATTCTAATTTGTATGGTTAAACTGAAGTACTAATTTCAAATTTTTTTATACCCCTGCCACATGTAGTGTGAAGGGGGTTATAGGAATCACTGTGATGTTGGTCGGGCGGGCGGTCGGTTGGGCGGTCGGTCGGTCTGTTGCAAAATCTTGCGTCGCGAACTCCTCCTACAGTTTTGAAGCAATTTAAATGAAACTTAGGGTAAATGATGATATTGAAGTATAGATGTGCAAGACATGTTTTTTGTGTTTGTCGGACAATGTGTTGCCATGGTAACCATAATTTTACCAAAACCTTGTGGATTGAATAACTTCCATAGTATTTAAGCAATCAATTTCAAAATTGGTATCTGTGATGATCTATAGGTCTAGTTATGCAAGACACTCTGTGTTTGTACTTGACAAAGCGTTGCCATGGTAACCGCATGTTTTCTTGGAAATCTTGTGGAGTGAACAACTTCCACAGTATATTGTTAGTGAAGCAATTGAAATCAAATTTGGTAGGCATTATGGCCTTGACGCATAGATGTGGAACACATAATTTTTGTGTTTGTCGGACAAAGCATTGCCATGGTAACCATAATTTTACCAAAACCTTGTGGATTGAATAACTTCCACATCATTCAAGCAGTTAAGGTCAAATTTAGTATGTATGATGATCGGGAGGTGTAGTTATGCAAGACACCAATGTATTAATATAAGAAAAATGTGTTGCCATGGTAACCACTCATTTTTGTATCAAATTGAACCATTTAATCTATGAAGGTGAAATATGGTGTGTATGATGCTCTTTGAGTGTAGTTTTGCAAAATGTCCTTCGTATTTGTATCGGACAATGCGTTGCCATGGTAACCGCATGTTTTTTTTTTTTAATCCTGTGGAGTGAACTTCTTCAACAGTTTTCGAGCAATTGAAACCAAATTTGGTGGGCATTATGGCCCTGAGGTATAGATGTGGAACACATAATTTTTGTGTTTGTCACATAAACCATTGCCATGGTAACCACAATTTTACCAAAACCTTGCAGATCGAATAACTTTTTGATCATTCAAGCAATTAAAGTCAAATTTAGTATGTACATTATATCATGATCTGGAAGTGTAGTTTTGCAAGACACCAATGTGTTAGTTTAAGGAAAATGTGTTGCCATGGTAACCACTCATTTTTGTATCATAATAAACCATTCAAGCTATGAAGGTCAAATTTGGTGTGTATGATGGTCTTTAAGTGTAGTGATGCTGGGGCAAAGCATGTTTCCATTTGCTGTAAGTTTTATACTCAGTGTCAACTCTGTAATTGTACAGTAAACTAGAATTATTCTGTTTCCAATTCTACAAGTGCACAAACTTGGTGTTAACGTCATTGCCCTCATGACATCACATACTATAAAGCAACACTAGGGGCGGGGGTATTAATCACCTTCAGTGATAATTCTAGTTTTGTCTTAAAATAATGTAACATGGAATGATGGAGACTTTCATGGAAAGAAGGACATAATATACAGAGCAAGGAGTTTGAATGCAAGTCCCAGACTCAAGCTAAACTGACCACGATTGCCATCAACTATTTGTAGTGTGATTTTTGTGGCAGTGTTTTTTTTTAATTTTTTTTTAAGGAAAATATCTGATCTGGTGGCTGAGGCCACCTGCAATGACCACTTGCAATATATGCATGACATTGATCCTGAGATTCCTCCTCTTAGTGCCCCATTTATAGAACCTCACCAGGAAATGTTTCCCTGTGATATTCATCTTTAACACTAAATCCCCAACATTTACATCAAGTTTATCATTCACCCCTTGCTCCTTATATAATGCTATATGATCATTGCTCCTTATAATAATAATTATAATAATAGACTCTTATAAAGTGCACATTTCTACCTAAAAAAGATACTCAAGGTGCTTTAGAACAGAGTACATATTGTGTCACGTTACAACAGTATCACAGAAAATAATAAGACAATAAACCAACAAACAATAGGCCTATATACGTACACATACTATACATACAGGTATACAATATTGTCAATTTGAATTGAAAATATATGTCTTGAGATTCTTTTTGAAACCATCAATGGAAGATGCTTCTCTAAGGGATTTTGGTAGGCCATTCCATAGTTTTGGGCCCATATATGAAAAAGCCCGATCCCCCCAATTGTGCTTGATTCGAGGTACCTGTAATTTCAGCAAGTTTGATGAACGGAGATTACGTGGTGGTTGGTAAAGATGAAGAGTATTTTGAAAGTAGACAGGGGCAAATTTGTGCAATGTACGGTAAACAAGAAGAAGAATCTTGAAGTTAATACGTTTTTCTACAGGAAGCCAGTGTAGGGACCGAAGTATTGGGGTAGTATGCACAGTTTTCTTCTTGAAAGTAAGTAATCTGGCAGCACAATTCTGAAGACGTTGCAGTTTACTGAGTTCTTTTTGTGGAAGGCTGCAAAACAGAGAATTGCAGAAATCTAGACGAGACGAAATAAGAGCATGCATCAGTTTTTCTGCTGCTGATCTAGTTAAATATCTCCAAATTGAGCCCAGGTTACGCAAATGAAATCTTACAGATTGGGATACATATGAAATGTGGTCTTTGAACGTCAGATTTGCATCATAAACAACGCCAAGATTACAAACTTTGTTCGAAGGCTTGATATTACTGTTGCCAATTCTAACATAACATGTATCAGAATTTACTTTAGACAACATCTGTTTAGATCCTATCAGAATAAATTCTGACTTACTGTCAGTAAATTTGAGACCATTTCTTTCCATCCATGCCTTAACATCATCAATACATAATTCCAATCGTTTTACAGCATCAGAGAGTTCAGTCCTGGTTGGTGAAAAAGATACAAATATTTGTATATTATCTGCATAACAGTGATACTGAATGTCGTGTCTTTCAAAAATGTGTCGAATCCTAGAAAGATATAGTGAGAATAGAAGTGGTCCACCTACAGACCCTTGTGGGACACCGCAAGTAAGTGCAGCCGGGTCAGAGTTACTGTCATTGATCTATTGTGAACGGCTGGTAAGGTAAGATTGAAACCACTCTAATGCAAGTCCTGTGACGCCAACAGATCTGAGAGTCTGGGTGAGAATGGAATGGTCAACAGTATCAAAAAACAGAGTGTGGTTGGAAATGACAAATTCAAGCATTGTCAAGTTTTCCCAAAATTCCCTTAAAAACCACATGAATCCTCCACATGGCCACAGTTTAGTCCAAGTGGTAAAAAGTGCTGAAATTACACAGCAAATCATGACAATCCCCTTGATTTTCCACAATTCTCAACACTCCATTTGCATCAACACTTTTGCTGTAATTTCAGCAAAACTTGGTAAGTGCATCTCAGAGGGTACTTACTTCTGGAGAGTACTGATATCAGCAGAACAAGTTATGCTGTAATTACAGCAAATCTCTTGGACCGTTGCAGATGCACAGTGAACACCATGCAGGTGGGGGTTTTTCCTTGCACACTTTTTTTTTTTTTTGGTCATTTATGTGTTGAAAATAATTGCATTTGGAACAGACTCCTGAATATATTAAAAGAGACTTAAAGGAAACCAAAACCCAACAAGAAATGTGGATTGAGTGAAAGCAGCAACACTTGTCAAACACATCAGTGAAAGTTTGAGGAAAATCAGAAAATCTGGTGCGAGTGATGAGTTTTTAAAATTGTTGGTGTTGGAACACCTGGATGAGGAGACTACTAGAGGATATGATGTCATGCGTGGACAACAATATGAAGAAACTGTAAAAGGAATTCCACAAAAAGTTATTTCTCATGAAAATTACTTATTCTATCAACTTGATACTGATATATTAAAGCATGTATATACATTATATTAAGGGTAGTAATTATTCTCCCCTGCTTCCTGAAAGCATTTAGTCAAGTGCTCTTTCATTATGCTAGAAAAGTGAGTTTTTGTGTAATTCCCTTTATATTTTCTTTATAGTTGTCCACACATGACATCATAGCCTCAAGTAGACTCCTCATCCAGCGGTTCCAACACCATGTTCTCAAAGGTCTATAGGTCACATATTTATATGCATTTATATTCCAGATGATCACAATTAATGCACACGATCAGCAAGATAGTGTGTCGACTAGATGTTACGGGACCACTACTTTAATTCCATATCAGATCTGCCAGTAGTCATGTCGCCAAGTCACAACCAGCACCTTTTTGGATTCTAACACTCAATTCCAGAATCCAACAGAAATTTCACACCTTTGCATCTGGAAATTCTTTACAAATTTTTACTGTCAGTCTGATGAAAGTATCATTCCAGTATCATCCAGTGAAACACCATTAGCCATGGTTCCTCTAAAGTCCCATCCTGCTCTTGACACCATTGTACCAACTGCTCATGCTCATTCTGTGTGAATGAGATGAACTGTACAACTGACGGCTTCCATGTCACCATGATATCTTCTTCGTCAGCAATACAGTATTGCCATAGTATGCTGGTTAATTGATGAGTAGCAATATGTCTTGTTGAGTGACATACATCTCAAAGAAAACGAAGTATACAGATTTCCATATCTGCTAACGCAGGCATGAGGTAGTGCCACATTATTAGTCAACCAGTACTTCACTGTCAATTTTGGCAAGCCAGAATGAGGTATTTTCTCCAGTAAATTTGTCTTCAAAGTCACAACTCCACATAACCAATACTCTGTACTTGTATCTATGTGGGAACAGGATTGTACTACAATGTGTAGTCTGCCCAGTTTGGCTGCTATGCATTTGACTACATCAACTTGCACAGTCTACATCCAAGTTCAAGTAGAAAGGCCTACTGTGTAGTTACACAGGGATTAGCTCCTCCACAAACAATCCCTATAAGGATGCAAACATTTTCCTGTTGAAGCAATGACACCTAAAATGCAAGGCCTGGCCTCAGCTAATCCAAACAGTCAACACGTACATCATAATATGTTGGATACGCCTACATGTATTAAAAGTGTATGTGAAAAGTGTAGTTACAGTGAAGGGTACTCTCTTGCATTCTGTGTTGTGTGTGTTTTATAATGAGCAGGGAGGTGAGGCATGTGTCTCACCTGCCTTGTGCAAGAGGACAATATTAGTTTCCAACTATATCACCCTAAAATGTTACTTAGATAATATATGAAAAATATACAAAAGAATAATAAATGCTCCTTGAAACTTTGTTGTTGTCCAAGTAAATGATGTAATATAGAATAGAACACTTTCTAAACAGCTCCGAAAATCTGTTGAAAATTGTGTTTATTTGTAGCATTTCTAAACTAAGTTTAACAAAATTACCTTGGACATACAAAACTATTCTTTATAGCATTTTTGTTGGTCTATGTTGCACACACTGTACACTACTGTGAAAACTTCAGCTATAAAATGCAACTTTCAATAGAAAAGTAGGGCTGCTATCTTTTCTAACCAATGATAAGCTATTCAGATGAACAACAGCATAGATGCCAAGTTCAAAAAAATTTCATGAGTGAAATTTTCATGACTCAGCATCTCGGGGAGCGTGCATGTGCATGAGCAAGGGAGCGAAGCGACTGAGCAAGGGGAGAATGTTGAAGGAGGGTGTCCGCCCTCCCACGGTAGGGAGCTTTTTCAATTTTTAGCTGGTCCATACTTAAGTGAATATTTCTTACTTATTTTGAAATACAAAAGGTAAATATGCCTTCAATTGCAGCTCTCACTTTAATCCTTTAAGCTATGCTCCCAATGTGTGAGAAAAATGGGTGTGCATTGTGGAAAATAAAGGGACATCCCCGTAGTACTAGTGTTTACTGTGAAAGTGCCCATACATTTGGCTCAAAAGATATCAAGAGAACATGTCTTTAAGCTTGTCTTGTATCAAAATAATTACTTGATATACTATTGGTACATATATGTATAAATCCCTCCAAACTATACCCAACTAAGGCATGCTGTCAATGATGACAAGACGTAAAAACGTGCCGACACAAGTACATACACAGGTATATAATGAGAAAACATGACTTAAGATGATTACATTGCTTGAAATTTAAATTGCTTGATCATCATTAATGTGGTCATGGATAATATTCCTTATTAATATCTGAAAGCTTACCTTAGCACCAACCATATCATAATTATGGTCATTTTCTTGCAAATGTCATGGTAGTAAAGATAAACACATATTTTTTCATAGACTCTTCACTGGGAATAGTCTTTTACTGTGAGAAATATGAGTCTAAACTACATTAAGCAAATATCTATGGGCTTTTATTTCTACATCATAAACATTCTTTCCTGATTGGTTTGACTGCATTTCAGTTGTTACATAAGATTTCAATCATCTCTAGCGATAATAATAATATTCCACAATGAGGTGAATGACATATGTGTGCACGCTACATTTTGCACTGTTGCCTTCTAATGGACTGGTTTGTGAAGCAATCATACCAGATGCCTGTACTTTTGATGGCTACATGTATAGCTACTCCATGAATATGCTGTTTTCATTTTCTTTGTACATCAGTCTTAGCAAGTACAGTCAGGTTCATTATGTGCAGTTTAAGCCAAGATCAAACAAACTTGCCAACTTCAAGGACAATAGCTGAGGCAGGAGGGAAGTGTGATTTAACCCTGATTGTGCAAACACCAGTCTCCTTCCATAGATGTACAGTGTATATTCAGCTCTCTTTCATTAGCTCATGGAACAAGACCAAACTTTCTGGAATGCTTCATATAGTACAGAACGTGCTATGTGGGGAGGTATTTGGCTGCTGTCTGCTCAAACTGCAAAGGCCCGTCAGGTGAGACCACAGTAATAGTGAATGATAAATGTATAATTGCTTTTATCAGTGTCAGGCAACAGTATTTCTATCTGAATGAAGCAAGAATGTTCATGTTGTTAGCTGACATTTTACTTTTTGCATACCCCTTTGAACTAGTTTTGTTGCATGCAGAATCACACACATTGTATTGTACCTTGTTACCTCCACCAAAGTGGGAGGTTATGTTTTCATTATCGTTGGTTTGTTTGTCCGTGTGCAAAATAACTCAAAAAGTAGTTGACGGATTTGGATGAAATTTGCAGGAAAAGTTGAGAATGACACGAGTAACAAACAATTGACTTTTGGTAGTGATCCGAGAATTTTGGAAAATTTATGAAGGATTTTGATATTTTGGCAGGTACATGTAGGGTCAATGAACTTGGGAGTTCAGGCTGCGCATATTTGAGGTTTGCATGCGTGCACTAAAGCGCGTGCTCTAGTTTCTGCTAGGGCGAGGTGCACCTTGCTTCTGAGGGTTTAAGACGTTACAAAAGCTTCTATATTGTGAAATCGGGCGACTTTCAGCATACTATAAACACTGCAGCATGCTATAAGTATGTATGGGTGGAAATCGGGGGCCCGTTGCATAAAAGTTACTATGGTGATAACTTTGCCATCCAATGGTAACCACCATGGCAACAATACTCGACAGCCAATCACAATCAAGAATTCCATGGAAGTTACCATTGTATGGCAAAGTTATCATCATTGTAACTTTTATGCAACAAACCCCAGTTATCTCTATGGAAGAACAAGATCAGTGATGGAAAAGGGCTGCATGCTTGGTGGAGGTCTGCGCTCTCAGAGTGCTTCTCTAGTTAAATTTGTTATTGAATTACAATGTAATGTGTTCATATCCATTCAATTTCCAGGTTGAGTAACGAACTTGTATGAATTTTTGAATGATTTGGAAATATATAGTGTACACAAGCCTCAATGATGGAGCGTATCACTTTCAGCACCTACATGAAGCTAGATTATATTTGTCTCCTAGACTCAGTTTTTCTTCATTCAAAAGTATTTGGGGGGGGGGGGTGAATTCAAATCGATTAAATGGATAATAATGAAGATCTGCATTTCCAATGCATTGATAACGAGTGCTACTGTATTCTATTACACAAAATATAGTTGAAATGTAGTTTGAAAAAAGAGTACAATTTATTTAGCATAACATTGATTTTTTTTCCTGTTGTTGTCAAAATGAGATGAAAAATATGGAATGAATGGCATTTTAATCCTATTCCCACCGGGGGGAGGCATTTTGCCCCCCCCCCCCCCTCCCCCCTTGACGTTTCACATGATCATTCCGCAACGCATGATGCTCTCACTGCAACATTTTATAACTTTTTACTTTCAAGTATCACAACACTTTTGAGACCAAATTTGTCGCTCTCGGACATACCGTTTTGAAGCCACCCTGTACGCTCCTTTGAAAAATATTTGTTGATCCAAAAATTGCTCAAAAACATGATTTTGTGTACAAATACAATGTAGATTGTGTTTTTGCATTTAATTCATACAAAAATAAATATTTTTACTTCAATGGCTGACAAAAATTTATTTTAGGCTGATAATGCTTTAAAAAGTTTCTGCAACAAATTTTGACAAAAAACAACAAAGAAATACATAAGACATTCAATAAACAATAACACTCGAAAGAAGTAATTGTTAAGCCAAATTTTTTGCTTCAATATTATTGTTAAGGATATTGAAAATAGTATGTTCACCTAACATTTTTTTATTTGTGTGCAAAAAAAAAATTGCATGAATTAGCATTTATTAATATAAGATGCATGAATCAAAATGTGAAAAATCGAACTATACAGTCTTGTAGATTACATTGGCCTCTACCTTAGTGCAAATTTTTTCGAGGATCACGTGATCCACAACTGAGATCTGAAGTGGGGCCAAAAAGTCCCTCCCCCCCCCCCCGATGGTTTTAAGTCCCTCAAAAAACCAGGCTGGCGTAGGGTTAAAGTTCTTGAACAGTCAATAATGAATATGCAAACAATGAAGTGATGTTGCCATTATACCCTCTCAACTTGCCATACAATTCAAATTTTGAATTTTCAGTTATTCATTCAAAGGCAAACATGCATCAGTCTAAAATCCTGATACATCGACCTGATCATTGAAGTTATTTAACCAGGAATAACATCACTTCAATAACAGAAAATTGAATCTTATCATTTCTTCGGACATGATCAATAGAGAATTGTAAGGTTATGACAACATCAGCTCACTCATTTGCATATTCATGTCAAATACATGTATGAAAATGTATTAAAACTGTTCTGCAGTCAACAGTTCTGCTTTCAAATGTTTGAAAACTGTTCTGCAAAAATTAGCAAAACTTCACAATTTCATAACTTCCCTATTTCACTACTTATCCAATTCTGATAAAAAGTTTTCACTGTTGTCCTCCCAAGTTTTTACTCTTATCATACTATACAGGCTGATTTTACTGAGCATGTGAACCATTTGCAAAGGATGTAAATGTCAAAAAATGGCAAAGTCCAACATTGTGAAATTTTCACTTTCATTTTTTATTTGTTGCGACAATGGCACTAAAAATAATTCTCATCACGAGTAACACACAGCTAAACATTTGTAAGTAGAAAAGCACTCTGAGAGCGCAGACCTCCATCAAGCAGCTACTTTCCACCGTGATCTTGCTCTTCCACAGAGATCAGTGATTTCCGTCCACTGAAAAATCGCCCGATTTCACAATATAGAAGCTTTTGTAACGTCGTAAACCCTCAGATGCGCAGCGCGCCTTGCCCTAGCAGAGATCAGAGCGCGCACTTGAGTGCCTGCATGCAAACCTCAAATACGCGCAGCCTGAACTCCCAAGTTCATTGACCCCTCCTGCCAAAATATCAAAAATCCCTTATAAATTCTCCCAAAATTCTTGGATCACTACAAAAAGTTAATCGTTTATTACTTGTGTCGTTCTCAACCTTTCCTGCAAGTTAATCCATTAATCCCAATCCCAATATGTTAACTACTTTTTGAGTTATTTTGCGCATGGACAAACCAACTACGTAACAAACATACCAAGGGTAATGAAAACATAACCTCCTCCCGTGGCGGAGGTAATAATGCCTCAAAAGGTATGCGAATAATTTGCAGATATTTTGTGAATGATCAGAAAAACGTCACAGATTTTGCTATTAACATACGCAAGATATTCTAAAAAACTGTTGTGTTCCATATGGAAGTTCACAAAAATTTCCAGAGCATTATGCACGTCTTGTGGAAGTTGAGGTGTACACATATGACAAGGCTTTAACACCCTTTTTCAGAGCAAATTATGCGCAGATCACAAACAAATGTGCAAGTGCACAAGAAATTGTCCTATTTTTTTTTTTTTTTTTTTAAATCAAAAACTAAAATTGGACACCCACAAATATTTCACAACACTTTCAATCCCCTGCTTAGGTTTTGCAATCATTTGCAAACTATTAAAAATGTGAATGTTGAAGTTTGCTACTTTTTCATCCACATCCTTTGCCAGGTTTACAAGCTCTAAAATCAGCTTGAACCTGGAATGGAATTCCTGCTTAATAGCAAATGTTACAAAACAGTGTAACAAGGCACCAATATGTGATATGTGGTAGACTTACCATTATTGTGTAGGACTTAAAGATTTGAATAGAAATAATATTGTAATTAATTAAGGATACTTGTAGAAAACTTCTTGTACAATTAGGAATCTAAGGAGCAAGCACTTTGTATTTTGTTTGTTTACCACTTTGTCTCTGGCATCAGAGCAATGTTAAGCTTTAAGGGAAGAAAATGAATATGAAAATTAATGTAAAAAAGTGTTGCAGTTCATTATTGTAAGCTTTACAGAGCAGCACACTGTTGCTATGTGAAAGAATACATGCTGCAGTTTTTGCAGAACTCTCCTAAGTACAAATTTTAACTCTTCTCATTTGTTCATTTCATTTCTAGGGTATCAGTTTGGTGGATTCCAGCTTCACGCAACATCACCAACAATCAGCATCAGTCCAAAGTTTGATGTAAATCCAGGGGCATAATGGTCGCACCTTCAAGTATCTGGTAGTTTAACAGATGCATCAGTTATCACAGAATGCATACTAGTGTGCCACATGATTTAGGGTAGTACAGATCATTATAACATAAGAGTAAATAAATCTATATGGACATATGGGTTGAGTGAATGCAGCAAAATAAGATATTTCAATTTAAGTAGAACATATCAGTGAGAGTTAGAGGAAAATCGGACAATCCGTTCAAAAGTTATGAATTTTGAAGTTTCTGCTCAGCCACAGCTGGATGAAAAAACGATAGCTTGTGATGTCTCATGTGTACAATGATATAAAGAAAGAATAAAGAAAATTCAACATATTCCCATTTTTCTCACATAACACAAGAACACTCAACTTCTCTCTTTCAGAAGACAGGGGGAATAATATTACCCTTAACATACTTCAGTAACAGGTCGATTAAATGCGCACTTTATTCAAAAAGTCCAGTTTTGTGAAATTCTTTTTTATTTTCCTTCAGTCGTTGTATGCAAGTGACATCATATACCAACACTGTAGCAGTCTTCACATCCAGCAGTGACTGCGCAGATACTTAAAAATTTTTAGAACTTTTAAACGGATTGTCTGATTTTCCTCAAACTTTGTGTTCTACTAATACTGCTGCATTCTCTCAATCCTTATGTACATGAAGGTGGACTTGTCCTTAATATTTGCCTTATCACAGAATGACACAAAGTGTGATTTATAAATCCAAGGAGGTTAAAAAGAATGGAGTCACAACCATCTTATATCCTTTGCCAGATGTTCGATGCTGCCACTCAAAAATATTTAAAGCATGTGCCAAACTGGGTCTGCCGCACAGTTTGGAATACAATGGACTCGTGTCTCATTAGGCGTTTTCACATCAGCCCAATAAAAATCCAAGCTCGAGATATTTTTCGCAGAAAATAGTCAGCAAAATAGCGCGCTATTTCGAAACATCGGGCTGATGTGAAAACGCCTATTGTATCACCAGCCACTCTCTGGGGAAGGTGTGTACATCTTTGTGATGGTAATTACTTTTTGCTATCCCTTCTTATTAAAGACAGGTGATATAGTTATGATGGTTAAGACACAGGGATGCGCAAATAGAAAAAAAAAAAAAAAAAGGAAATAAAGATGAAAATTACCAGCCTGCACAAGTGTCATCGAAACCAGACATAAAACTTTCTGTGAACGTGAAACAGCGATTTCTAACGCCATGCCCTAAATCCTAACTGTACTTGGTCTCGTATTATGAAGAGTTAGAATTGATTACAAAATTGACTTCTATCATAGAAGTCTGTGGCAGCAATTTAAAATCAATTATATCTTTTGATTAAACAGGGTCCTAGACTATTTTGACCCATGGAGATACAAAGGTAGATGTACAAGACACCGTTTTTGTTAGTATTGCATAATGCGTTGCCATGGCAATGGCAAATTTTCTTTCAAAATTATTGATTGAACTACTCTCATTTTTTGAGCAATTAACCCCAAATGTGGCATGTGTAACTCCTATCAAAAGAAGATGTGCAAGACACTTTCTTCATTGGTATCGTCTGGTGCATTGCCATGACAACAGCAAATAAAAAAAAAAAAATACAGAATGTTGTGGATGGAACTACTCTTTCATTTTTTGAGTAATTGACCCCAAATTTGGCATGTATGACCACTTTCAAAGGAAGATGTGCATACGCTTTTTGTTAGTGTTGCATAATGCATTGCCATAGCAACAGCAAATTTTGACAAAATCTTATACATTGTGGTTGATCAAACTACTCTATCAGTTTTACAGCAATTCAGTTCAAATTTGGGATATAAGATGCCGTCAATGTACGGTGTAGTTGTGCAAGATGCCATTTATGTATGTGTGAACAAATATGTTGCCATGGCAACAGCAGTTTTTTGTACCAATCATACAAAAAAAAAGTGGATTAACCTAACTCCCTGTGTTTTTGGAGTACTTGACTTGAATTTTGGCACATATGTGACGACTACTGTGTAGAAGTGCAGAACACATCTTCTATCTAGATGTTTATCAATACGTTGCCTTGGTAACAGCATTTTTTCACTAAAAAGCATACCTTTATATGCTTTTTAGCTAATTCCCTAAATCTTTGAGCATTTAGCTTGAAATTTAGCCCATGTGACTGCTATGATGTGAAAACTTTATCTTTGGTTATTGTTGAATGATGCATTGCCATGGTAACAGCATATTTTGAATGAAAATCATCCAAAATTACTGTGGATTCAGTCAACTTCCTCAGTCTTTGAGTACTTGGCTTGAAATTTTGCATATGTGACCACTATAGTACGTAGATATGTAAACTTAATCTTTCATCATTGTTGAGCTATGCGTTGCCATGCTAATATCTTTTCATTAAAAAGCATACAAAAATACTGTGGATTCAGCCAACTCCCTCAATCTTTTAGCATTTAGCTTGAAATTTGGCCCATGTGACCACTATGGTATGTACAAAATGTGGATGTGCAAACTTAATTTTTTGCCATTGTTGAACGATGAATTGCCACGGTAACAGCATATCTTGAATAAAAGTCCTACGAAAATACTGTGGAAACAGTTAACTTAAGGTGAGTAAAATAATATTTCTACAGGGTCATTGGCACCTCCATGCCTTCAATCGTCCCTGATGTTGGGGACTTAATAATTTCATGAATTTTTACATGCAAAAATAGATAAATAAATGAATAAAATGAATACAAACACTTAAAATATGAGAAAGAGCAAAGAAATCATTTGCAAAGCTCATCAAATATTTTTGAAAGAAAAAAAAAATGTATCCATTTTCCTCCATTTTGATTTGTTTTTGAGTGGGTCCCTTTTGTGTTTTACTGTTTTTTCTATAAGTTTGTTGAATAAGCCTCATAATCACGTGAAAGTATAAAAACAGCTATTTATCTCTATTTAGAAAGACTTACCACCTTTCTTAGAAGGAAACTTTTGTGAGGTAATTTTTGTCCCCGCCGAACGAGTTCGAGCAGGGGACTATGAAACGGGCTCCGTACGTGTGTGTGTCCGTGTGTCCGTCCGTGTGTCCGTCCGTCCGTCCGTCCGTCCGTCCGTGTGTCCGTGTGTGCGTCCGTGTGTGATCAAAATCTTCAATTTGCTACTTCTCTGTCATTTATGAGCCAATTTTGATTCTGTTTGCTTTATATGATAGCACTACATGGGAGCTTTGAAACTTCTACACAGAATTTCAGTCGTGACCTTTGACCTTGACCTTTGACCTATATTGTACATTTTGCTACAAAATGCTACTCCTTCGCCATTTCTAACCCGATTTCGATTCCGTTTGCTGTATGTGATGGCACTAGGTGAGGGCTTCAAAACTTCTACACAGAATTTTGACCTTTGACTTCTTTGACCTTTGACCTTGATTTTTTGACCTATATTGTACATTTTGCTACAAAATGCTACTCCTTCGCCATTTCTAACCCGATTTCGATTCCGTTTGCTTTATGTGATGGCACTATGTGAGGGCTTCAAAACTTCTACACAGAATTTTGACCTTTGACTTCTTTGACCTTTGACCTTGATTTTTGACCCATATTGTACATTTTGCTACGAAATGCTACTCCTTCGCCATTTTTAACCCGATTTCGATTCCGTTTGCTTTATATGATGGCACTAGTTGAGGGCTTTAAAACTTCTACACAGAATTTTGACCTTTGACCTCTTTGACCTTTGACCTTGATTTTCGACCTATATTGTGCATTTTGCTACAGAATGCTACTCCTTCGCCATTTCTAACCCGATTTCGATTCCGTTTGCTTTATGTGATAGCACTAGGTGAGGGCTTCAAAACTTCTGCACAGAATTTTGACCTTTGTCTTCTTTGACCTTTGACCTTGATTTTTGACCTATATTGTACATTGGCTACAAAATGCTACTCCTTCGCCATTTCTAACCCAATTTCGATTCCATTTGCTTTATGTGATGGCACTAGGTGAGGGCTTCAAAACTTCTACACAGAATTTTGACCTTTGACTTCTTTGACCTTTGACCTTGATTTTTTACCTATATTGCACATTTTGTTACAAAATGCTACTTCCGGCGGGGACATATGTTACGCACCGCGTAATTTCTACTTTTCCTTGTTTGTTTTGTTTTATCTGTTCAATCGATGGGAGCAGTTTTATAAAATTTGTACAATTATTATTCATAAGGCCTGACTGTTAGTCATTGGAGCTATTTAAAAGTAAACAATATGACAAAATCATTTTGAATGAAATTGTATATGTCTTTTATTTATCCTAAGTTTGTATCATCTGAACAATTCATATCCAAGATGCCATAATGATTGTAGTGTTTTTGAAATGATGAGAAAGCACATGCAGCATCCTAGTATTTGGCATGAGTTTTGCCTGTAATGTATATTGCCTAGATTTAACAAAGCTGTCAGTATTCTTCTTTTCTGATAAAGCATTTTTCTTTTTCTTGTATGAATTCCCATGCGTATTACAAACGCTACATATCAAGTACCAAACTGTAACACCCCCCCCAAAAAAAAAAAATGGAAATAAAGAAATGTATTTCAACGATAAACACAAATCTCACTATATCATTTATAATTATTTGGTATCTGTTGATAGATGTACTGAGATATGTTTTGTGGAGTAAAGAGGAAATAGAATGAAAGACAAAAAATTGAGTTGATGAGTGACTTGTCTTACTTCTGTCAGCTATATCATGGAGAGTGAAAGCCTAGACATGTTTGAAATCCATCATATGAGACAAAGTCATCGCATTTAGTTGACAATAAGGCTAGGATTTACATACTAATATTGTCAATTTCAACAAACCATGACATATGCATAAAAAAAAATCATAAACATGATTAGGTCCTACAATATGCACTCCAGCATCTGTCCAAAGACCTATATAATTTTGCTGAAATTACAGCAAAATTTGGTCTGCATGACCTGCACATACATCATGTTTCCTGAGCATGTGTGATGGTCCAAGAGATTTGCTGTAATTACAGCAAAACTTGTTCTGCTGATATCAGTACCCGGTACTCCAGAAGTAAGTACCCTCCAAGATGCACTCACCAAGTTTTGCTGAAATTGCAGCAAAACTGATGATGCAAGTGAATTGTTGAGAATTGTGGAAAATCAAGGGGATTGTCATGTTTTGCTGTGTAATTTCAGCACTTTTCACCTCTTGGACTAACCTGTAGCCATGTGGAGGATTCATGTGGTTTTTAAGGGAATTTTGGGAAAACTTGACAATGCTTGAATTTGTCATTTCCAACCACACTCTGTTAAAAGCTGCCGACATATCAAGTAAAACAACTGCAGTGATATTCCCAGCATCCATCTGTCTCAAACATTGATCAGTTAGGTCAGTAAGTAATGTCTCTACACTATGATCAGGGCGATTCGCTGATTGGTGGCTATCAAGAAAATCATTCTCCTGCAAGTAGTCTCGTAGGCATGAAAAGGAAACACGTTCCATATTTAAACTTTGCTAACAAATGGCAGGTTTGAAATTGGTCGATAATTGTTTAACATGTTCTTATCTAAATGAGGTCTTTTGAGGGTTGGAAATATCACCGCTGTTTTCAATTCATTTGGCACGACACCTGCTGCAAAACTGCCATTTATTATGCTCGTAATGGCAGGGGCAGTCACTGATACACATTTTTTTATCAGATCCGTACAAAAAGGGTCTAATTCACATGACTTATTTGGAGACTTCATAATCATATTCTTAACCTCAGTTACAGAGGTTGGATTTAGTGAGTCTAATTTTGAAGTAGTTGCAACTTCAGCTTCACTTTTAACCACACGGACACATGGTAAGGATAAGCGTATATTCGCTATCTTATCGACGAAAAACCGATTAAACTGGTTAGCCAATTCTTTGTCAGAATCATGTGTAGGTAGAGGGGATTTCTGTTTTCTGCCAAGAAGCTATATAATGACTGTGTGAGCATTTGGTACAGGTACAGCTGTTTGCAAGTAGGAGTGCCTTTGCATCCAACTTCTCTCTCTGTTGAAATTATTTCCTTTATTAATCACATCTTTTGTGGGATTCGTAGTATTTCTACCTCATAGAAAGTTTGTGTAGTTGATGTATGTGTAGCTGCCTGCCCAATTTCCAAATGCAGTACCTATGTCATGTATCTCCAAACTGGTCTTTTTTTTCTCTTTTTTTTTTACAGTTCTATCTTTTCCATCGACTTAGAATACACTTTCGTTGTACACCCATACCATGAGAAGTAGTAACAAAAAGCCACTTTATCATTATCTGCATTGATATGTTCCTTCTACTTTTGTATCAAGTAAGATGTGGCTTGAACTGGGTACGTGCACCATCTGAAACCACATGGACTGTGGGCAGTTTAGGGTATTTTTGTTTAATCCTAATCAAGATATGCTCCATAACTGTATAGATCTATAGATGTCTTGCTTGTTGTGTTGTATAGCTCATCTGACACAGTAACAATGTTCTTTGTTTTATGGCATTAAGAGACCACTTCTAACTCTCTGTCTCCTGATACACCATGACCAAAAGATGAGAGATCTATGCAATTTAGCATTTCCATAGGTCTTTCTCGGAAATTTTGAATATGTCTACAACACAATTTACACCCAAAAAATCCAACAGGGCTAATTAGTTTAATTAACAAGTATTCCAACTTAATTGTAGGTGTTAAGATGTTCCATACTACCTTTCAATTAAATCACAAAAAACATCAGAAAATAAAATCAACAAATCAATCCTCATGAAATTATAAAGCTCACAAACACACTGTATGTGTCTGTTACAGACGTACATGTTACAGTCGTACACTTTTGAATCAATAGTTAACTACCTAATTATTGCAGAGCAGAAGTTTCTTTATGAGTGTTTCAGAAGAGGGTTATGAGCTTGCTTTGCATTAGTATTTTCCTCTTTACTGAGTGCTTTTTTTTGGAAAACTTACAGACGTACATGGCCCAATGGGCTGAAATTAATGATTAGTACAGAGTAATTACACAGGTCAAATTGATTGTCATTAACAAATTTTTGTTCACTTAACTAAACTCTTCATACACAAAACCAAAAGTGGTAATTTCACATTACTGAAGGAAAATATGAAAACAATTAGCATTTTGGAGATCAAAATGCACCTAATATTTTCTCTTGTTTGAAAAGGATTTTGTGACCTTGACCTTGGCACAAATTATTTCTTATGTGTGATTTCTGAAAGTTCATATAATAAGCTTTCAGTTGATGTGTCATTTAGCTTGGTGCGTTCAATTTGAAAATTTGACCTGCTCTTTGACACATTTATGGAATTGCCCAAATGCTAAAATTTTTTTTTTCTCCATATCTCGGAAATCGTTCAAGGTATCTTCATGGAACATACTACATATGCATGTAATGATTGGCAGTGATTATCTAGGGAATTTTGGGGTCATGAGGTCAAAGGTCAGGGCTAAAGGTCAAGGTCAACTCTTCATAATTTCACCTTTGTCCTCCTATTATTGCAATGCAAGCAGGATCTTTCTTTTTTTTTTGAAACTTGGCGTATACATGTATTACCCAACAGAGATTCTCTGGGAAGTTTTTTGCCAAAAGGTAGAAGGTCAAAAGGTCAAAGATCAAGTGAAAGTGCTGAATTGTACTTTTTCCTCCATATCTCTGAAGTGGCTTAAGGTATCATCATGAAACTTAGTACATAATTTTATGCATGTTCTGCCTGACAGTGATGCTCATGGGAATTTTAGGGTCATAGGTTCAATGGTCAATGGTCAAAGGCCAGGTTAAAATGGAATTTACTATTTGATACAGAAATTACACTTTTTCTCCATACATTGTACCTTGACAATTACTCAATGCATAAACTTAAAGGTCAAAAGTCAACTAAAAGTTCTCAAATCCCCAAATACATTCTGTCGTAGAAAATATAGCCATTCATCCGATTAAACCTAGTTTCCAGGAAAGTGGAAATTCAACACATTTGTGACAAACATGTCATTTTAATATTTTGCCTATTATGTGAAACTGTCATCACACATTGTCAAAATGTACTATAGACCTATTAGGAGAATCATGCTTTATGGAGGAGGCATACCAGTCGCCATAGCGACATTTCTAGTTTGTTTGTTTTTTATTTTTACAAGCTCAAAAAGAAGTGAAATCCACTTTATAGTCAACAGACTTTCACCAAATTTCATTCAAAGTGAACCCTACCTTCTATGTGTATAAACACAGAGCTGAGCCGCATAAGTGATCACACAACTCGCGGCTGATTTCAGGGATTTGTTTCATATTAGATCAAACTGATCCCAATAGTGATATGTTATCAGCATATTTCTTTGCCAATGTATTATTCTTTATTATTCTTTATATTCTTTCTGCTGAATTTTATGGATGAAGTATCTCATAAAATTTTCCATCATCTTATCTCATGTCATTATCTGCAATGCAGTTCCACAAAGCTTTTCATAACAATCACTCATCTATGATGTCATCCAGGTGCCATTTTGTAATTTTGTGATAATGTCATATGATCGATCATATCTCCTTAACCAAAGGTAATATCTGTATCAAATTTGGTAAGAATGGACTTCAAATCTTGTGTAATGATATTGCATAATGCTTCTTAGGCTACCGCAATGCATGCATCAACATTTTTAAAATGCTCCAAATGAATTAGAAATCATTTTGCATATGTTTCAGACCATTTTGAGTATTTCAAAATTTTGTGTTGTCATTGGCACCTGTATGCACGTACGTAAAGTAGAAATTACATTTCTTGCATGGAATTGCTTTCACTTATTTTTTGCCAAATTGCACGTCAATCCAATTGATATGTCGTAAGGGCCTGTCAAAGTTAAAATTTCACACACGTGTTATTGGCGATATACATTGCAAAACGTGCCCAAAAATCCGTTATACCTCATTTTAAAAGATGAAAGGTAACCCCCCCCCCCTTCTTGTCACATATTCTGAAAGGTGGTGAGCTGTAGATGTCATCTGATGGGTCATCAAGGCTGGCAGATTGACGTAAAGTGTAAATACCTGTATGAAATGAAAAATCAAACTGACGTCATCAATATTTGCATTCATTGGGGGTATTTCACTTCTCCTTGACCGATTTCTTCCAGATTTCTCTCTGTTGTAGTATTGAAGTTAGATTACAGTTTTTCAATATGATGACATCATCAGAATGAAAAAAAAAAATCAATCAAAGTTAACCTTGCAAAATTTGACCATTTTACATGTTATCTCTTTGGCAGTCCATTCTTTTTTTAATGTCAATTGACATTACTGTGTTCTCCCAGCTTTTGATTTGTTCTAGCTGACACTCTCGGCTAGCAGAATGTGCCCTCCATTAATTGAATGTCAGGATCACATCTAAAAATTTGGTCGAAATTGATACTTAGGCTTCGATAGGGGGAGATATTGTGCAGTGCGTATCCTATAGCTTGTATAGCTTGAGAACAACAGGCCCTGTCGCTCCATATTTTTCATCTGTCAGCCAAACAAGAGGACATCGATTTAAGATTTTGAAGAAGCATGTCAAGACAAAGTTGAAGCAATTCTCTTTTTCTCAAAGAGTGATATCGGAATGGAACAGCCGGCCATCTTTTCAAGCAATGCTTACAATGGCGGCCCTGTGCATAATCGCTTCTTAACTACAATTGTTATTGTAATCCCTGCTGCATAGACATGCATACTGTATATTATATCATTAATTTCCTATTATATCGTCGTTTATGCAAGTCAAACGACTCTTTTTAAAATTTACTTTGTATATTTCCCACATGTTCATGATTATGTAACTTATGTGTATTGATTTGCAGAAAATAAAGTATCTATCAAACAAACAAACAAACAAACACTGCAGTAGAGAGCACTTCAATCAACACATTAAAAACAAATCTAAAGAAATTTTGGGCAATATCCGGTAAGAAAGATGACTATAACCCTGATGAAGTTTTCAAATGTCCATGTAGTCCAGCTGCACAGAGCCTATCACACAGAAATTAATCAATCTTTATTGGTGCAGAGGGGCAAATAAGTTTGGTATAACTTTAAGCCCTCTTCAAAAGCATGATGTCATGTGCATCATTTAAAAAAATAACAGCTTCTAGATGAGACGCAATCTTGGGTATGTAAATTAGGGTCAAACTCAAAATACTTTAGTCTGTATCCTGGAAAATATATGCTCTTTCACCCTCATATTTTGCACACATATGGACCATGTTACTTGATACGTCTTATAAGATAATGACTTTGTGGTCAGATGCATTCTTGGCTATATAAATTGGGGTCAAAGGTGAACACTATTTCTGTATATTGGAATATTTTAGCATGTGCCATTTGAAACCCATGCCCTATCTCATGCATATTTTGGACATATGTAGACCATATTTATGTGAATTAATTCATAAAATAATGATGTCTTGATCGGATGCCATCTTGGCTGTGCAAATTATGGTTGAAGGTAAAGAATTCATTATTCTCTGTTATAGTTAGTCCAAGCCCAATCGCCCCCATATTTTGCACACATTTAGACCATGTTGCACGGATTGTTTCATTACATAGTGATTTCTTGATCAGATGCCATCTTTGCTGTATGAATTAGGGTCAACAGTCAAAAATACTGTATTCTGTATACTTCATTTAATACAGACCCTTTTGCCACCACCCTTTGCATGCATATGTGACCCGCTGCAACAAAAGGATTTAAAAGTCAGGGAGGACAATTTTCTGAAAATGACATGACATTTTTCCCTTACTCTTCCACTTTGTTGTCATATATAACATGACTCATAAAAGTACTCGGATGCGGAGATATCGATGATTTTATTAGCACATGTCGAGTGGTCTAAGAAATCAGCATTTCGAGAAAACCGCCTTCAAAGTTTTCCTTCCGACGCTATCATGATCAAGGGGAAGCAAGACAGTTTTCACCATTTGACAATAGAAGGTCCACTCCTAGCAACCTCTGCGATGTTCATTCAAGCTTAGCGCCAGCGGTCTACGCACGACCAATCAGTAACTAGGATGCCACGCACTGACCAATGAGATCACTCCCTCGTTGCTAGGGGCGTAGTCTAGCTGTGGCGCTAAATCCAAATCTTTGGACACATTTCTGTTCTGTTGAAAGTCGGGAAATCATGGTCCAGAAAAATGCTATTTTCTTGCCTTTCCTTCGATCATTTAGCTTAGAAATTTTGGCAGATGATAGAAGATACATTAGACTACAAAATTATGTCAAAAACAGAAATCCGTACGTTTTGACAGATTTTGATGACCTGACTTCAAACTCGATTTTCTCAGCTCACCCGTCAGCGACTTTAGGATCCTTTTGTTGTAGCGGGTCCCTTATAGACCATGGTACATGGATCATTTTATAAATATTGACCTTTATGATCAGATGCTAGCTTGTCTGTGCAAATTGGGTTCAAAGGTCAAATATACTGCATTCTGTATCTTGATTATTAAACCCGTTGAGGATGAGTCCGGAGTATACTTGGGCAGGTGTCTATGGGAAATGCGTGTTGTAGCAAAATCAGTCTGTCCTCAATGGGTTAATACAGACCTTATCGCCCCCATGCTTTTGGACTCTATATATACTTTGCAACATGGATTGTTTCATTGCATAACAACTTCATGATTAGGGGGGGGGGGGCATGTCATGAAGCGTTTTGTCAGATATTTTGTCTGACAAAGTGTTAAAAGCTACTGAAATCCTTGCATCTGATTGGCTGAGAGCAAATTTGTCTGAAAAAGTTGTCGGACAAAATGCTTCATGAAATACCCCCCAGATGTCATCTTGGATGTACAAGTAAAGGTCAAAGACGAAAAATACTTCAGTCTTTATCTTGGTTAATGCATTGTCTATTCCCCCCTCCCCCCCCCCCCCCCATCCTGTGTATTCCCTGTCTCATCCCAGTGATGAAATCAAATCTCATTGCATTTCTTTTTTCAACTTTGAAGAAAGAATAATTGAATGTGAAGTGTATCGTAAGGTGAGGAACATCCAAATGCATAAATACTCGAAAACATGCACAAACTAGAAACATACTCTTTTTTCACTGTCAGCAATGTATTACATTATAACAGTGTTGAACAACATGACATTCACAGTACAATATTATTAATGCAATGAAAGCGTACTCTCATAAATTGGATGTTTAGTCAAGTGCTCTATAAGTATAGGTGAAAAAAGTAATGCTGCTGTTTATGCAAGGAAATATGGCCTTAACAATGAGCTGTTATTAGTGTTGCAGTGTGATGAAGTGCTTAAAACACAATATCATGAGCTTAAGAAGGTCCATGTAAACTGTACATAACCAAACTGTGACAGACTGGCCATCCAATGAGCCTGGTTTATTCTCATTTTTATTGTGTTTAGGGACATGGAATTGGATCTTTTTGAAAGCTAAGAGTTAAAAAAATCTGTTCCCAGATGTGAACTACAATTTCATTTTCTCTGACTTTTGACTAATTTCCACAGAGTATGTCAAATGTGAGATGGAATCAATGGTATCATTTCAGTAATGAGATATTTGCCCTATGTAGGACCGTTGTGAGCACAGGTATTTGACATGTTTCATTCCAGATCATTTGGATGTATGGTGGGTTTTTTTTTTCCTGGCTTACTATTTATGTGTGGGTTTGTATGTCATTTTATTGTGCCACTATTGATACTGCTGTCTGAGACTCTATCTTCACGATTTCCCTAAGGTGTGATGTCAATCATTCCTAGAGTTCTCAAACAGCTAATCTGATACCCAGGAGTCGACACCTGAGAGTTTAGTGTTGCCTTGGTGAGATTAAGTGAGAAGTCAGAAGTGGGGATTGTATACTGCTGTCAGGCCAGATATTTGCAAACATTGTTTAGTAGGAAATAGAGGGGGATGTCGAAGTATTTTATAGCTGACCAAAAAAAAAATCAACACCCTGAATTGTCATTAGCTGCATACATATCAGCCTCGTGACTGGGAGCTCAGACTGTGAAATACACTCAGCAAAAAATAAAGTAAACACTTTTTCAAGCTTGTATTTCTCATAGGATTTGTGGCTAAATGTTAATGTGTTATATACCATATGAAAGGTTACTCAATTGGCTATCAACTTAGTAAGTCAATAAAAAGGGAAACTTTACGCATGAGTGAACACCTTTGTTTTTCTCTTCCAAGGTACAAAAGTAAAAATTGCAAAAACTGAACAAATTGTCATTCATGCATAAATTCTTTTCCATGAAACAATAAGAGCAAAAGACAAATTCAACACAATAAAAAAATGAATTCTGTTAACAGAAATATACCTTTGATCTCTATGATATCTTTGAAGCCCAAAATATCAATAAAAGCTAAAAATAATGTAGGAAAATTAGGAATTTTCTATCAAATCCAAATTCAAATGAACTGAGAGGAGAGGCAATATTGACAAAAGTGGTAGGAATTTGAATTGATTTCTTAGATTAGGAAAATTGTAGATCATATTTCGTTCTTGAATATGTTTCATGAATTCTTTAATAACTTAATTGAATGAATAAAATAAAGATATTCTGTTCATTTAATTGTCTTTGTGCCTTTACTCCCTATTTCATTTGAAGTTTGAGTTGTCAGAAAATTCTTATTCCCCCCCCCCCATGAGTTTCCCACTTTGATTTTGTTTTAGGTTATAAAGAGATAAAGAGAATGGAAACTTATTTTTGCAATTTCATTTATGTCTCTCATTGTGTTAAACTGGTCTTTTGTTATCATTGTTATCTTAAAGGACATTTACAAATAAAGACAATATTTCAGTTTTTGCAATTTTTACTTTTGTGCCTTAGAGGAAATTTGTTCACTCATGCATAAAGTTTTGCTTTATTGACCTACTAGGTTGATAGCCAATCAGAGTACCTTTAATATGATATATAATACACTAATTTTCATCGAAATCTTTTATGACAATTATGAACTTGAAAAAGTGTTTACTTTGTTTGTTTGTTTCTTTTTTTTTTTTTTTGCTGAGTGCATTTTCTTTTTCCAACCTTCTTGGTGGAGATGTGTAAAACATGACCCAGCATACCAAGGGCTAAAACCAAAGTCAAGTAAACAGCAAATTAATTTTTAAAAAGTCCAAAATGCAAAATAGTGCCTCATTTTCGAATTCCATGTGCTATGTTTTGGTCTTTCCCATACTGAACAAAATGATACATTACATTTCTTATACACCTTTTTGTAATTTTCTTATGCTTATCCATCTACACTGTGTGGACATTGCTAAAAAACCATAAAGTCTGAAATTGTTTATGAGTTATGAATTTGATATTATTTGTCAGCCTATAAACACATGGCTTAGAATTTGAAGGACTAGAGTTGCGTTGACTACCATGTTTTGGGGGAATTTTGATTAACTGTTTGATTACATATGGAATGCAATGTTGGCATACAAATTTGGCAAAAGTCCTGTTTAGTTTCAATAGGTCCTTCTACACACTCCCACTTTTCTCTGTCATACAGAGGATTTTCAGCATCAATCATAACCTCCTCCAGTGATCATAACAAAAGAGTGATATCAAATTAATCTAGCAAATTAAGTTTCCATGTAAAAATATATTCATGTCATGCTATATATATCTCACATGTACATAATTGATATATAATGTCAAAGCTGCATCGTTTACAGTGCTCTTTTCCCCTCACCCCCACTGAAGAATTAAAACATTCCACTACCCCTGCTACTTTTCCTTTTACCTCTGAAGAAAGAAGCTTTCATTAATAAGACACTGATGAATCCCAGACAAAAAAAAAGCCTGTCATTTGTTCATTGACATGATGAAGAATCTGTATGTGCTTTGACAGAAATTTGATAATTTCAGCAGACAGCACCTTTAATCAGATGGCTTTAAGAAATGAAAAACAGATAATAACATTCAATTGAGCACTGACAGGCAAGACCCAAACCCAATTTCTTTGGAAGTACCAACTCTGTTACAGTCACAGAAGTAGTCTCAGTAGACAGATGATGAAGGGCAATGCAATGACTCTCCATACTTGGGTGTGAATGTCAGTGTTGAATGTCACCCCAGACACAAATGATCAGGATATTGATCAAAACCACATTTTGCTTTCTTCTTTCTTTCATAGTCTGTTCTTGTGTTCATCATTTCCTCCTTTGCTGGCATTGCATGAAAAATGATGTGTATTCTCTGAATGACCATTAAAATCCTGGGGAACAGTTTTATCATTCCTCTTTTCATTCAGTTGGGTATTGACTGATATGATTGGCAATCAAACAGAAATCTGTTCAGAAAATATTGCAGCATTTCTGCAATGATGGGAAGTTCTTTATAATCTTACAGGAGTGTATTCTCTGGGAGTTCATGTTATTGTAAGTTTGACTGTAGTCTACTGAACTACTTTAGCTCTGTAATCATAATTGTTGAGTTCTCTGTTATGAATCGTAATGTCTTATTCGTGAATGCGTTGTTTCTTTATCAAAATAGAAATGACATTTCAGTGTATTTATATGCCATATATCACATCGCAGAGTATATAGAAAAGTTGGATGTTGAGGGTAAGCATCAGAGAAAATAACATATGAGATGACTTTCAGCCTGAAGCAGGATGTGTACCCATACTCAGGTACAGTTGAACATAGTTGAGATCTGGACTATCTGTAAAGAATCTTACTGTCTTGTACAGTCAAACCTGTCTTAGCAGCCACCTGTCTATAGCAGCCACTAATTTTGTATCCCATGGTGAATATCTACCTGTGTATAGTGGCCACAAAAATTTAGCTGAACTGTTAAATCAGCCATGAATATGACTTAAATTGGCTTTTTACATTCATAGCGTGAATTCTACACCAAGTCCTAGCTCAGTCACAGTCACACAGACATGATTGACAAAATTAATGCAGCTCTTTGCCATGAAAAGCCGTCTTACCATTAACTTAACTATGATCTACATGTAGGCTTCAGTAATACCACCCTAGATAGATCTACAAAGGCAAAGAAAGCTCTTAGTAACATTTTAGAATTTTACCAAAATGTTGACTAATTAGTGATTAAAATCCCTTTGAATAAGGACAATAGGGAACTTGTCTGATATTTTTTGTTGTTTATGTCAGCCTTGCACATTACCAATCCCCTTGAAGTCACTCGTGAACCCCATTCATGAAAACCGGTACGAACCAGTGCAGTTCCTCAGGCCAGAAATGATATTTTAAGATATCAAAAGAACAGAAGTACGCAAAAAACTAGAAATGTTGCTATGCGACTGGTATGCCTCCGTCGTAATGCATGGTTCTCCCAATAGGTCCATAGTACATCTTGACAATGTGTGACGACAGTTTCACATAATTGGCAAAATATTAATATGACATGTTTGTCAGAAATGTGCTGATTGTTCGCTTTCCTTGAACTAGGTTTAATTGGATGAATGGCTATATTGTCTAAGAGAGCAGGTATTTGTGGATTTAAGGATTTTTACTTGACTTTTTACCCTTTTATGAGTTTATGCATTGAGTAATTTCCAAGGTACGGAGGAAAAGTGTTATTTCACCATTTTATAGTAAAATTTTGGCAATTTAACCTGGCCTTTGACCCTTGACCTTTGCCCCTATGACCCTGAAATTCCACAGAACATCACTGTCAGGCAGTACATGCATAAACATGTACTAAGCTTCATGATGATACCTTGAGCCACTTGCGATATAAGGAAGAAGAACTGAAATTGAGCATTTCCACTTTACCTTTAACCTTTTGACCTCTCACCTTTGGCAAAAACCTTTTCCAGCGAATCTCTATTGGGTAATACATGTATACACTAAGTTTCAAGAAAAATCCTGCAGGCATTGCATAGATATGAGGGAATTAGTGAAATTTTGAGGAATTGACCTTGACCTTTGACCCCATGGCCCCCAAATTCCCATGATAGTCACTGCCAGTCAATGCATGCATGTACCAAGTTCCTTGAAGATACCTTGAACCATTTCTGTGATATTAAGAAAAAAGTGAAATTTTAACATATTCACTTGACCTGTGACCTTTGACCTCATGGCCCAAAACTCTCTGTAGAGAATCTTTATTGGGTAGTACATGTATACACTAAGTTTCAAAAAATACCTTCAGGCATTGCATAGATATGGGGGAAATACTGAAATTTTGAACATTTGACCTTGACCTTTAACCTTGAGCATGGGCACCCAAAAGTTGATAGGCACAACTTTGCCCACTCATACATATACATGCCAAGTTTCATTAGGATACCTTGAACGTTCTTTTAGTTACACTGTCCACAAGATTGATTACGGAATGACAGACATCCCAAAAACATAATCCCCCTGGCGACACTTTGTGGGGGAGGCATGAATAGAAGAAGAATAAACTGAAGTAAATTGTTTAAAAAAAAAAAAAAAATCTCCATATTATAGCTGCACATACAAACTTATTTTCTTTTTTTTTAAGAATGACATGCAGTATTTTATGCTATTATAAAATGCAAGTGTTGAAATTCAAAATGGCCACCGACCTGTCTGTAGTGGCCACCTGTCTATAGTGGCCACTTCTGTTGTTTCCCTTGGGTGTAGACAGCTATAGATGCTATAGACAGGTTTGACTGTATTTGAAGTGCATAGGATTTATTTGACATTAGGATGATGATGCAGCATATTTGAATTAATTTTGTCATCCCTTAAGTAATTGGATGTTGAAATACCACTTTGCATTCTGAGTAACATGAATATTACTAATCCTTTGAATTTTATTTCAAATGTATGTTTGTCACTCCACTAAGTATGTATAGGACATTGCACAAAAATATGTTACTTAAATCCCACCCTGTGCATTATATTCTTCCCAAATGCATCACTGAAACAAACCCTTTATCCATTTGTTCTGCAAACTTATCCTCTTCATAGTGCACACTACCTCAAATCATGATGCCTGTGACTGTAGCAATGCTGAGAATTAGACATCACTGCAAACTTGAACACAATTTCAGTTAGTTCAGTATTTCATTTCAGTTTATTTTAACCATAAAACAATGTGAAATTACTCCATTTAAGTGAACAACATGTACATGAAACTTTAAAGGGATCGTACAGTTTTGATTGAGACCTATTTTCGGGTTTCTAACATTTTTTAGTGAAATAATGAGAAACCTCTTATGAAATATGAAAGAGCATGTAATTCTATGAGGAATTCAACATTTATTTGATGAAAATTGGTTTTGAAATGGCTGAGATATCCCAAAAAGAGCGATTCTAATAAAGTGTGGGACCCACACTTTATTACGATCGCTTTGTTTTACTTTGTTTTTGGATGTTTCAGTCATTCCAAACCCGATTTTCATCAAATAAACTTTGAATTCCTCTTAAAATGGTATGCTCTGTACTATATCACAAGTGTTTTCTCGGTATCTCGCAAAAAGTTAAAAGCCCAATTCTCATCTCCACCAATACTGTACCATCCCTTTAATAGCAATAACCTTTTCATGCTACCGCCATGAAGGCATCACCAGAGGCATTATGTTCTCGGGTTGTCTGTCCATCCATCTGTCCTTCTGTCTGTGGTAGCGTCCATCCGTCTGTCTTTCCTTCCGTTCATCATTCCGTGTGTCCATAATCATCTTTGTGGACAGCATAATTTAAAAGCCATTAGAGGTATCCTAATTAAACCTGGCAAATGTATGTATGTAGTGTATGAGTGGACGAAGTTGTGCCTGTCAACTTTTGGGTTAAGGTTTAAGGTCAAAGTCAAATTCTTTAGATTCACTATTTCCTCCATATCTATGCAGTGAATGAAGATTTTTTTTTTTTCTTGAAACATAGATTCTTACGGGAAAGTTTTGGGCCATGGGGTTAAAGGTAAAAACTGGAGTGAAAATGCTAAAATTTCTCTTTTTGCTCCATACCTCAGAAATGGCTCAAGGTATCTCCATAAAACTTTGTACATATACATGTACTGCCCGACAATAATTCTCTTGGAAATTTGGGAGTCATGGGTCAGTGGTCATAGGTCAGGTTAAAGTGCTAAAACTCTTTTATTTTTATTTATTCTTTTATAGGCATGCCAGTCATCATTGCAAACATTTCTTCTTCTTTTTTTTAAAACCATTGTCCCTGTTTCTTTCTGTCTCTCACTCACGTGAAAACACAAACACACATTAGAGTAAATTGTACACACAAAGGGAGAGATGGATTACTTTTGGGGATGGTGACTTTCCATATTTGCACTATTATAGTGCAAGCATAAGGACAAGGCTGACGGCACCCAGTGTGACCACCAGAGCAATGTCCTACTACCCAATAGCAATAATGTTTAGTCTATCCAGGATTGGTTTGGGAAAAAAAGATCCTTCTAGAGAGGAAATTAATTCCTTGTGATTATTTCTAAGGATTTAGTTACCATTTGTTTCACATTAGTAGGAGACATTGGAAGTGATTTTGCTTAATTTTGTCCCCATAAAATGTGTTGTGGTTGTGATTAAGCACAGAAAGTAGCATATAAAATGTTTATGATATTGAATTTTTGTCAAGCCCACCGGATGTGCAGGGAGACTAAGGGATCGCCTGCGGCGTCTGTCCGTCCGTCCATCATCCGTCCGTTCGTCGTCCGTCCGTCGTCCGTCCGTCGTCCGACCGTCTTCCGTCCGTCCGTAACGCTACAAAAGCTTGAATAACTCTCTACTGAGGACTTCAATTTCAATCAAACTTTAATAGAGGGAAGAGTGGTTATACAAAGTTACACATTTTATAAAACATGAAGGTCACCTCAAGGTCAAAGGTCACAGGCAGGGGTCAATGAACTTTAGGGCCCAATGTTATGTTTTTATGGCACGTTTCGATTATGGCTCATCCCTATGTCCATTTGTGACCAAACTTGGATGGTAGATGTCCCTTGGGGATTTCAAGGTCATCACAAGGTCAAAGGTCACAGACAGGGGTCAACGAACCTTTAGGACCCAATTTTAGTTTTTTGGGGCGCGCTTCGATTATGGTTCATAACTTTTGATCCATATGTCCGTTTGTGACCAAACTTGGCTGGTAAATGTTCCTTAAGGAAGTTGAAGGTCACCACAAGGTCAAAAGTCGTAGGCGGGGTTAATGAACTTCCAGGAGTTAGAAAAACATTAATTTCTTCTACGCGAATGGGCGAGACACATTTTGGCACTTGCCTTGTGTTGCACTTATTGATAAACCAGTGTTGCCATTAACCCGTTGAGGACAGGCTGATTTTGCTACAACACACATTTCCCGTAGTTAGTTTATTATAGTTAATTGGTTCCCAATTATCAGGTGAACTCTGTACTATGTAAATTAACCCGTTGAGGACGAGTCCCGAGTATACTTGGGCAAGCATCTATGGGAAATGCACGTTGTAGCAAACTCAAACCGTCCTCAACGGGTTAAGGAATGTACTTTCTAAAAATTCTGCGAAAGAAAATTGTGAACTATGTATCTGTCTGTTACAAGTTATTCCCCTGATGAAATGGTGATGGCATATGGTAGAAACTGAACACAAACAGTAGATAAAAAATGTGACTTAATACCATTTGGATTAAGGTTGATTTGATCCCAAAACCATTCCTTCATATCAATAATTCCAAGTTGTTTACATCATAACACTTTTATTAAGCACAAATGCGGGCTTTTTAGCCATATCCAGTGACCTCATGTAATATGACCTTTTGCAGTAGGTGCCTACCTCAGACAAACTTCACAGAAGTTATTGATCACTCTCCTAAGGTGCTTGAAGAGCATATATATTTGCCAACAAAGAAAACACCTGGATTTATACAATGTACTAGCAGATACCCTTATATTAGTAAATGGGTATGGCTGCGATAGCTGCTGTGTTGAGTTTCTATGAATGATACCAGCATCACTCATCGTTATAACTGTATGTTACTCTTAGAGCTTTCCGAGGACAATTTTTGTCACGAGTGTCATATGCAAATATTGTTTTCTGTAGCATTGTTTGGGCAACACACAAATGAAAACAGCATAGTTGTGAACCTGCGCTTTCTGCTACTACCTAGGTATATAAATTCATGAAGGAATTTGGAAGGGCTGGATTCATGTGTTGTTCAATGTACAGTTATATTTTGACAGAGCAGGACACCTCAAGAGGAAATACTTTATAATTGCCTATTTGTTTGGCATATACATTGTATGTAATTTGTATACCATATCACATATCATCACATGTAGTACAGACTGTGCTAATACATGAAACACTATTAAAACCAAAGATTTTCAAAATGTTTATGTCTACGTAGGTGAATGAAACAATACTTAAGCATATGTGAAAGGATATTTATGAAAAATCCAATATGGGAAAGATGAGACTGTACATTTTTTTTTTTTTGGTACATAGCTGGGCAGGGGGTATGTTAAGGTACAGTAATTGTAAATACTGGTGCTTATAAATGCACACTGTTGCAGTTAGGTATCCTCAAATTAATCCTGTAGTCTGTGATTTCAGAGTGTGAGATCAATTCATCAATGACAAAGCCAAAGGAGTATGTTGCATATGAACAATGTGTAACATTCACTTTTCTTTACTCAAATTTTGCTAAGATAATGTAAGGTTTACGCCCTTGTGGAAAGGAAATGAATTGTGGCCATAAATGAAATGATAGATATTAAGATTATCATATATATATATATATATATATATATATATATATAGTATAAAAGCATCCATAGGGGGAATATACGTCTGAAAACGAGGTGTCTGAAGGGGAATTCATTCCAAAGGGGAAATTTTTTATTCCCCATAAGGTTTTGGCAATGTTTTTCAAAGCCTTGTCAATGATCTAGGGCCTCAGGACTACTCACCGTAGGGCACAGATGGCATAGTGTGTATAGATTGAGGACTGTACCATCAATACAATTTAGGGGAAATCAGCAGGGATGCAAAAAAAAAATGGGTGTGTATTTTGGATGCGCATAGAAAACGGGGCATTTGGGGAATTTAGGTATCTGCTTTTTCTGAAAAAGAGTTGTATTTTCTCATTAACATACAGAATTAGTGGTATAAGATGCATTTTTTTTGCTCTTGTCAGTTCAATTCTGCAGTGAACCCATATTCATGCATAATTTTTCAAAAAGGGCAATATTTGCATTTTTGCTTTTTATCAAAATTCCCCCAAACTATCATTTATTCCGCATTTCCCCTTATGGCTAGAAATAGCGTTATACAGTAAACCTGGCATAAGTTGACAACTCGCGTAAGTCGACATGATTTTCAGTGGCAATGGAGCTGAAATAAGTGTTAATTCCCTTGTCTAAGTCAACATAATTTTTCATTCAAATTCTTATCGCCATTCTCTGAGAAGGAATTATTTTCCCGCTCCAATTCGCGGCAATACTACTCGCTAATTCGCAAGTGTACGGCACAGTACCGTTCGCGCCATGCATCCATTGTCTTGTACGCCTGAATAGAAAGGGCATACACTCATTTACACTCGAATACTACACATGGTACCCAAAGTAGTTCACTTTCTCCCTTTTCTCCCTCTCTCTTTTTGAGTGTTTGTGTCTGTGTGTATCGTTTGGTGCAGGTCAGCGTGATACAACTTACGGCACAAACGCGGAGTTAAAGCTGCATGGTCCAATGAGGGTGTAACGGGAAATCGTTCTTGAACATTTTTTTTCTCACTTTTTTGTGTACTGTGGAATGTACACTTGTGTTCTAAGCAAAGTCAAAAAGATATTTTGTGGTATTAAAGTCAGTAACGTACACATTTGTCAAATACTCTTATATCACACCTCTAGTCTCTGCACGCTCATCATTAAAATGGTGTTCATGCAGCTTGCAGGAATATGTTTGTTACAGGCGATTTTGTTTATCCGAAAATGCAATGAGGTTCGATCGTTATTCTCAAAACATGCAAATTTTGCACACCTATAGGTCCTAGTTGATATTCGTTATCCAAACATGAAATAGGCCTTTTCGTTAATCCGAGTATTCTTATGTTAATTATTCCAAAGCGGGATTAGAAACCTGGGCCTGTTTCTAGAAACTTTGCGTTTAATATAATGCAACTCAAAAAAAAATTCAAATGCATAATGAAACGGGAAAATTGTATGAAATTGAAACTCAATTGCGTTTCAACGCAACTCTGAAAATCAAATGCAAGTCCATCTAATCACAAAGAACACTGAAAAGACTTGCGTTTCATAACCATACGAAACTAGAGAATTGTACAAAACTGAAACTCAATTACATTTAACCGCAACTCTACAAATCAAATGCAAGTCCATCAAATCACATGCAACGCTGTATTCAAACGCAAGAGAGTTGCAGAAAAGACTTGCAGTTTTCGTACGAAACTAGAAACTACGTTTAAACGCGTCTAAAAATCAACGCAAGTGTGTTATTGTTGAAAAAGACTTGCATTATCTTTATTTCGTACGCAAAATTAAAATATAAAATGGAACTTTCACCGTAGCCGAACTCAGTAGCAGGGGAAAGACAACATTTACACGTTTCAAACTACCGAAACGCACGCTGCTTCATGAAATATTAATGGAAAAATGGTAACAATTTGTTACAGTTCGCTATGCCGAATGTTTAAATCTCAGTCCAAAGTTGAATTAGTCCGACAATGGAATGAGGTTTGTCTTTAGGAATCCAAAGGTAAGATGTCGTTTTGGATTAGCAAACTTTTCTTCTTTTTTTGTTCAGATGGGCCCGCTCCGTACAGAGCGGTAATGTTGCGAATTGGAGCGCGAGAAGAATTCTTTTTCAGAGTATGGCAATAGAAATTTAAGCAAAACAAATATTGCAACTCAGGGAAGAAAATCATACATATTTCAACTCAGTCAGCACTGAAAAATCATGGTGACAGAATCATACGAAATCACACACATATCTTTTCAGCAACGCTTTTGAATTTGAACCGCAAAGTTGCATCCAATTTGGGGAGTTTGCGTTTGATTTTTCAAATTAAGTTTAAAACGTAAAGTTTCTAGAAACGGAACCGAGTTTCCGATCCCGCTCTCTCGAAATTTCTCTGGAGATTGGGCAATTGTGCGTTGTCGTTACTTACCGCGCGAGATTTATGCATGAACTAAAATAGGATCGTTGCAAAGACAGAGTAGACATGTTTCCACGCCATAAGGAGTGAGATTTGGATAGCGATCTGCATCATGATCCAAATCTTACTCTGTACAGGGGAAATTAGTTTTCATCTGTAAGTCGACATTTGCGTAAGTCGACATGTTTTGCTCAGTCCCGCTTATGTCGACTTACACAAGGTTGACTGTATATAGAAACTGCTTTGATAAATTCATTCAAGCCCTCGTTCCACTATGCCGTTCTCGCTACGATTTGACAATTTTCTCAGGTCGGGAAGGATCGGGTAAAACCTGAGCCGATCTGGACACAGTACGATGTTAGAACGCTCTAAATACGCTGCAGTTACGACTATCACGTGCTTGCTACGCTCTTACCACGATGATCGGGAATGAGGCATTACGATCTCTGCTGCTGCAGCTACGCTTTAGAACGATGTAGCTACGCTGTCAGTGCGATGTTGCCGATGTTATCCGATCGATGCCCGCTGTATCTACGCTCTGAACGATCTATATGATCTTATCACGCTTTCACCCCGTTCAGAGAGCTGAAAAGTGCCCGATGTGCCCCGATGTACCCCGATTCGACTGTCGGTCTGCAGTCAGTCAACTTATTAGCATGCAGAACCGACGAAGAAATATACTGTGGACCTCGAAGAGGCTCCTCTTCTCACGGTTCTTTTGCAGCAATGCATTGTTATAAACAAAGACGTGCTGATTTTTCCGAGGCTTTTTCTTGATGTCCTTGCTTTTATAGTCCGTCTTCCTCCAGTTGTAGATGATTTCATGTTCTTCAAAATTCTGCTATGTCCTCTTCCTCCTCTTTCAGCATCACGTGCAGTCTCTCTTTCTTCGCCTTTTGGGTAGCTGCTTTTGCTGCTTTCTTCTCTTCTTTTTATTCATCCCTTCTTCTTCTTCGAAAATTACAGCTAAAATTACTTCCCGTCCTTGTGCCGATGTTACTCTCATCCCGCTGCGTTTACGCCGTCACTACGCTCTCCCCGCTGCGTTTACGCTGTCATTGCGCTCTCCCCGCTTGCCGTACGATTGTGTCAATTTTGATCGGGGAGATCGGGAATAAATTTTGGACCGGTTCAAAATTTCTTCCCGATCTGAAAAAATGCCCGCTCCAACCCCGACTTCCACACGCTGCTGCTACGATGCTTCGGATCCCCGTACACTTTTGCCGCTCTCTCCCGATCTGCTAGATCGGGACAGATCGGGGTCCAAATCGTGATAGTGGAACGGGGGCTTTAGATATAGTTATTAGGGTCAGTTTAATCTGTTACTTACTGGAACCTGGTATACAAGGTTCCAAGAATGTAGACAATGTCTGCATTTGTGGCCTAAATTCATGTTTATTTGTGTTATGTTGACCAGAAACATGACTTTGAGTGAAATATTAGAGTTTCTTCTATCAATATCTGTTCTTTTTCTGTATCAAAACTGCATGTATTTTTGTCTGATAAACCTTTTAGGCACATTAGGGCACTTGTTTTGCCATAAAACTCGTATGAAAATGTACGTAGCCTATCAAGGCTGAGATCACTAGCTTTTGACTTTTGCTGACCCCATTCGAGTGCCCTTATAATGTATAACAAAGAGTTTGCTGGCCCTTCAGCACACTCTGTTCATATCTAATGTGCAATTGATATTTTGAATTGTTCGATGGCTCATGTAGTTGACCCTGGAAAGGGGAGCATATACTGCTTGACTGCTTTTACACAGGAAGATTTCCAATCTGTCCGTTCTTTGTCGACCGGCAAAAGGTTTCTCATTTGGGGGCATTGAAGACTCAGAGAATTGCAGGTGGAACAGGTTAAAGCTTGCATCATCTTGAATACAAGGGTTTGGGGGTTACCTCGGTAATAGGTACTGTCAAAGCTGTTATTTTGGCACACAGATATTTTCGTGAATAAGGAGGTCAATCCATGAGATGTAGTTTTCGCAATTTGACAATGAGGCTATCGCAGATGCGCTGATGCCTGTCTTTTCATGATATTTCGGCATGTTGTTAAATTTGTGACCGAAAAGTGATTCATGAAATTCAAGAAAATTGAACCCTTTTGAAAATAGCAGGATTTTAAGTATTTTCAAGGAATTGAGTAGATATTCAAAGTTTGTATAATGTATCATTAATTAAAGAGTGCCATTAAGAATTGCAAAGATTCTTGCTTTCATTTTCTGCATCATACACATCCTATACAACTAACTGCTGAGCACTTATAAGTGAACAGGAGGTTCCCTGGAAACAAAGTATAATGCACACATTACTTCTGTTATGCAATTACACTCCACTTCTTCTACTACTCACTTGCTAACAGGTGACCTAATTCTTTCTTTTTGTTTGCTTGAATATGTCGCTGAACTGGTAGTGATCAATGGCTCTTCATTAATAACGCCTCTTTTCTTCCCTCCAAGGGGTGTTATACGATGTACAGATGCAGGTGGTTGTGAGGTGTTCCTTCTCTCTGATATATTGCAAGCATGTAGTGGTATTGAAATCAGGGCAATGGCTTTTAAATCTTTCTTGCATAAGGCATGATGTCTTGTGCCGCAGCTTTACTGACTTCATATCACTAAACGTTCTCAGCAGTGATTATTTTTTCAAGAATACCATCAAGTATCTGCTTGCCGTCTTATACATCATACATGGGTTTATATCATTTTAATGCATCCCTCCTTTCCATGCCATTGCATCTTGCTTCAACCAACTCTGTGCCTCAGAGGGTTGCAATGGTAGGGACAATGTGTACATGATGTCATCATTACATACAAAAGTAGCAGACTTCCCATTATCGATTCTCCAATGTGACATAGTATGTGTAATGAGCAATGAATGTATGTATACAAATTAAATCCCTGCATTGTGTATTATCATATGTTTTAATCCTGCGCTGTATCTTTAACATCTTTCAAGATGTTGATGGAGTGAGGTTAAGTGTGATCTTGTTTGCCAGCCTTAGGTTATCAAAGTTGTAAAGAGGACATTATTCAGGTGGGGTTTCTCATCGATTGTTCATTGAAAGATTGTGCTAGATTTATTATGACTTTTGTATTGAAATGCAAGCACATTTCGTTCTACATCAGTTTCATTTGAGGAGTTTTCTTTGTTTGTCATGATGCAAAACTATTATATAACTTTACTGTGAATAATCACAAATGTCATTCATGGACAATTTGGGATCAAGTGCAATTCAACACTGCATTGAAATGGATTTTAAAACAGAGAAAAGCTGGGCAACTAGAATAGTAGAAGTTTTATCAAAATTGCAATAGGTCTTTCATTAAAAAAAATGAAAGTTTTACAGTTTCCTGATAATAGTAATTCTGGTTTTAACCACATTATGCAAATTTGGTCATGCTGAGCTGAGTTGAAACTGAGGTGATGATGTGATGAACTCAATAATCAACTTCACTGCTTTACCAACCTCTTTGTTCACAGAAGTACCATTATAGAATCATGTTCTTGGTCAATAGTTTAGCAACTATATATCTTTCCTTCAAAGTAATCATATTGTAGGTTAAAGCAAACACAAAAAACAAAAATGTTTCACATTTTCAATTTCTTGTCAACAGAAAAGGAAATTTAGCAAAGTTTTTTTTTTTTTTTTTATTTGTGTGTGTTGTTCAACAATTGAAGACTTGTGACATCATCACCTTGTTTCATTCCCATAGTCTGTATGCTTGTGTACTGGTATCACTGTTCTATGGAAGCATGTGAAACTGAGAAATTTTTGGTCCCCTGTTGTGAAACCTCCACTGAGCCAACTTTGGTAATGGCATTGAATGGCAGTGAGAAATTTCAGAGAATATTTTTTTTCTTTTTCTTTTTTTTTTTCCTTTTTGCAATGTGCCGCTGGAATGATAGTGTTGGGACACTTCCAAATTTGTAGGACATAATTATACTGAGAGAAAAAAAAATATAAGTAGGTGTCATATCATATAATCTTTCATATCATTAGTGTCATCATTACCATAAATTGGCCATGATCATTTGCCATTATTGTTATTATCATTGTTATTCACATTATTATCTTTCTTTTGATCAGTGTTATCATAACAAATTTTCCTCAGAGTAATTGTCAACTTTAAATTTGTATATTATTACTGCTGGCTGATCAGTGATTTGTATTGTTCTAGTCTTTTTTCAAAGTTACGACTTTGATAGGCCAAACAAATGAGTAAATCAAGTTTTAGGTATACTAATTTCATCTGCTGTCTATGATAATTTCTGCATTATGAAGACATACTGTACACAATATTCATAGTCGAAGCCTTATAGATAAACAGTGATCCTTAATCATGCCTTCCAAAATAAATAGAAAGTCATACTTTTCATTGCCTGTATATATTTATAGACATTATGGAAGAACAATTTGGAAATGTTGAACATAAATCAAGGATCGAGTTTAAGTTTCATTCATCATGAATCAGTTGGGTCTGAATGACTGTGACACGAAATGTTAACAGCCATAAACTTGACATCTCCGTAATGATCACAGAGTCTGCACAGAAAGATATACAACATGAGATAAGAATCATCAAGTGCAAATCTGTGTCCAATAGGCAGTAAATCGATGGTGACAGTTTACTGTATGACAAAGATTGATGCACAGAGCAGAGGGTATTGAAAAAAAAAAGAGGAATGCTTATGAGGTGATATCCAACATGTTTGGATAGACTTTGTAAGAGCCATGCTGGAAAGATAATTGCATTTAAGTGTACATGAACAAAGACAGAAGAGAGAAATGGATGGAGAGAATTTGAAATACCCATACTTCAGAAAAAGAAGAAAATGAGACTGATAAAAAAATGAAGAGTCAGATTGATGGAGAAAGGAAGAAAAAGAGAACATTTATTGCTGTGTGAGAGTGGAAATGCAAAACAAGAACAGAGAGAGAGAGAGAGAGAGAGAGAGAGAGAGACATTTGAGTGTTAGGCAATAGTCAAGTATGTGTGCTTCTCTATCTAGATAAGAAACTGGCTGACCAAAAGAGGGGAAAGAAAAAAGAGACTGTAAACAAGAGATGAGGACCTTTCAGTGTGCTTTTAATCATTACCCAGGCATCACTGAGGTTGAACATCATATGACAAAGAGCTGAAAGCCTTGCTGTCATTCATCAAATGCTCCACTGCAGTCATTTCAATTAGAACAACAAGTGTTTTTCTTTGGTATCATTGTTTCATTTTTACGAGCTCTGCTTCCAGAGCAAATAAAGTATGGTTAAATGTCTTCAAAGAGAACACTTGACACTTGCTGTCGAGAGAAAAGAGAGAGAAAGATAGATATAGAAGGATGGAGAGGGAAAAATAAACACTTCGTGGTTGCTGGAGTCTCAATACTAAATGGGCTACGATTGATGGCTCTGTTGAGCCAGCACATCATCTCATTCTGTCATTCTGATATGTCTGATTTTTTTTCCCCTTGTGAGCAGTGCTTCTGTGTCAGCTCTCCTGCCACACAACAGGAGAACTTGATGCACAAGTGAGTGGAAGCACAAATCTTATTAAACAAGTTCTGCTTAAGATAGAGGCTGTACTAACTCTACCAGACACACTTTTTGTTCAAAGATATGAATGTATGTATTGTGGTATGTATTACTTATCATCCAGTATTTCAGATGTTGATGTATTCAGCCAAAGCAAGTGCACATTTCAATTATGTAGCTTGAGCACGATGAACTTTTCAGGAAAAAACAAAACAAAACAATGAAACAAAGTGAAGAGATAAGAATAGGCTAAGGTGGAGCATAGAATTATTAAGCATCAAGCAAAAAAAAAAAAATAATAATAATAAGAAGAAGAAGAATATTGCCGGTGTTATCTTTCCCACGCACATATAAAGTCTGGATATCGTAGTAGATAGATATTCTCTTTCTGAAGGCTTTGAGTACAAATGTGCTTTCAAGTACAAAAATGTGCTTGCAATTGATGTTCTTAACTTTTTATGTGCCACGTTCACATGCCTGACTCAGTTGACGGTGTGCCAACTTTGCATGTTCTGCTTAAACGTACAAAGCCGCCCAAACAGATCGATAAATAGCCAAATGCCACAGTAAAAGCGTTTCTCACGATTCCGTTCCTGTCACATGAAGCTTGCATTTTATTTGGTGATTGGCTATCAAGCGGTGTTCCCTACTGGATTTGTGAGTAAATTCTAAATTTCATGCGCTGTTTTGTGTGCAAAAGCCATGAGTCTACTCTAATGTAGGTACTGGTCATTTAAAAGAAAGAAGATCATAGATTTGTCATAGAATTTACATCAAAGCAAAGCTTGGCATTTTCTCTAAAACTTTGCTCAGGGTAACGTGTCCATGGTAACGAAAATCTATTGCACTTACAGTACATAGATTTGAAAAGCGGAATGTTTCCCCAAGGCATGACTACGTTGCTTTCTTGGAATAATGTGGCACACAGGGGTTTTACACCATGGCACATAAAGAGTTAATTCAGTTGTTCTTCCCATGTGTTGAAGAGAGAAAAAATTTGAACAAAATGGAATGGTATAGTATTGGTTTAGGTGAGGATTCGGCACTTAATGTTTTTGCAGGATATTTAGAAACCACTCTAAGAAATGTTACATTTCATACAATTCTAAGGGGAATTGAATGTTTATTTGATGAAAATCAGTTTTAATATGACTGAGGTATCCAAAAACAAGGTAAGGCAAAGAGATCCTAGTAAAAGTTGTGGCCTGTCACATTTCATTAGGATTGCTTTGTATGGATATCTCAGCTATTTCAAGACCAATATTCATCAAATAAACTTTCAATTCCTCTAAAATAATTACATGTTTTTTCAGATGTCATAAGAGGTTTCTCACTATCTCACAAACAAACAAACAAACAAGCACACACACACACACACACACACACACACACACACACACAAACTTCGGAAACCTGCAGCCCATCTTAATCAAAACTGTACCATCCTTTTTAGATAATCGTATGATTATATCTGATAATGTTTATGTGTAGCATTACCACAAGGCAAGGACATATTATTCTGCATATTCCAAATTCTAGTGACAAGGTGACACATACTTCCACTGTAGTAAAATGTAAACAGCTTCCCATCCAAGCTCGTCATCCCCATTCCCCAAATATTCCTGATGTGTTGCCTTAATTTCCCTTCTCCCTTTCTCCAGTTTCTCTGCCAATATACTCTCATAGAAATTAAACCCTTATCTGTAGGCTTGTGAGATGGATGTCATTAATCTTTCTCCTTGTATGGGAGTGAGGGGTGGGGGGTGGGGGGTGGGGGGGGGGAAGGCTGGAAGCTGGTTTTGGGGCAAGTGATTTTTTTTCTTTTTTCTTATTTAGGAGGGAAATTTCTGCAAGTATAGGGTTTCTCTCATTGCACCTAGCTGCTCCAACTCCCACACTGGTGCTTTCCTTATGGAAACAGAGATTAGGGGATCTGTTCTCATGTCGAGTACTGCATGTTTATTCACCATCTCTCATATTGACTTTCATGGAATATTAAGCAAGACATGGTTCTTTTATCAGTGCCTCTGATGCTCACACAGCTTATGCTGACAAGAATTGTGCTCTTTTTTTCACTTAGTGTACGAACTTTGGTTGCTTATCATTTCTCTTTTTCATTTCTTTTTTTCTAAGGAAAGACTAACTAGTGTTATGAAAAGGCATGTCTTTTTTTCTTTCTGCCCCGTTGCCACAAATATACATATTTAAAGGACAAGTCCACCTTCATATACATAAGGATTGAGAGAATGCAGCAATACTAGTAGAATACATCAGTGAAAGTTTGAGGAAAATTGGACAATCTGTTCAAAAGTTACGAATATATTAAGTATCTGCGCAGTCACTGCTGGAAGAGAAGACTACTACAGTGTATGATGTCACATGCGTACAACTATATAAGGAAAATAAAAAGAGAATTTCACAAAACTTTACTTTTTGAATAAAGTGCACATTTCTTTGACTTGCTACTGATGTATGTTAAGGGTAATATTATTGCCCCTGCCTTCTGAAAGAGAGAAGTCGAGTGTTCTTTTGTTATGCGAGAAAAATGGAAATATGTTGAATTTTCTTTATTCTTTCTTTATATCGTTGTACTCATGTGACATCACAAGCTATAGTAGTCTTTTCATCCAGCCTTGACTGAGCAGAAACTTCAAAAATTCATAACTTTTTAACCCGTTCCTTACGGAAACCTGGTTTACCAGGTTCCCGTGGGAGCAACTGATATACGGGAACCTGGTTTACCAGCAGGTTCCCAAAATGAAGACAAGGGTGCCTGCTTCAGTGGCCTAAATTCATGTTTCTTTGTGTTAAAATGCTCAGAAAAGTGGGTTTGATAAACAGATCGGAGTTTATTCTACCAAGATTTGTTCTCCTGCTGTTTAAAAAAAAGGGGGTTTTACAGTATTATGTACCTTTTCCTGATTTAGTTTTTTGCTTGTTCTGCTGTAAACTCGTACGAACATGTACATAATGATCAAGGCTGAGATCAGTTAGAAATGCAGGTTCGCTGACCCCAGTCACCTCATTCAGGTACCTGGTTTTGTGTAGAACAAAAGATTCTGAGAGCTCATCAGCGCATGCTCTATTCATACCTCGCGCCCGATCGATATTTCCATTGTTCACGGGCACATGTAGTTGACTGTAGAAAGGGGGACACAATGAACCGCTTGACTGCCTTCACACAGCTGGATTACCAACCTGTGTGCCTCTCTGTCAACGGGCGAAAAGAATCTTGTTTGGGGGCATTAAAGGCACTCAGAGAATTGCGGAAGGAACGGGTTAACAGATTGTCCAATTTTGCTCAAACTCTCACTGATGTGTTCTACTAATATTGCTGCATTCACTCAACCCACATGTCTATGAAGGTGAACTTGTCCTTTAACACGTTGAGGACGGGTTGATTTTGCTACAACACGCATTTCCCATAGACCCCTGCCCGAATATACTTTGGACTCGTCCTCAACGGGTTAAAATTCTTATAAATGCGATTCACCCATTGTTTTCAATGACCCTGTCGATAGTAAGAATCTATCCCTCCTTTAGAAGTCTTTAAAAAAGTCACACTGATGAAATTCTGTTATTTTGTCTTTATTCTTCTTTTCTTATTGCTCAACATGATTTCCTCAGTCAGGAATAAAAAAGTTATCTGGGCTTCACATATTGTAGCATGTAATCTGATGTAGATGTTGACGTATTACAGTGAAATTTTGTGACCCACAGAGGAATCTCTTAACCTGTTCCGTACGGGAACCTGGTACACCAGATTCCTGTATCTCTGTGTGTGGCATGTCTGTTGTGCTGTGGAAGTTTGCTATGCAGAAGTTGCATGTCATCCTTGTATGAACAGGTTGGTTCATTCCAGTTTTCATTTCATATTGTAGACTGACATACATCATGATCATAAGTTATGCTTCAAGATGATACTGTGGTAAAAGCACAAGTATTGTGCTGTAACAAGTTCACCTGATTACTGGTATTATTGTAGTAGCATGTTTTTCAGGTTCCCAAAATGTAGACAGGAATGTGTGCACTCATGACCTAAAGTCCTGTTGATTTGTATTGTGCTGACCAGAAACATGACTTTGATAGAAAGATCAGAGTTTCTTCTATCGATATCTGTTCTTTTTATGCCTCCGCCACGAAGTGGTGCCGGAGGCATTATGTTTTCGGGTTGTCCGTACGTCCGTACGTCCGTACGTCCGTACGTCCGTACGTACGTCCGTCCGCTTTCGTTTACGAGAGGTCAAAGGTCAAAAGGTCAAGATCAAATGCTAAAAATGTTGCTATTTCCCCCATATCTATGCAATGCCCACAGATATTTTCTTGAAACTTCGTGTAGACATGCACTACTGCGTAAAGATTATTCAGAGAGAGTTTCATGTCATAAGGTCAAAGGTAAAAAGGTCACAGGTTAGGTGAAAATGTTGCAATATCACTTTTCTCGCAAATAATTCAATGTATCTTCATGGAACTTGGTACATATGCATGTACTGACTGGCAGGGATTATCTACGGAATTTAGGGGTCATGGGTCAATAGTCAGGGGTCAAAGGTCAAGGTCAACTCTTCAAAATATTACTATTTCCCTCATATACTAGTATATGCAATGATTGCATTATTAGTTTTAAAATTTCATAAAAATATGTACATGTATTACTTAATGGAGATTCTCTTGGAAATTTCCAGCCAGAAGGTCAAAGGTCAAAGGTTAAGGGTCAAAGGTCAGGTTTAAATGCCAAAAAAAGACATTTTGTACTGTAATTACACTCTTTCTTCATACCTTGAAAATTATACTCAATGCATAAACTTATAATAAGGTCGGTCAGAAGTCAAGTAAAAATCTTCAATTCCCCAAATATGTGTACCTGCACTCTTTAACAGACAATTATAGCAAACCCAGTTTGTGGAAAGCAAGATATTTCTGACAAACCTGTTATTTCGATATTTTGCCAGTTATATGAAACTGTCATCGCGCATTGTGAAGACATTGTACTATACACCTATTGGGAGAATCATGCATTATGGCGGAGGCATCAGTCGCCATAGCGACATTTCTAGTTCTGTATCAAACCTGCATGTATTTTTGTCTAATATTACCTTTTCCAATGAAGAAGTGCACTTTATTTGCTATAAAACTCATATGAAAATGTACGTAGCAATTGAGGCTGAGCTCACTAGATTTTTACTTTGTTCAGGTGCCCTTATATTGTACAACAAAATAGTTTGCCAGCCTATCAGCACACGCTCTATTCATAATCTCACATATGTGATCGTGCACCTCAAAATGGACATAAAGTCGCACACACTGATTTTTCATGAGGACTGAAAATAAGTGAAATGGGTCAACCTAGCCGAATTTGACTTTCTCATATTTTCTGAAAGAGCAGATCTTCTTTTACATTATGCTAAAGTTTGGTATCATAAAACGGGCAGGAATGTGCGTTTTTTTAGCAGTTTATCTCGAACATTTTTTGGTAGAATAGTGTCATTAGGTGTGTCTTTAGAATCCCTTTTTATGCCTCCGCCACGAAGTGGTGCCGGAGGCATTATGTTTTCGGGTTGTCCGTCCGTCCGTCCGTCCGTCCTTCCGTCCGTCCGTAATTAATTTTGTGGACAGGGTAACTACCAAAACCTTTTGAGGTATCCTAATGAAACTTGGCATGTGTGTGTATTAGGGGGTGAAGTTGTGCCTATCAACTTTTGGGTGCACATGCTCAAGGTCAAAGGTCAAAAGGTCAAGGTCAAATGCTTAAAATTTTATAATTTCCCCCATATCTATGCAATGCCTGAAGATATTTTCTTGAAACTTAGTGTATACATGTACTACCCAATTAAGATTCTCTGGTGAAAGTTTGGGGTCATGAGGTCAAAAGGTCAAAGGTCAAAAGGTCAAGTAAAATGTTAAAATTTCACTTTTTTCTCTGTATCTTGGAAATTGTTCAAGGTATCTTCATGGAACATAGTGTATATGCATCTACTGACTGGCAGTGGTTATCTAGGGAATTTAGGGTTCATGGGGTCAAAGGTCAGGGGTCAAAGGTCAAGGGCAATACTTCAAAATCTTACTATTTTCCTTATATTTATGCAATGCCAGCGGGATATTTTTTTTTTAAAACTTGATGTATGCATGTCTAACCCAATAGAGATTCTCTGGGATTTTTTTTTTGCCAAGAAGGTCAAAGGTCAAAAGGTCAAAGATCAAGTGAAAGTGCTGAACTTACTTTTTTCTCCATATCTCGGAAGTGGCTCAAGTTATCTTGAAACTTAGTACATGCTGAATTTATGTATGTTCTGCCTGACAGTGCTTCTCTTATAAATCAAAGGCCAGATGAAAATGATAACAAATTACTGTTCAATACAGAAATTGCGCTTTTTCTCCATACCTTGAAAATTACTCAGTGCATAAACTTATGAAATGGTCAAAGTCAAGTTAAAGTTCTTAAATCCCCAAGTACATGCTCTCCTATTCATCCAATTAAACATAGGTCAAGGAAGGTAAACATTCAATACATTTGTGACAAACATGTCATTTTAATATTTTGCCAATTTTGTGAAAATGTAATCACACATTGTCCACATGTACTATAGACCTATTAGGAGAATCATGCATTATGGCGGAGGCATACCAGTCGCCATAGCGACATTTCTAGTTCATTTCTGAAAAACCTTGTCCACACTCTTCACTTTCAACTCTAATAAATTTTGAAAAGATAGTGCTACTGCTTTGAAAGTTGGCATTAATTATGGACAGAATGTGTTAATGAGGCATGCTTAATTTCAGTCTAATTTGATAATCCCTTCATTGTTGTTACTCTGGTAGTTTACTTCCTGTTTTTTGTCCCATTCATCACATAGCCAGCACGGTTTGGTAAAGATTAAGCGCTTAAATAGACGCTGTACTTCAGAGCCTCTTTTCTCAGTTCACACTTCTCCTGAGTTTGTGCTTTCTTTCCAATATTTAGATAGGTTAGGAGAGTCCATTTGATTTGAGTTATATATCATTTTAGAGCTTAAAGTCTGCTCTTTCAGAATATGGTCTTAACTAAAAATTCATGTCTGGCGACTTTTTGTTTGTTTTGAGGTGCAGGGTCACATATGTTCAATATTTCCCAATGTTTGATGGCACATGCACTAGACTGTGAAAAGGGGATACATGTACTGCTTGACTGCTTTTGCACAGCTGGATTACCAAGATGCCTATTCTTTGTTGATAGGCAAAAAGAATTTTGCTTTGGGGCCTTGAAGGTTCTCGAAGAATTACCAAAGGAGCAGGCTAAATATAATCAGTCATATAAGACTTTTTACAGATATGAGAAGAAAAACATGCAACTTGTCAATACTGTAAAACCAGAAGTATTTGTGTCATGAAACTTTCGCAAATTGGAGCCAACGACCTTTTTCACAGCATGGAACTTTTGTGAATTGCAACTGTCATTCAATACATTGTGCACACAAGTTTTTACGCATGCATTTTAAAGCCCGGTCACACAGCGCTTTACTTCTTAATCACGGCCAAAACATGTCAAAAAGTGGTCTCCCGTGAAGTGGACGATGTTGTTCGCGTTGATGTCGAGTTTAAGACGAGCTACGATCGATTTATAGACGTGGAAGGCCGCGGGGAAAAATGGGAGTGGCGTTGGACGCGATAAAAAGTTTTGAACTGCTCAAAATTTTATTCCGCGGACAACCGCGGGCGGCACATGTGGTAAAGATGTGCAACACACGTGCAACACACGTGATAATCAGTGTTCCGGCAGTGATTAAAACTTGAGGAGACGCGGTAAGATGCAAAAGTTTAGAGGTCTGTCACGGGCAGAGCATGGTCATCTGACGCGTGTTACGCGTTGGTATCACGGGAAATAGCGTGTGTTTAGCGGCTTATCACTGACAAATGGATTTTTCCACGTACATACACGTGGCTGGACGTGGTTAGCCGTGCTTAGGCAGTGCTTCAGCAGTGGAACAGCCGCCAATGGCCATACCCCGTACAAAGCACAGCCAAACCAAAATTGACCAAAAAATTACCACGTACGACCACGTCCACCAGATTTTCATAACTTTTTGTACGTGATTTAGACGTGGAGTGCTGTGTGACCGGGGCTTTACTTTAGTGAATCTTGGCTCCTCGTGAAATTTGCAAAAAGTTTCAAACATGTGAAATTGGTGGTTTTACAGTAGATCTGTAGGCATGGATATGATATCCTCAAAAGGTTGAGGATGAAGCATCAAATGAATCTGACTCTAACTAATACAGCTGACATCGTGGAGTAATATTCTATAGTTGTGTTAGATTATATACATAGATGTAATTTAGAAGGCTCTTGCTGATTATCTTATGGTAGATCTATGAAAATATACAGAGCCTAAGGTCATGATGAAATGCTCCGGTCTTGCAGATGGTCAAACATGAATGTTGTCAGGACACAGTAGGTATGTTAAAGATACTTGCTATATAATATGTGTATATGTAGCAGTTTTTTGTTTGTTTGTTTTTTTGGCTGAAGGGTCAAGATCAGTGCCAAAGCTTTAAAAAAAAGAAGAAGGAGAGAGAAATGATTAGAGAAGTGTTCCTAAGTTTGTTGCACCCTTGACTTTAACATTCTATATCAATGTTTTTACATAGAATAATGATCGAATAAAGTAATCACAATAAAGGCAATTTTTTTAAAAAATCATGTCAGTATTGTAAGTAACTAACATGAAAGTTAATGTGTGCATTATGATTATACGGGATAGTTGGGTAGTAAAATCAAATGGTTTCCCAATGTTGCCTTGCGTTTTCAGCTAATGTTTGCATGCTCCACCCCCCCCCCCCCCCCCCATAAGAGGGCTTACTGTAAAGGTGGAAATTTTCGCGGTGTTGAAATTTTCACGCATTTCGCGCAACCCGAAACTATCGGTAATATAAAAGCACGCAAATATTTTTGCTTGCCAAATGTTCCTGTGCGTGATGTCTTGATTCCGCGGAATTAAAAACATGCGAAACTCTTCTAACCCGGCAAAGCGCGAAAAATTAGTCGCGCGAAAATATCCACTTTTACAGTACTCATTTGTTTGCTTGTGTCTGAATGTTTTGTTGTTTTCTCAACTATAATTCTTGTGAACATACTGTGTAAGCTAAGTGTGGATGTTTCCTGTAGATGAACTCATTTGCAGGTCTCATGTGTTTGGAAAATAGAGAAAGAAGGACAGGTGATATAAGGAGGAAATTGGAAAAGGGGATACAACAAGCAAGTTTTCAAGTCCCTTTCATTGCTTGCATTGTAAACAAAAAGAAATCAAGAGTAAATTGAAATGCGTGATGAGAACCAAATATATGAAGAAAATAAAATCTAAAAGACAACACTTAAAGCAGATGTATGTAAAGAGTGTGATGACTGATGCTGAAAGGGGAAAGAAAACACAAAATGGCAGAGCAAGGTGCATGATCAGCTGTCAGGTGGGATGTATGTCAAAGAATGCAGTAGCTGTTCGTACTTGCAACACCACTGTTATGAATTCATTTTGAAGCAATATAGTCCTGATGGAATGTTGCTCCATTAAACTTTGTTATATTCTGCACATGAACACAACCCTCTACTTCCACTAGTGATATATTAGCCAATAAAGATGCAATGTGCCAGGACATGAGCTGTTTGAGTGGGTGGATTTGTTACATGGTACTGATAGATTATTTGCAAATGGTTGCTATTTATAACTACACAGAATTTTTTTTTTCCGCTACCATTCATTCAGTGTGTTTAAGGTAAAAGAAAATTAGATTGGTTGATATCCTGCATGTCTGTGTGTCACTGCTCATTACCTCAGAATATAACTATAATGAAACAACATTTCAAAGACTTTGCAATGCAGCGTAAAATTGTAAATCTGTCCTTCACCCCATATCATGTGGTGACATGCTGTTTGTTCCTGCAACAATTGCTCTGGTCTTATTGTCTCCAAGGGCTGAGGGTTAGGGTTGTGATATGGTTTTAGGTTTAGTTTGATGTTAGGATTGGGATTAGGGTTAGGGTTATGTTTGTGGGTAGGAATGTGTGTTTGGCCTGGTTCGGCTATGCATGCAGATAATCCATGGGAGCGATTGTTGCAGTAGCAAATGTCATGGAACCATCGTCATACATAGACTCCAAAATAGGCAATACCATGATACAGTTATAATTTTGAGACAGACTTGGAACTGCAATATTTCCAAGTTAAGTGATTTTTTTATGCCTCTGCCACAAAGTGTCGCCAGAGGCTTTATGTTCTTGGGTTGGTAGCCATCCATCCATAATCAATTTTGTGGAGAGACCATTTTAGATTTCCAAATGAAACTTGGCATATGCATTTATGAGTGGATGAAGCTGTACCTATCAATTTGTGGGAACACATGCTCAAGGTCAAAGGTCATAGATGAAGGTCAAGTTCTAAAATTAATAGCTGTTTCCCCTGTATTTCTGCATTTTCTACCTTGAGATATTTTCATCAAACTTTGTGTGTGTATATATATATACATGTATTACCAGGTTAAGATGATCTAGAATAAGTTTTGGGCCTTGAGGTCAAAGGTTAAAGGTCAAGTGATGTGAGAATTTCACTTTTTCCCCATATCTCAGAAATGCTAATGAAGACAGTAATCCTTCTTCAATCTTTCTGAAATTTTATTAGTATTAAGTCATATATATGTGACCTTGCATCACAAAACCAACAACAAGTCACCAGATAGGGATTTTCAGTTAAGAGCAGATTCTGAAAGAACAGACTTTAAGCTTCAAAATGATGTATAACTCAATTCAAATGGACTCTCCTAACCTATCCTCATGGTGGAAAGAAAGCACACATGCTGGAAAGTGTGAACTGAGAAAAGAGGCTTTGAAGTACAGAGTTTACTCAAGGAACAAAAACAGGATGTAAACCACTGTAGCAACAACAATGAAGGGATTATCAGATTAAGCTGAAATTGAGCATGCTTCATAAACACATTCTGTAGATGATAAATGCCTACTTTCAAAGCAGTAGCATCATCCTTTCCAAAGTTAATAGAGTTGAAAGTGAAAAGTATGGACAGGGTTTTTGAGAAATGAAAAGGGGATTCTACAAGACACAACTCATCACACTATTCTACCAAAAAGTGTTCAAGAAAAAAAAAATGCTACAAACACAATTTCCTTGTCATTTTATGATCCCAAACTTAAGTTATAAGGTAGAAGAAGACTTGCTCTTTCAGAAAGTATAAAAATCTCAATATTGGCTGGGTGGACCCATTTCACCTATTTTCAGTCCTCACACAAAATCAGTGCATGCGACTTTTTGTTCATTTTGTGATGCACGGTCACATATTGTGATGCAATGTGTGAATATTCGTAAGTAATGGTTCAACAAAACTTATCGTTGATAAGAAGTTTATGTACGCAATATTTTTTGTTCTTTATGGCTGACAATCTGGGTACAAAAAAAAGAAACAGAGAGCAAACTTTGATAGCAGTTTTCTCCATATTTTGTTGTCACAAAATTCCCATGTTCACCATGTTTGACTTGAAATATCTCTGGCTGTAAAGCATGTCTTTTAATGGATTATACATCAGATTAAAGCTTAGTGACTGGGCTAGCCTAATATCTTGTTAACAGAAAATTCAAAGAATCTGACTTGTAGCTGCTTTTGACGTGACTGGTCACATATGTCTTATAATAGACCAATCATTTTTATATTTGCCACAAACAATAAGCAAGTCAAACTTCGGTTGAAATTTCTCAAGGATGCCGCATGGGGGCAATTTTCATTACAATAATAAAGAAATACATTGTGAGACCTGTTATGTGTTGTTTTGGATATGTACATGTATATTTACCACATTCCATGCTTCCATGATACTAGAATTTTAAGTTTGCAGATTGATAATATGATAAGCAAATGATACTACAGGCCTATCTTGTGTGAAAGATTCAAAATGATGCAAAATAAAAGGGTAATCTTTGGAAAATACCGGCTTTTTGATTACCTCTATTTACCTATTCTTTGATCCCATGTCACCCAAAAGCAAAGGAAGTAATGAAAAAAAAAAACATTTCAGGGCCATTCACAGCAAGAATTACTTTGCATTTTGCTTCTTCAGCAAATACAGCCAACAATCGCCCATGTCATCTACTGTTATATTATTGTCAATTGAAATTGGAACAGAAAAAAAAGATGCATAATTGGACTGACATGGTTGTCAGATTATGGTTGCCATGGCAACCAGCAATATCAAACATAGCTATTCAAATTTTATATCAAAATGCTTGCAATAAGATTTACAAAAAAGTCACCAAATTTGGTTGAAATGGGATTAAGGGCAGAGTGGCAAATGAAAATATGATAGGGGCACAATGTGCCCCCCCCCCCCCCTTGGCCTTTATAGGGTTAAGTTGATAATCCCTTCACAGTAAGCAAAGGATAGTAATTTTAGGAATTTACAGAATTAGACATTGCTTTGCAAAAAAAAAAACACAAGTAAATGTCAAGCATGCACATTTAGTGGATATTCCAAACCTGCAGTATTTGCAAGTTTGCAGAAGAAAAGTTGTCCTTGTAACTTAGTAATGTAGCTCACACATCATTAAGCAGTGCAAAGTATTGAACCAGTGATTACTTTCGACCTTGGACATCTGTATCCTACATGCAATAGAATTGCCAATGTGCTTTGTGCATGTGTGTGTGTTTGTATATTTGCCTGTGATTAATGGCATGTATGTCATAACGTGGCAAAAGCATAAACCTTTCCCCATAGACGACATATTGATTTGGGATAAGTACATTAACACTTGTAAAATGTTGGGTGCTGATGAATATGACAGATCACAGTAGAATTGCTACCCTTTGATTTCCAAATGATTATTTCTTGTCATCTACAAATATTAGCAACAAGACAGTTTGCACAGGTATATATATATATATATATATATATATATATATATATATATATAAATCAATAACCACAAAAGATTCTTTTAGAATGAAAGTATTAAATGAAGAAAGCATTTCAGCTTTCCGAAGCACATGAAAAAGAATGGATTGGGGGGGGGGGGTGAGAAGAATGTGAATAATACAATTCTGACATCATGCGTATTGCCTATGGCAACAGCAATTACCACCGTTAATGCTGCTCTGCTGTGATGGCACTAAAGTCTGGCAATTTACACGAAGTGCAGTGCTCTACTCCCGTCCCTCTTCCTTTCCAATTTGTATCAGCACTTGTTATTTCTTTTATAATACGATAACCCACCTCAAGTTTGGTGCATGTTTTCAGCAGAGGGGAGTAATCATTAATTCTCCAGTCAAATTTGTTCCTGCCTGTAACTGTGTCGGCCCAATTTCCCAGTCATGGCTGGAAGGGGAAAGGCGCTGGCTGTGTCTACTTGAGTGGTTGTAATCCTGAGGATCCTACATGTCAATGCTGCTCCAGCTAAATTTCATGACAAGATGAACAAGAAACAGAAAGAGTCAAATTAACAGGATACAAAAGTATGTCTATTCCGTGCACCATTGCCACAAGGAGTGTTCACTGTCGACACAGACCACTAAACTACTCATTTGTATTGTGCAATTTAGGACATACCAAGTGACCCCAAATCTCCCATTTGATGGCGCAGGAAGGCAAAAGACTTGTAAGTTTAGCAAAGGTCCCTCCTCATTGAAAATGTACCAACTCGGGGAGTTAAAGGTAGTTACAGCGTACAGCTGGTCATTGACAGTCAGGCAAAACCTAAAACCAAAACCAGTCCTAGGATTGTCCCAACCTTGTGTGAAGCCATCCTGCCATCATGCTATGTTGTAGGCCTATCTGTGTCCCAGCATAACTACAGACTCATCTTATGAAAGATTTTAATAGACTTTCTTTCTTTTTCTTAGTACCTTGTGGAGCGGGGAAATGTACAAACACTGGAAAATATACAAACGTCTCGCTGCATGGGAAATGTACAAATGCCAGGAAAAGTACAAATGACCAAGATTGCATTGACTGGAAGTATGCGAATGTTCAATTTTAACGGGAAATGTACAAACACACTCAACAAGTGTGCGAATCATTTACTTCAACAGTATTACGTAGTATTACGTACCAATCGTAGATAAACTTGATCTGTATCAAAACTGCATGAACCTGAACCGTTTTCATTTCCTTGAAAACCCAGCAATGGATTATCATCAAACTTGGGGCGCTTGGTGCAAAACTTCCACATTTTCAGGATTCCCCGGCTCCATCAGGGCCCCCCTGGATCCGCCATCAGCAAACTTGAAATGACAATCATTATTGTAGTCAAAGCTTAACTTAGCTCTATCTTTTTTTGGTTCAAGAGAAGATTTGAAAAAATATATGTGACCGGCTACAACAGAATAAGCTGAAAGTTGGGGGAGGTTGATTTTCTGAAAATGACATGACATTATTCTCTCACTCTTTCGCTTTGATTTCATGTATAACATGACTCATAAAAATACTTAGTTGCGGAGATATTAACTAATTGAGCATGTCAAGTGGTCTAAGAAATCAGTGTTTCAAGAAAACCACCTTCAAAGTTTTCCTTTTGACGCAGTCGTTGTCCTGTATGCTGGAAAATCCCCACATGCAACAAGCCCGTGTAGCTTGCCCTGAGCCATTTGCGGGGATCTCCGAGTAGCAAAAAAATGCTCTCTGCAAATCACATGCATGGCTAGCCCGGAGAGGTGTGACAGGGCCGGCTTTTAGAGGCCACTTTTTATTTCTTTAAAATCCTTTACATACTCTTCATTTTACACCTTTTTGAAAGGATAGTGCTACTGTGTTCTAAGTTTATGTTAGTGATGGACAAAATGTGCAAATACAGCATGCTCATTTTCAGTTTAATCTGATAATCTTTTCATTGTTGTTGCTATGTTGGTTTACATCCTGTTTTTTGTCCCATTTACTGCCCAGCTTTCATGGCTTGGTAAGATTAAGCACTTGGATAGACACTACTGAACCTACTACGCAGAAAATACTGCAGATTCATATCATGGGCTCAGATTGTTGACTCGTATTGCACGTGCGGAATTCTCGGAAACAAATGCAAGTGACATTTCTAACTTTGCACCAGTGCAAGCTCATTATTTTAACCGACCGCCTGTTCTCCATTGATAAAGCATGTAAATCTAGTGAATGACAAAGACATGTTAACAATAGTTATGTGTACTACTAATGAGGATTTTCTTCAGTTCTTTTTCCTCCTGTCTCCTCAGGTTATTTAAATGTACCCGCCTCATTTCTCTTGATTTGTATTTATGTTCAAATATTCCAGCGTACTGTGCCCCGTCCCATGCATACTTTTAATTTTACATATATGTGCAAGAAAGCCATTGCGCGTAAGGTGGTCAATCTAAAATTCGTGGTCGATGAGTAGTAGACTTACTGTACCTTAGAGTCTCTTTTCTCAGTTTACTCTTTTCCGGAGTGTGTGCTTTCAAATATTTAGAAAGGTTAGGAGAGTCCATTTGAATTGAGTAATACATCATTTTTAAATCTTAAAGTCTGCTCTTTCAGAATCTTCCCTTAACTAAAAATCCATATGTGGCAACTTTATGTGGGTTTTGTGATGCAGGGTCTCATATGAAAAACTCAAGATTGACTAACTTGACCCATTTTACCTACTGTGAGTCTTCGGGCAAAATCAGGGCGTGCAACTTTTTGTTGGTTTTGTGATGCCTTGTCACATAAAATGGTGATATGTATTCTCATCAAATGATTGGCTGAGAGCAATCAAATGACTAGTCTTTCATTTTGCCTATAGTTGTAACATCCTAGCAGGTATCAGTTTTACCAATAACCAGTACTAATAACCAGGTACTAACTACCACTTTCTCAGAGATCATTCAATTGTTGCTTACCATAATCATGCTCACTGACGTCACAATTGCATACTTGAGCAGTACACACTCAATTAGTTACAAGCCAGCACTCAGTCACTCATAAGCTGTAAACAATTTCTAAGTTTGTGTTCAGTGGGTAGTGGAACATTCTTTGGACAACTTGGCTTCTGAGCAAGTTCTACATGTAGCTGACTGGCATTTACCCATAAAGATAAATGCAGAGACTCCAACCCCAAGCACCTTCTGATCTGGAGATTCTCCCACCCGAAACCCCTAGCAAACGGGAGACTCCAAGTTGATGTGTGCGAAGCGCGAAGTTCCTAGGGTTCTAGATGTTCTCTGGTGCTATCTAAGGCTTATTTTTCAACATACGATAGCAATAAGTAAGAAATCCTTTCCACCGGGAGACACAGAGCCAGGGCAGGAGAAATCAAATCTCAAGTGAGAGAACGGGAGATTTTGCAAAAATGGGCTTTCGGCGGGAGATCTCCCGTCGAAAACGGGAGAGTTGGAGTCTCTGTAAATGAAAAATAGTTCATAGAATCATTTCATAAAACAAGTAATGAGCAGGTTTAAGTTCATGACATTAGTGGAGATGCACCTCACTCTCAGTTATTCACATTGTTGTGCAACATGCACTCAGCTGTGCCTTGTGCATGTTACAACATTGTATACCCTTGGGTGTGTTGTATCTCCACTAAAGCATTCTCACCGGTGCATCCATTATTTTTATAGTATGCATTTGTAGTGGTGACCACAGGAGTCTAACACCATAGACCCTACTCTGCTGGCTGTCACAGTGAATCGAATCAGGACAGGAACAAAACAAGAAATGTCCTGCCTACTTGATGTAGATAATTTTTTTTTTATGCCTCTGCCACGAAGTGTTGCCAGAGGCAATATGTTTTCAGGTTGTCTGTCCATCCTTCCATACTCCATCTTTCCACCCATCCTTTGTATGTCAAATAATTAACTGGCTTCAGCAAAGTGGTTTATATAATGCTGCTGCCCGATTAGCAGTAGGTGATGCAGGTTCAAATCCCAGGCTAGTTCCTTCTTGTGCACATGGTGTTCATAACAGATCAAGCACACAGTCTTATTCACATAGAGTGACAGCAAATTAGAAAACCTCTGAAACTACACTTTCCCTGCAAAACAAATTCCCTTCATTGCTATAAGTTATCTTACTTGAGACTAATAGATTGTATATAAGATCAAGAATGAATAAAAGGGGTGAGACATTTTAGTCTGTTCAAACATTATTGTGCCACTGCCATGAACTGGCTGCAGCTCAGTGGTAGTGCTGCTGCTCGGTACAAAGCAGTAGGCTATGTGACATGGTGCAAATCCAAGGCTACTTCCTTTTTTCCCACTTGTTGTTCATTATAATACAGATAAAGCGTACCATCTTATTCATGGAGAGTACATGTACAAGCAGCAAAAAGAAGGTGAAAAAATATAAAGTTTAGCTGTGCACACAAATGCTATATTAAAGGCAAATTAATGTGGAGATGTTTGGCACCTTCGACAAACCATTCATGTGTGTATGTATTCTTGTATTCAATTTGTATCCAATTATAAAGATCATGACTAACCTTGCAGCACTGTGAATGTGCATTTACTAGTTCCATCATGCAAGTTGCACAGTATTCAGCAATACTGATTCTCAAGGGACACAAATTTATGCAGGTCAGTACTTTAGATGCATTTTCCTTAAATATAACATCCCATACACGCAATGAAGAGTTTCCTTCAGGCATTTCTCTTTTCTGTTAAATGCACTAAAAAAAATGGTTCAATAGTCCAGAGGGAGTGATAGCTGAGTGTTGGAATGTACTTTCAGTCCTGCAAGGCAGTTAAGAAATGGGGAAAAGATGAACATTAGGCACACATCATTTGACTGCTATTGGCATGCTCCTGCATTTTGTTGATGTCTAATGAAGAGGTCATTCAATCACTCTCACAAAGAGTCTCAATTTCCTGTTACATGTACATGTACATGTGCCCTACACATCACATAATTAATTGTTAGAATTGACTCACACTGATTTATGGTTCTAGTTTTTGAAAACTTTATTTGCAGGCAGGTTTTGAGGCATGATTAATGGATCTTTTTATCAAAACATATTAAGCATTAATTTCATGAATTCTTGCTTGAAAAGTTTACCCTAGTGATGTTATTGGCCATACTCAGTCCAGCAGCTCAACTTAGGTCATCAAGTACCTGCTACCGGATTGACCCATGTTTATATGCACCAGCTGCCAGTAGGCAGATAGTGATTGTGGATCTGATTCTAATATTGAGATTAAACTAAACAGAAATTAGCAAAATACAGAAGTATTCCATTGTTGTAGTATGCCAGAATGGTCAGTGACAGGTTTGAGAGTTATTTGATTTCCAGGTATTGACTTGCTCGTCCCATAGTTCTCGGAGAGCATTCAATGTCCCCAAATGAGATTCTTTTTGCCCGTTGACAGAGAATGGACAGCTTGGCAATCTGATCTGCCTGTGTGAAAGCAGTCAAGCAGTACATGTATCTCCTTTCCACAGGCAATGGCATGTGTCATCGAACAATGCAACTACTATGCCAGAAAAAGGAGAATTAGACAAAAATACATGCACTTTTGATACAGAAAAAGAACAGATACTGATAGAAGAAACTCTAATCTCTAGATCAAAGTCATTCTTTTGTTCAGCATAACATAAACAAACATGAGTTTAGGCCATGAATCCAGACACTCTTGTCTACATTATGCACTGGCGTAGCCAGGGGGGGGGGGGGGGGGGGGGGGGGGGGGGGGCGATGGGGGCGGTCGCCCCCCCTAAGATTTGGACCGGGATTTGGGAGGCGGAAAAAAAAAATGCGTGTAACTGTATGCATGCACATGAAGCGGGTCTCCTTTGCAACCTTTCATCAAATATATATATATTTTTTTAATATTTCACTCAAAGTGAGCACCAGATCGTTGAATTTCAATTCAAAATATGCAAAATCTCTCGTGCTTGGGAGGGGGTATCCCCCTCCCAAACCCTCCCCCTCTGTGCCTCTTTCCCTAGCTAAGTACACTTTTAGATTTACAAAAATTCTGAATAATTCTGAGTGCACAAGACTTATATTCCGAAAACTGAAGGTTCCCTCATGTATAAGGGGAATTTCCCCTTTAATCGACCCTTTCCTCCCTCAGCCCCCCCCCCCCATCAGTTTTTTTTTTTTTTTGGGTGATTTCCCAAATGTTGCTTCCATCAAATATGCGTATACGAGATATCTCAATTTCAACCCTAGAAAGATAAAAGCTCCATCGGAAGGGAAGGGTGGAGATAACACTCGCCCACGCCTTCTCTCCTGCTCGCCCCCCCCCCCACCATGCAAAGAAGTAGACTGTGGCTATACCCAGATCGCTTTATTTCAATTCTAAAAACGCAAAAGCTCCTGCGAGCGGAGGGGGGAATCCCCTTCCCCTAAGCTCTACCCTCACTAGACTTTATACATACGCACAGATGGTGCACATTCGGAATAAGAGCTAAATTCCATGATTTTAACACTTCGATGAAAAAGTATTGCACCAAAAATTTGCACCAGATCGCTGAATTTCAGGTCTGAAAACGCAAAGTCACTCTTCGTGTGGGAGGGGATATGCCCCTATCTACACCCTCGTGTGCATGCTTTTTCTGCTTGATTGCTGAACAGACAGCGTTCATGATATTCAGTGTCAGAATTAATACAAGAAGACTAGTGTATTTAAATTATACCCATTTTATAGGCAAATATTCAATTATAATCTACACTAAAAATACTGCAACCTTAAACAAGTGGGACTGTTTCAACTCGTTGAAACACGCATAAAACATGCATCAAATTGCACCATTTGCAACATCAAAATGCAAAAAGTTCTCACCGTGGAGAGGGGGACCCTCCCCCTCCCACACCCTCCCCTATCCCCCTCGCTCACTCCACTCGCTCGGGTTAAGTCGCGTTCATGATATTCAGTGAAAAGAAATTAATACAAGAAGTGATCTAAATTATACCATTTTATAGGCAAATTGTTCAATAATAATCTACACTAAAAAATATACTGCTACCTTCAACAAGTGGGACTGTTTCACGGCGATAAAACGCGCAAAAACATACTTCAAATTGCACCATTTGCAAATCAAAATGCAAAAGTTCTTACCGTAGGAGGGGGGGACTCCCCCCTCCCACACCCTCCCCTCCCCCCTCGCTCGCTCCGCTCGCTCGGGTTCAGTCGCGTTCATGATATTCAGTGAAAAGAATTAATACAAGAAGTGTATCTAAATTATACATTTTATAGGCAATTGTTCAATAATAATCCACACTAAAATATACTGCTACCTTAAACAAGTGGCACTGCTTCACATCGATAAAATGAGCAAAAACATGCATCAAATTGCACCATTTGCAACATCAAAATGCAAAAAGTTCTTACCGTAGGAGGGGGGGACTCCCCCCTCCCATGCCCTCCCCTACCCCCACAGCTCGCTACCGCTCGCTCGGATTCAGTCGCGTTCATAATATTCAGTAAAAAGAATTAATACAAGAAGTGTATCTAAATTATACCATTTTGTAGGCAAATTGTTAAATAATAATCTACATCAAAATAAACTGCTACCATAAACAAGTGGGACTGTTTCACGTCGATAAAACGCGCAAAAACATGCATCAAATTGCACCATTTGCAACATCAAAATGCAAAAAGTTCTTACTGTGGGAGGGGGGACACCCCCCCTCCCACACCCTCCCCTACCCCCTCGCTCGCTCCGCTCGCTCGGGTTCAGTCGCGTTCATGATATTCAGTGAAAAGAATTAATACAAGAAGTGTATCTAAATTATACCATTTTATAGGCAAATTGTTCAATAATAATCCACACTAAAATATACTGCTACCTTAAACAAGTGGCACTGTTTCACGTCGATAAAACGCGCAAAAACATGCATCAAATTGCACCATTTGCAAAATCAAAATGCAAAAAGTTCTTACCGTGGGAGGGGGGACACCCCCCTCCCACACCCTCCCCCCCCCCCTCACTCGCTACGCTCGCTCGGGCTCGGTCGCTTCGCTCCCTCGCAGACTAACCGCCCCCCCTAAGATGAAATCCTGGCTACGCCGTTGACATTATGGGAACCTGATATACCAGGTTCCCGTATTAAAGATGGAAGAGGTTATCAGAAAAAGAGAAGACATCAATGGATACCATTCATGCAAACAAAGAAGAAAGAAAGGTGTAAGTATACAGTGTGTGTATTTACGCAATTTTAATGAGGTTGTGTTGTATTGCAAAAATTCTCATGATATAGTGTACTATTTTCTTTGTAACTGGGTTTGTCTCTATTATCATTTGATAATTGTACTGTGTAAAATTATACAACCAAACTTGCATACATAGTTAGCTTTCCTCAGAACCTTACAGAGCAGTGAAACCCAAATTTACATGTTGTTTGAGTAAATACAGAACACATCAGCAAAATTTTAGGAAAATCAGGCAATCCATTCAAAAGTTATGCATTTAAAAAAGTTTCTGTGCCATCATTGCTGGATGAGAAGTCTACTACAGTTGACGAGTCATGTATGGAATACAATATAAAGAAAATATAGAGAGAATTCCACAAAAGTTCATTTTTTATGAAAAGTACACATGCCCTTGCTTTGTTACTGACATCCCATTTTAAGGAAAATATCATTCCCCCTGCTTCCTGAAAGAGGTATGTTTAGAGCTCTTTCATCATGCTAGAAAAGTGAAGATGTTTTGATTTTTCTTCATACTCTCTGTACATTGCATTTTCCTTGTGTCAAATGTCACAAAGTCTTGTAGTCTTCTCATCTAGCAATGGCTGCACCAACACTTTAAAAATTCACAACTTTTGAACAGATCATCTGATTTTTCTCAAACTTTGTTGATGTCTACTACTGATATTGCTACATTCCTTCAATTCACATACTACTGTATATGTATTTAGGTTTCAAGGGGAAAATGCTGCTGCTGCATCAACAAATCACACAGAAAAATGACAACTACATAGTAGGCAATCTGTCAGACCTTGCCTGTGAATTAATCTATCAAACAGCATCATCATGAGGATTGTGCTGATTTATTTGCAGGTTGTAACATGCAGTATAGAGCACTGTATGTGTTTGTCACAATTCTCACAGTCATTGTGGTTCATCTCAAATGTTGTGAACAAACAGGCACTCACACATTAGTCCCACTGGACACTTCTCTTCGCAAGCAGACAATGCATTTGTTCAAAAATTCACTGGTTGCTTTTTCTATTCAGGCCTAGGAAAAAAAAAATGTGACTTGTGCAAAGTATCGTTGGCATAATGCCAATTTATGGAAGTGCATTATTGCAAGCAATGCCACAGTAGGCCAATTCGTATTTGCTATGATACTCATGTAAAACCAAATGATGTGTATGAAGTTACCTTTACGATATCATGTGATGTGTGTTGAACTACCTTGTACAATACCGTAGATTGTTGATACCAACACCATCGTCCAGAGGTGGGAAATGTGACTAGTGTTCCCATGGCACACAGTATGCATTCTATGCACGTAACACTTTAGACATTCTTGACTCAGTGATGTCTGATTCTCGACAAACCAATTGTCAGAGCATTATTCATCAAAGACAACCTTTCTACTGAAAATCTGCAGTGAGCTTGCAGTTGTTTTTGCAGTTGACTGTGTTCAGGGGGGGGGGGGGTTGAGGGGGGACTCGTAATTTACACAGCAGCAGAGAGCACCTTCAGTAGATTCTTTCCTTGTCAGCCAGTGATGCAAGGGATTTCATCTATGTGCCTGAGGGAACTTACATACGTAGATTAAATTTAAGAGTAGTTTAGGCATGCATCAAAGCCTACATCTCTACAGGGAACATGTTCAAAACTACAACTATGTATTGACAGCATAATTTTGGGATTTCCATATGTAAGGGGAAAAAAGGATACCCTGCAAAGAAAAGTATTAATAAGTTGTCATTACTTGACTGTGCTTAAAAATTGGAAATGGTAACTATGCTACAACCCAACTAGGATGCAAGAACATATGTGACCAGCGACAACGGTTTCAGGCAAAGGTCAGGAATTCTGAAAATTCATTTTTTCATTGAATCACATTGCCCATATCCTATGCTTTGCATTGATATAAAATACCTGTGTTTTCTGGCACCGTACATGGGCATATAAAGTGAAATATAATGCACTTTTTAATTTGTTAGCCTGGCGAAATTTCGAGAAAAGAGCTTTGAAGATTCGCCTCTTGCTCAAAAACAGTGTCCGTGCGGCAATGCAAGGTGAGAATCACCCATCCGTATGATGGTGCCAATCAAGATTAAGCTCCGCCTCGAACAACCACAGCACCTTCTGATTGGCTTATTGAGAGAGTCAAAATTCCTGGACACCTTCCTAAGAACTCGGCGTATGGAGCCAAAATAAACCATGTGTTTCAATCGGGCTTGTTTTATAATACCAATACGTCTTTCAAGATGGCGGATACGGTAATTGCTGGTATACGTGTTTGTGGCGCACGCATTGCCCAATTGCATCCACATGCCCTGCCCGTGTATAACGAGAGCAGGTGGCACATTCATACATTGTATCTAGATCTTGATTGGGTTTTCATTATTGTTGTGTTTTTTTCATCATTGTGGACCCTCTCAAAGGCAGAAATACTGCTTGAGCTAGCAAGGGTCATGTTTCCTGTTGTTTTGTTGTTGTTGTTGTTGTTGTTTAAGAGGTGCATTGTGTGGTGGTATTTACGTATAAATAAAAAAACAAAAAACATGACTGATAAGTTTGCGACACCCACAGCGTGAATGGTGCCGTCTTAGCATAAATATGTGCTTAGTATTTGAATATTGGTCATTTGTGATCACTCCTTTCCTCTCCTCTGCTGTCCTTTGAGTCAGCTTTCTTGTATTTGCTGTCATATTTACTACGAGCACACTTTTGAGAGTATTGAGAGTTTTTTTTACATGATTGTGTCATTTTTGCTGCAATTGACAGGTGAGTTTCTGATCGTGTATTGCATGATTTGGTGAAGATTTGTGACGCTGATGTGTTCAAACGATGTTCCTCGTGTATCTGTGTTTATGTTGGAAGTTAACGCTGTTGTTGACTTTTTGTTTCACTTCCGTTGTCCAACACAGCAGAAAAAAAGCTTAGATAGAAAGATCAGTGAAGAGCATACACTACAGAGCGAGCATATTTATAGTAGCAACAAAATGCTCCTACGTGATCCATACAAGCGAGCACATGTGGACAATACATTCCCGAACTTGTTTCTGAAAACCAAACTGTGTAAATGTGTGCAACACACTAGCCAATTGCATGCAAGACCCTGCTCCGTAGCAACACTGGGCATACTGGCATGGCGTTCGAACAAAGATCAAAATGACAAGTGTGATCCAATATACAATATTTTGATCTAGGAAAAGCTTAGTCTAATGCCATGAAATTTACTGTAGATGTAGAAAACATATCAAAGATTCTTTAGCTGCAAAAAAAACAAAATCAACAAAGATAATGGTCAAAATCTTTGTACCTTGCCTAGGAGGGAATTTGCTCTTGCGTCTTTTGCCGGAAACCATTTTCACAGGTCACATATTATGTTTTCTTTAAAAGCACATTCTTTTTTCTTTTTCAGTTAAGAATAAACTGGCAGGTGAATTCCAGCTGTTTCACCTATATCAAGTAGTGTGTAAATGATCTACCTGTCTTTGAGCAGTGGTTAGAAATAATATTTGAAATTTTATCCTCATTTTGATAACAAAATACAATACAACTCAAGCTTGCTTTGGTAACATTATCTTGATTCTGAACATAATTCAAAGCGGAAGAAAGGTTGTGGGCCACCTTCATTGTGTATTCAAGCATTATTCTTCCATCACAAGAGTGTTCCTTTGACTACCACAAAACTTGAGGTTTGTATGAAGCATGTTCAGAGGCTTATCATAACATGATAGGAACTGATCAAACCTACTTCCAACCTACATACATTTGAAAACACTATGATAGTGGTTTATTAAAGCATTCATGTAAAACTGGATGCTTAAGCCTGAGTGTGCAGTTTAATGAATTTTGTTGCTCCTCTTGGGATTGGGAAGGCCAGATTATAGTCAGTCCAATTTAAACCAAACTTCCTTTTGATTGATTTAATTTTGCAGTGATGCAACGCATGTCTATGTGGGTAATTCCATGAAGTTGGGGCAGTGTCCATGTAGCATCGTGATATTTAAAAAATACATTTCAGCATAACTCAATATTGATTATGCTATACATTTATTGTTTGTAGGCTTTACATTTGCATTGAGGCCACACATTTTCCTGGAAATTTTGTGCCATTCAGATTCAATTTTGATGAAGTTATTTAACAATATGTAATGGTGTCCTGTAACATCGTGACGTGTCCATGTAGCATCGTGATATTTTAAAATTTGGTCCTGAGAGACAAATTATGGCAATTAGCTTGACCAAAATTTGATGCAATATGCATTTACAAGATATGAATGAAATAGCTAAATATCTCAAATTTCCTGTACACGGTTTTAATTTTAAAATAAAATTACAAAATGTATCACGATGCTATGCGGTGTCCTTTTTTGTTACATTTGTTGGACACCGTGTAGCATAGTGACACATTGTGTAATTTTCTTGTAAAAGTAAAACTGTGGAAAGGAGAGTTAAGATATTTAGCTATCTGACTAATCTAGTAATTATGCATATTATATCAAATTTTGGTCAAGCTAATTGAATTAATTTGTCTTTTAGGACCAGATTTTAACTATCACGATGCTACATGGACACGTCACGATGCTACAGGACACCGTTACATATTGTTTTGATAACTTCATCAAAATTGAATCTGAATAGCACAAAATTTCCAGGAAACTGTATGGTCTCAATACAAATGTAAAGCCTATAAACAATATATGTATAGCATAATTAGTATTGAGTTATGCTAAAATTTAACACTTTGTGCCCCAACTTCACGGAATTACCCATGTAACAATAATATCATATCATTGTGATAAAACCTATTCATGCGTAAATGCATCATTCTGGAGTTAGGGGCAATGATAAACTGGCTCACTGATTGGTTGTCCTTTAGCAAGTTGAGGTTGGAATATTACAGAAGGTGATCTGTGGATCAGTGGAGAGTAATTGAAGGTATAATAAGTAAGAGCATGTCAGTGTACTGAATACTTGAAGTAGAGATGGCAAGCCACTCTAAATGTAAATGTGATTTGGTCAAAAGTCTGAAACTGAAGATAAGGATAGGGAATGATACAACAGATTTAAAGGAGATATTTCCATGCAATTTGGTGCAGAATGCTCTATGTACAGATAAATGATGCAGTACTGCCTATACTGACTATGCCAGGTATGTGAACACACTTTGCATGTTATGCACTGTACTTTGTATTACATGTGCATATCAGTTGTGTTGTATTAGATCAAATATAAAGTACATATATGCTGGCACTATATAGAAGCTGTTTTCTGTGGTGAACTGCCACAAAGTCTCATTTTGAAAATAGAATAGAATGAAAAATAAATAAAATGTGTTGGCTATTTGACAAAGAACAATTGATTGTGACAAATTTGAATCAGGAAATGGCTTCCTTTTACATTGATTGAATATATCCATTGTTCAAGATTCTGTTTCTTTGCAGAGAAATATTGATTGTAGAATTTGTAGAATTTTATAATCATATTCTTTTCTTTCAATTAAGCTGTACAGACTTGAATTATAAGAAGTAGAAGCAATGTCATAATGCCATTACAGAGCCAGAGTCTGCTTTCCTTCTCATTTCCTTTGCAACTGGCTATTTTAGTGACAATGGGGCATATGCTAGCAGCTGCAATAGGAACTCAAAATTAATTTTGGTGGACAAAGGAAGAACCCTTTGTGGATGGAGCATGCACCAGTGAGATAAAGACACTCAGAGCAGGTCCTTGCAGAAATCACATTTCCTGCTCTGTCAAGTCTGATGATTGATGAGATGAGAAGTGGTATTATCATCACAAAAAAGAGCAACCAAATAAGTCATTATCTCTAGTCATTCCAAATGTTTTGAACAAATCATGCTCTGAAAATCAACTTGGGTCCCTATTCAGAAAGTACACATGACTAAAGCATTCTCAAATTGAAAGAGTGGTCCACATTGTGTGCAGCAGAATGGATAATGAGTGTATATGTGTGCAAATTCAGAAAGTAACAATTAGGCCGACTGTTGTAGCATATCTGTGCAAATAAATGTGTTGCATCTTCCCTCTCATGTATATATTTTGATCAGTGTGTTTCATGCATCCATGTTCAAAGTTGTGATTTTGATTGCTTAGAATCCTATATTGTGCTAATTGTTAGCATTTCGTTGTTGGTGGTGGTGGTGATTTCATCACCTTTTCTATGTTTGGGAAATGTTTCTTTTCTGAAGTTGATTACCCCTTTCCTTACAGAGTGGTTTATTTGCCTTGCCATGTCTATGGCAGTCACAGCAGCAAAAAAAAAAAATTGTATATATAGGTGTTTCTCACATTTGGGATGGTGGTTGAAAAGTCCACCCATGTACATGTATGCAGTAAAGATGTCCTTCCATCCATTCTTCCTTCTGTCCTTCTGTCCTTCTGTCCATCTGTAATTGATTTTGTGGACAGTGTTACTAAACCCAATGGCAATGAGCTGATTTTGTTATAACACACATTTCCCATAGGCACCTGCCCGAGTATACTCAGAACTAGTCTTTAACAGGTTAACTGCCGTTTAACCTGTTGAGGATGGTTTGATTTTGCTACAACACGTATTTCCCATAGATTCCTGCCCAAGTATACTCGGGACTTGTCCTCAACAGGTTAAGGTATCCAAATGAAACTTGGCATGTGAATGTATGAATGAACAAAGCTGTGCCTATCAACATTTGGGTTCACATGCTCTGGGTCAAAGGTCAAATCCGAAATGTTCCCTTTATTTCCCCCATTTTGCTGCAAAGCCTGGATGTATTTTCATGAAACTTATTGTACTCATGAATGACCTGACAATGGTTCTCTTGGGAATTTTGGGGTTGGTCATGAGGTCAAAGATCAATGGTCAAAGGTTTGATTTAAAGTTAAGATTTTTAGATAACTCAATGAGGACGACTGAGTATACACAGGCAGGTGTCTATGAGGAATGCATGTTATAGCAAAAGATGTTAAACTCCATGGCAGCAAGGAAGGGATTAGCAGATTAAAGCTGAAATTAAGTTTGCTGTATAAACACATTCTACCCATGACTAATGCTAGCTTTCAAAGCAGTAGCATCATTCTTTTACAGATTATTTGAGTTGAAAGTGAAGAGTGTATAGAGGGTTTTTGAATACGAAAAAGGGACTCTAAGACCCCGTTTACAGTGCGAGGCTCGGCCGTGGCTTGGCCGCGGCTTGGCCCAGCCCCGCTTCAGTGTAAACGCGCAAAAGGCCAAATGCGGGGCCAAAATTGGCCTCGCATTTGGCCTCGCTCTGGAGGTGGTCTCGGCCGCAGCCGAGCCCGGCCTTTTCTCAGTGTAAACGCAAACTGGGCCAAATGCATGGCCAATTTTAGTCTGGCTTCCAAACCCTCTGCCCGTGCTATTTCGCTATTCAGGATATTAACCCCCTCAACGTCGAAAGCTAGTATAGGTGAAGGTGGTTTGTCCTGCAAAGGATTTTTCCTTCGGCAAAGGCCTTTGCCCGAACAGTGACTTCGTCGCCATGGAATCCAGTTGGCAAAGGGTCTGAAAACCAGACTATACCGAATTGCGTTTGTTTACAAGCAGAGCGCCACTACGACAAAATATTGAAAGGTTTGAATTAAAAGTGCGGCCGAGCCCGGCAGTGTAAACGGACAAAATTGCGGGGCTCGGCCGCGGCTCGGCCCAGCCATGCACTGTAAACAGGGTCTAAGACACACCTAATTACACTCTTTTGCAAAAAGGTGGTCTAGAAAAACTACTAAGAACACAATTTCTTATCCATATTTTGATCCCAAACTGAAAAATAGTGTAGAAGAAGAAGAAGAATCGCTCTTTCTGAAAATATGCAAAACTCAAGATTGACCAGGTTGACCTGTTTCACCTATTTTGAGTCCTCACATAAAATCAGAGCATTTGCCTTTTTGTTGTTTTTGTGATGTACAGTCACAAATGCATACTCTCAAGTCTTTGTGTGGACTGTCTGATTCATTTTCCTGCACTCCTCTCTGTCACCATGACATCATTCAACCATTTCCCCTATGATAAGAGTAACAGAACAATTTTTTAAAGGCATACGATATATATTTCCAATCTAATGTTTCACCCTTGTCCATGATACAAGGTTAGACCTTGAAAAGCTTATGAATAAAGTGTAAATTAATTTTGTATGATGATCAGATGGATTTTTTCAAAAGAATATGACATTTTATTAATGGTATTTGATTTAGAAATATCCATTACTATTTAATAGCATACTGTAAGCAATACATTCAACCAGAGTCTGACCTGCCACTTAACATCTCATAACATGCAGTGCACCTCTTGTGATTTTTATGCCTGTGCAATGGGTATTTTGTTTGTTTTTTTATACCCCCGCCAAACAAAGTTTGAAGGGGGTATATAGGAATCAGCGGATGGTCGGGCGGTCGGGCGGTCGGGCGGTCGGGCGGTCGGTCGGGCGGTCGGGCGGTCGGTCCGTTGCAAATCTTGCGTCGCGAACTACTTCCTCAGTTTTCAACCGATTCCCATAAAACTTGGCACAGATGTGTGCCTTGGGTTGTAGATGTGCAAGACGTATTTTTTGACAGTACCCAAAAGTACGTTGCCATGGTAACGGCATATTATGGGCAAAAATGGGTACAAATCTTGCGTCGCGAACTCCTCCCACAGTTTTTGATCAATTTTTATGAAATTAGGTACAGATGTTCATCTGAATATGTTAATGTGCAAGACACATATTTCCGCAGTGGCAAAAAGTGCGTTGCCATGGTAACGGCATGTTATTGGTAAAATGTAGGGCAAAATGCTTCATGGCAAAACTGCTTCATCAGTGTTCTTCCAATTCTCATGGAATTCATATTGAATGTTTGTCTTAGGATATAGGTCAGCATGACACATTTCTTGACAGTGACAAAAAGTATGTTGCCATGGTAACAGCTCACATATTATGAGCCAAAATGATGGAAAATTTTGTGTTGCAAACTACTTCCTCAGTTTTTGCCCAATTTCCATGAAACTTGGTACAGATGTGTGCCTTTGGTTGTAGATGTGCAAGACGCATTTTTTGACAGTACCCGAAAGTACGTTGCCATGGTAACGGCATATTAATGGCAGAAGATCAAGGAAAGATCTTGCGGATTTAACTACTTCCTCAGTTTTTTGACCAAAGCTTATGAAATGTGGCACACACCTTGATCTTGGTGGGAAGATGTGGAAGACATATTTTTCGGACGTGTCAGAAGCTGCGTTGCCATGGTAACGGCATATAAATGGCAGAAGATCAAGGAAAGATGTTGCGGATTGAACTACTTCCTCAGTTTTTGACAAAAGCTTATGAAATGTGGCACACACAATAGTCTTGGTGGGAAGATGTGCAAGACATATTTTTTGGACGTGTCGGAAGCTGCGTTGCCATGGTAACGGCATTTAAATGGCAGAAGATCGAGGAAAGATCATTCCTTGGGTAAGACTGTCGTCACGGGGCGGGGGTATTAATCACCTTCAGTGATATTTCTAGTTTATTCTTAGATTTACTCCTCCAGGAAATGTTCTGTGTTGAGTAATTATGTAAAAGAAAACATACAGAAGACAGTCACTGTCTATTTGCATATGTTATCTGAGTCTTGGGAATATCCACTATAAACAAAAAGCCATTGTTTGTGTATGATCACAAAGATTGAAAGCTCAAGAAGAACCTTTGATTCTGTTGCTATCAAAGGACAGTGACTGCAAATCAAGCCTTGCCAAAGAGGCAAATACCCTATGATGGCTCTCTTTGCAAAAGTGAGATGAAATCAAACTGTGTGAACAGAGTATCTCGGGGGTCAAACGTGGGCACAGATTTTCATCCCACCACTTCTCAATTTTCCCCGCATTTATTGCCATTCTGTGTTAAGTTCAGAAAATGGATGTTCTTCAAAGTACTGTCCCTTGGAAAAGCTTTATTTTCTGCTACCCAGGATGATTTACTTTGCCAGATGTGATTGACTTTCACTCCTTTCCATATTCAGTGGATTTTACTGTTTTGTCTTTCATATCAGATGACCTTTTTGATAGTAAAAACAGTACAAATGAAGAAAAGTATTTTGTTGCAAGAGAAAACTCCAGGCTCCAGGGAAATCTATATATGGAGGTTTTCTTGTTTCTGCGTGGATGCACTCTCCTGACAAAGATAGAGTGCGTGAATCTGCTGTCTTTCGATTTGGTGCTTTGTGCCTCCAATCATCATTCTATGTGTGTGTGTACAAATGTTTGTGTGCACACACACACTTGTAACTCGATGCTTCTATAACTGTAGGACTTATCAAATGATATTTGGCATCACCACCCCAGCCTGTTGGAGGTGAGTTGAGAAGGGAAGGGAAAAATCAGAATAGTTTGTTATGGTGGTTGTCACAGATGTGATAGTAATGTTAATGACATAGTTTGTTTGTATTTTGAATGCATGGCATATTCACACATCATACTTGTCACAACTCTTGTTCTGTATATGACACTTATCTTATGTCAGAAATGTTATCAACTCACTAAGCTTCTCAACTTCAAGTTCAGAAAAAAAGATTTGATGATATGAAATTCAAATCATTTTATGTTTTGTATCCCAACTGAATTACAGACATTTCATTGCTCATTATTAGAAGTCAATCTCTTATTCTTTCTCTCTCTGTCTCTCTCTCTCTCTTTCCCCTCTTCCTACGTTTGCATATCCATTCATCTCTTACTACACCTCCATTTAGGTTTTATTTGCCCTCATCCTTACCCATCAGCGTGTATTTTTTCCTCTACCTTACACTCTTCATTTCCTTAACTCACTCTCCCTTGTTTCCATTTGACATCATAGGTGTGACACCTGTTACATTCTCTGATTGGACCAAAATTGATGCAGAAGAGAAGGCAAGAGGAGAGCTCATTGGCAAGCCAAGAGAGAAGATGGTCCGAATTGATGAGATGATGGATCATGCTCTTAAGGGGGACAGAAATTAAAAGCAATGTGAATGAGCTGGATTACCCTCCCATTCTGTGCAAGAATTTCTTCAAAGTTAGAAGTTGGTGGGTAAGCCCGACATAAGAGTGAGAGAACTATAAACAATTGGCATTAAGACTGTAATCGATGACAAGTCAAAAGCCTCGATTTGTTTGCCTACAAAATAGAATGTTGAAATTGATGTCAACAAGAGTGTTTCTGTATTTTCTTTTGGTTGAAGTTATCATTTTTGTAGTTCTGCAGAACGAGAGGGGCAATTTTGATATGAAATTAAAGATTATTGTACAGTGTACTTTGAGCCATTGAACATGCTACACAAGTTCAAGAAGAGAGCCAAATGATCTGAGCTATGAAACATTATGTGCATATGTGCCTGTAATGTAAAGGTGATAATCTTGCAATTTTCCATTATAATCACAACTGACAGGCACTGCCAATAACTGGTGAATTTTCAGTGACTTATAAAGATAAATGCATTTGCAAAGGATATGCAAGCTGAGAAAAACGAAAGAAGAAATACGAATATCAAATGAATATATTGTGAAGAGTGGATGATTCTGCCAGCAATATTAAATGAATGCTGTGATAAACACACAATGTTACTCAGACTGAACTTTCCCCTCAGCAAAGTAGACACAGTTTTAGTGCAATGTGAACTAATATGTCAACCATCACTATGTTACCCTGTGGCTTGTAAAAGGCACAGACAGTCAAAGAAAAGGCATAGAATGATGTGTCTTGGCCAAGAAATTTGAAAAATTACAATGAGACATCTTGGCCCTGTGCCTTGTAGATATACATGCGTAGTACTTCTCAATAGATTTGATATTGGTCATTCCAAGGTCCAGTAGGTAGTGGGTCCAAACTCCTTGCCCACTTTTATAGTTTAAACTACATGTATGTCAAAAATCAAATGATTTTCAGTTTTCTTGAGATTTTTTACTATGGTGTATACATTTTCATAGTGTGTGTAAAATAATGTCAAATTCTCTACATGCTATAAAAGTGGATATTTTTGTGTGAGTAATTTTTCACGCCCGACCAGGTAAGATGAGTTTCACATGATTTTAATTCCATGGAATTAAGACATCAGCTACTGGATCATATGGCAAGCAAAAATATTCATGTGTGTATAGTTTTGTGCTGGTTTTTTCATTGCGCAAAACGAGCGAAAATTTCTACACCGCCAAAAAGTTAGACTTTTACAGTACTTGTGTGTAAAATTCAAAGCTTATCTTCACTAGAATGTTTTTATCTTGCTTGCAGAATCCCACTGTTCCTGCAGTAATTTTGTTCTCTTTTTTTCTTTCCAAAGTGGGTCAAAGTTTGTATCATTTGGAAGCATAAAATAAGAAGAATTTTATCATGCCAAAATTACTAAGTTGATGTCAGATAACTTGATATGTAGTGTGTGTTGATCAAAGAAATGAGACTCATATTAAAGCGATCTGACTACTGGAAAGAAGGCATGGTGTTTGGTCATCTGTCCGATCAGACGTTTCCATTATAAGGAAAAGAGTTCATTCACAACATGCAGCTGAACAAGCAAAATTATCGCAGAAAAAGAGGTTTACAAGCCATTCACCTGATAGAAGGTTTGTTCTTCTTAGTTTTCTTCTTCTTCTTTTTTGAGGGGGGGGGGGGGTGGGAGGGCGGTCAAAACATGGTCTATGTATCCACGAGCAGGGGATGTAGATAAAATGTTATTGTTTGAACCAAGTTGACATGTTTAACAACTTTAACTCGGTCAGATTTGACATGTTCCATAACAAACATACTTTACTGTCAGTTTGTTGTGCCTTATTGTGATATCCAATCAATAAACTGAATCATAGCCTGTTGCATTTAGATAATGTGTATTGTATACAAAATGTAATTAGACTTCAGGTATTAATTGTGACTGACTGCATATTAATGTACAGCCATCTTATCTCAGCCCTTTGCTTTTCTCTGTGTTGATAAGTACAATGTAACTAAGAATTTATTTTGTCTTTGGTGCTATGTGCTCTACATGTGTTAGGAGTGAAGAAAAGGGCAGAACGTGAGTTTTATACCAGTATCATTACAGATCATAATGAAAGTTTGTAAACTGGCTAGGATCTAAAGCAGTTTTGCAATTATGGACATGAAAATCACTGCAACACGGAAAGAATGTGCTTTGAGTATTCATTCTGTCAGATATCTGAACATCCATATCTGGACAAAATGTCTTGAATGTTCCAAATGTTGCATACCATCTTATGCTGCTTGAATAAACTTTATCTGTATACAAAATATATCATGCCACAGTGTAATTGTTTGCTAATTTTTTGGCCATGTCTTGAATCTTTAAATGCATGGTAAGTATATGTCTGTGATATGGATAAACTGTTTTATGAAGTCTTATAGGACACCTTCGCTTCAAAGTGTAGAGAGCCATTGAGAGGAGAGATCATGTAGCAGTTCCCAAAGAAATGTTTCCACAGAGCGTCCTGCTGTCTTTCTGTGAAGGGCTGTCAAACACATATTTATTCAGATTCAGATTTCATTTTCTTGTCCATATAGAAAATTCTTTCTGTTGGCATTTATACAAATAGGAATATCGACATACATACAACATACATACACATAAATGCATATATACATACACTCACACACACACACACACACATATATATATATACCGTCAAACCTGTCTATAGCGGCCACCCAAGGGAGATAAGAAAATGGCTGTTATAGACAGGTGGCCACTATAGACAGAATATCCAACTTTGTGTGCATTGCCTACATGTATATGTATCATCGTTGTATACATCTATAAGTACTTATTGTACATGTATGTACAATGTTTGTATGTATGTATGCACAGGTGTGTTTCATGCATTGAACAGTGCCGGTGTTCGTGAAATCGTTGTGCAGTAGCATGTGTACAGTCGTGAAGAAAGCTTAAAACTGGCGCAATATTATGACTGAATGAGTAATGAATGCAGCGATGGCGATCACTGAACGTTACCCATGAATGACTGGCGCAACTACAAAGCAGGAAAACATGCTGAATTATCAGCTAGGCTATGGCTCCATCGGGTCTGTGGCCGCTGTAGACAAGTTAAAATCCACGGCGGGGAAAAAAAAAATTGTGGCCACTATATACAGGGTCTTTAACAGGGCTTTTCTCTCGGGGGGATTTATCAGTGGCCGCTATAGACAGGTGGACGCTACAGACAGGTGGCTGCTAAGGCAGGTTTGACTGTATATTATATAACGCTTTTTCCAGCCATAAGGGGAAATGCGGAATATTGGGGAAATTTTGATAAAAAGCATGATATTCATAAAAGAGCATAATATACTGTCTTTTTGAAAAACTATGCATTTATGTGGGCTCAATGAAGTATTGAATTGACAAGACCACAAAATGCATCTTATACCACTAAATTCTGTATGTTAATGAGAAAATACAACTCTTTTTTAGAAAAAGCAGATATACCTAAATTCCCCCAAAGACCCACTTTCTATGCACATCCAATAGAAAAACCCATTTTATTGCATCCCTGCCAATCTCCCCTAAATTGTATTGATGGTACAGTCCTCAATCTATACATACTATGCCATCTGTGCCCTACTGTGGAGTAGTCTCAAGGCCCCAGATCATTGATAAGGCTTTGAAAAACATTGTCAAAACCTCAAGGGGAATCAAAAATTTCCCCTTTGGAACAAATTCCCCTTATTCATACCTTGTTTTCAGACGTAAATTCCCCCCATGGACACTTTTATACTTATATAATTTTATGTATATATACTGTATATATAAGATCAAAAACAAAACTGGAACAAAGTTCATGCTGTATTCACCAACAGCTTATTTCTGCACACAAATTTTCAAGCGATTCGCTCTTTCTCAAGTGTTGATACTGTACTGAGAGAACAATATTGTTATTGTTCTCTCAGTATCAACACTTGAGAAAGCGAATCGCTCAAAATTTGTGTTTGTGTTTTTGATCTTATTATCACGCCAACATGTGGACAACCTTCTCTCTCTCTCTCTCTCTCTCTCTCTCTCTATATATATATATATATATATATATATATATATATATATGTATATATATATATATATATATATACACACACACACATACATACACATATGCACATAAATACAGTTTTCAATATACAATTGTACAATCATATACTTACAGTACAGTGAACAAATACATAGTTACCAATTTATCATTTATTATGATTACTGTATTTACAGATAAACAACACAAAAGAGTCAAGAAAACTTGAAGTTTGTCCTTTTATTTGCACATATCATTTTCCTGTTCACCTTGAAATATATATATATATATTTATATATATTTCAAGCGACTGAAAATACGGATGAATCTGCTGTCAACCGAGTGAACTTGTTCCAATACTTATATATATATATATATATATATATATATATATATATGATAAAGATGGTACTTAGTAATTGACATTTCCTACTATTTACAAAATTTATTTCAAAACATACCATTGCATTCATGTGTTGGATTTGTCCCTACACCAGTCATTTTAACAACTTTTCTATAATTTCTTATATCTTCCTCTCTGCTCTCACCGTACCAAACCAAGTGACTGAGTTATGCCCGCCTTGAGTCCACCTTCATGAATATGTTATATGCCGCCTTGAAACCATAGTACTTCAGGCATTGTTTTCACATTGTCCTTCCATTTATCCATCCCAGATCTGCTTATTGCAAAGTTTTTGGGGACAGATATTTTGTGACCTTTGCCAAGGAAATTTCATTTCCAGTCATTGCTGCAGCCAAGAAGAAATTACGAAGTATCTGGGGAACGTTATATTTGAATGCTGATATTTGTTCAGGTAGTCTTTTTAGTAACAGCCCAATTTACAAACGTTTTGCATGCTTGAAACTTTCTGTCACACCCTATACAGATGTGTTGTCAGTGAAGGTTTTTATCTTTTTTTTTAATTTAACCACCACAGTGTTATTGTGAGTGTCTTTCTTTCATGAACACTTAGTATCTGTCTGAAACAGTATGCATAAATTCGTGAATAAGGAGCTACACCAAACCACGTACAGTGAAATGCACACAGCGAAATCACAATAGCAGCAGCTGTCTTCACAAATCCAGGGTTTGTGCAGTTTGATATGCATTGCACAATGTCATACCCTTACTGCTACAACTACTGTGATATAGCCTCCATTATCAAGTGTTTGCCAGTCATTGACCCAGTGATGTTTGAGGTTGGATAATCAGATTGAGCCCTGGAACCAGGTTGAATGATGTCTGTTCTGTTATCTATTCCCATCCACCGTCCCACTTGAAGTCTTAATATGTAATACTACTAGAGACAGACTTGGACATGTGTGCCCACCCCCACCCATTCATACGGAGATACAGAGCTCAAAGATAAGCTGTGCTCATCTATACCAACACTGATAGAATGCATACTTTCATATAATCATGCTCCTAGATTGCACAAGTGTGATGGCAATGATGATAATGATAGTGTTTGTGTGTGTGCAGACAGCCAAATTTAGTTTTGGTTGCATTTCATTATTGATTTCAGAATAAGCAAAACTTTTTTACGTTGTTGGATATCAATTATCTGTGTAACATCTTGAGCCTAAACAGGATAATGAAAAATATGCACTGGATATTTGGATGTCCTCTACAGATGTGATAAACTGTTGCAGGACTATCACCTCTAATCTACCAGTTTTTTGTTTTTTGTTTTTTGGTTGTTTTTTTTTTTGTTTGTTTTTTGTTTTTTTTGTTTGTTTTTTTTTTTTTTTTTTGGGGGGGGGGGGACTCACAAAGAATGTCATTATCATTGCGAACCATGCCTGAGTCGTGTAGGTAACTCTGAAGAGTCAGTTAAAAGTATGTATGTATGAAAACAAAACAAAAAAAATCAGTCATCTTCATCAAGTTGCATAAATTGTAAACAAAAAGTATATAATGTCATGTCAAAACATCTCTTTAATATGGACCATTTTGCAATACCCAAGTGTTGCGGATGAAACAGTAAAACTTCAAGATTTGCCATTTGTTTGACTCAGTTCATGGGTTTGACACTTTCACTGTCCCTTCCATTTTTTACATGCGTTTGTGATCATGGTCATTTTGTCGCCACTTCTGAATAACAATTTCTGAGTATGGTGTAATGATTCAGCTGCCAGATTAGCCTTGTGCTCGGACACGCCCCCCCCCCAAAAAAAAAAACAAAAACAAAAACAAAAACAAAAAACTCGAGGTTCTACAATATCGTCAGGACTTTCGAGTGAAAGGGGAATGTCACACGACCCTAATTAAACGCCGTCTTCGGACACATACAACCGCAAAGTTAAACCTGTCTGCATCCTCATTTCGTTATCGTGCTTCCTTTCAAGATCAAAAGCCTAGTGGAAGGCCATTTTATACTATAATGATAGCTGCCTTTTCTACCTGTTCTTAGCAATCCACTGTCAATATATTGCTCATGGCTATGCTCGAGGAAGAAGGCGATTTTAGAGATTGTCATGTAAGTAAAGTACTCTCGAGTATGAAAGGAAGATGGTGTGCAGGAGAGACTGAGAGAAGATAAAAGGAGAATGAGAGAAGTTCCAATCGGTTCAGAGGAAGAGGCTTAAATGTGAACGACAAACTTGAACACACTGCATCTTCGTAATACCAATAATTATTTGTTCGATAAGATTTGACTATAACATCTTTGGGAATTTCCTTTTGATGCGGTTATTGATACTAGCCTTTATTGATATTAGCCTTCCTGGTAATTTTTGTGTATGTGTGGATCTGTGCGTGTGTGTGTGTGTGTGTGTGTGTGTGTGTGTGTGTGTGTGTGTTGTGATGCATCTAAATGCCATTTCGAAATGATAATGGTTTTACTGTCATGCCTATAGGAATGACTTGTGGGTTTCCTCCTTGTTTAGAGACTCCGATACAGATTCTACGCACAGTATACGATATATTTCATAAAATCTGTTCAGGGGTGTTCTTTTATCAAAAAAATATAATCTTGTGACATTAGCAATTCTATGAAGACATATATCTCTCCATTTTTCTAAAGATGTCTTATTTCAGGTAACTGCTGCTTATTACATATATATATGCATATATTTATATTCATACATGTATATATATATATATATATATATATATATACATCAATATATGTAGAGTTTTATCGCAAAACGAGCTAAATCCATTCTTGTTAAATTGAGATATTTGTGATTAAAGCTGCTAAAAATCCAAGAAGATAAAAAAATGATATGGAATATTTTTAATCATAACTTCTAGAATATTCCTAGTTATGTTACAAGTGAGGTACTGGAGAGGTTTTGTTTTGCTCTATCTGATGATGGACTTACTTTGAAATGTTTAAAAATGGTGCTTAGCTCATTTTGCAATAAAACTCTCTCTCAAACACACACACTCTCTCTCTCTCTCTCTCTCTCTCTCTCTATATATATATATATATATATATATATATATATATATATATATATATATATATATACATAATGTGAAGCGGGCTTAGCCTCGTACGTGGTGGGTACTGCATCATTGGTATATGTGAGACGGAAGGAAAACTTGCAGTATAGACGTTGCAGTGGTGTTCAGTCTTGCCTTTATTCCCCGAGCTTTCGGCTATTTCACTAGCCTTTTTCAAGGGCTTGATGAGACATAACATAAAAGCAAAATAGCAACCAATTTGCATGCATTTGAACAGAAATAGAAATAGAAATAGTAATAACAAGAAGCCAATCAAACGGAATGTAGGCAGTGACACCAATTCGCATACATTTCAACAGAATAAGGCAAACAACAGAACAAAAACAAAAACAAAAACAAAAAACAAAGCAAAAGAAACATGGGCAGCAATATTACATTCGCTCTAACGGAAAGGTAGTATTATCACATACACTTGCAGTGATAAAATACAGTTGTAGTAGTAGTTTAGTATAGGTAATACCAACGGTAATACATAAACCAACAGCCGAAAGCTCGGGGAATAAAGGCAAGACTGAACACCACTGCAACGTCTATACTGCAAGTTTTCCTTCCGTCTCACATATATAGATACATATATATATATATATATATATATATATATATATATATATATATATATATATATTCATATATACAGTATATATATATATATATTATCATTATTATTATTATCATTATTATTATTGTTATTATTATTGTCATCGTTATCTAGCCATTATAATTTTGACAGATATTATATACCCTCTTATGATTAGTTGACTTTCTGTTTGAAATTACTACTAACATTTTCAGAAAAGATCAATATTTCCCGTACTTAGCTGAGCCATGAAGCCAATCAAGGAGAAACCGCTGGGGAAAAAAAAAAGAAAAATCTAACATTGCTGCCGTTATATTCGTGGAGTTGTTTCAAGTATGGCAGAATTTGCGTTGCATGTATATTCGTTGAACAGATGAAAGGACTTTAATCTTGAAGTGAGTTTATCAGTCAGCGATTGACTAAACAAAGGACGAAGAAAGAACAAGAAGAAAAAGGTGAGAAGAAGTAGGAGGTAGTAGTGGAAGCGGAATAATGCGCTGCTTGAGACGAATTTTTCGATTTCACGTATCCCAAAAAAAGCTATCAGTACACACGGATCCAATATAAGATTGAAACGAAACTGGCCGTCACCTGAAGAGCCTTATCACTTCATACATCATTCTGCAGTGGCAGTAAAGGAAAAAGAAACTGAAGGTTAAGTTGAAATGTATAGATCTGAGCTGTATTTCCTCGTGGTTGTCACAGTACCTAAGACGAAACGTTTGATCACAGAATGTGGTATAAGAAAGGGCGATAACTGCAACGTGCACCGGCAATTCTGGGGTTATGAAATTGCGTATCGTCGAGCTGATGTGGACAATATGAATCAAAGTGGGCTTGTCACGCGAGGGTAATGTATTGTTTTTTCCTGTTCTTTCATTTGCGTTTATTGCTGTCGTAGCAACGGTTATGCACAGCGCTTCACAGAATACGGATAAGGCTTGGCGTATCAACCAGGTTTAAAGTTTTTATATGCCCTTGATGTTCTTTGCCTTTGCAGTTTCACATTAATACATCTCAATACATGACAGATATTGAAATGAGTTCCCTTCAGTTACTGCCGGGGAAGAAGTGAAATCGCTTGCATGTATATTTTATGGTCAAGGAATGTACGACTGAAAAGTTGTCAAACATCCAGCTGGTTAAGAAAAAGAAAAAATAAAGCTCACTGGAATAACTTAGCATCTACAGTCCAAGTTACATTCTTTATACTGATAGGTTCATCGTACTTTGTATTACTTGCAATTCAACTTTCAAACATTAGATGAAATCTACTCCATCAAAGCGTTACGAGGTTTCACTTAAAAAGGGAAATCTCGCAGGTCTAACCGTCGTTATAACGTCATTATTTCGTTTTCATAATGGATACGTTCACGAGTGATGGTAGAAATCATGCAGCATTACTACGCGTACCTTTCCGTTTCTACGTGACAATATATCACAACATTATTTCCATTTTGCAGTTGAGGAGACGTTGCCATAAATAACTTTTTTTTTCTCATTAGAATAGAATTGATAGACGAGGGAAGTTTTTAATTCAAGCATCATCTCGGGGCGCCGGGATGATATACTAGAGGCCATTAAAAAAGGAAAGATATTTTCATCGGTACTTCATCGGAATGACAACGGCGTTTCAAAGGTTGCTGTATTCTTTGTTTTTGATGATCGCACCCGGATAGTGCCATCTTAGAAGTTCATCGAAACGTAAACCTCATTGATCACTGGCCACCAAATTGACTCGTTTACTTCCGCACGAATTCTTTCTCTGTCACATTATTAGGAGGAGAAGAAAGCACGAAGAGTAGATGAACATTTGAAGAGATATACATGTCAATCTATGCATTAAAGGGGAATTATCCGTGCATGCATGTGGATTCCGCAAATCTACAAAAAGAGTAGAAAAATATTGGGACATTGAGGAAAATCTGGAAATCTTCATGTTTTGCGAAAAGTGCACGTCCCTCACCATTCGAACGGAGACATGTTATGGCATATATTATTTGCCATACCTTCTGGATAAGCTTGGTCAAGTGCTAGATATCACATTTTCGTGAAATTGCTTTCATGCATTTTACACATAGTTGCACTTCCATGACATCATTGTCAAGTTTCCACCTTGAATCATATTATGTGATTAAGCTCAAACTATTTCTGAGTGTTTTCCTAATACAATTTGTATTCTAGCATTGCCTGAATCAACACAAACATATTTTGGGAAACGACCTTTCATTGTTTGGTTATATGTGGGTTCATAATCTTCATTTGGATAGTTTGTATAATGGTCGTGGTAATAGTAAAGGCTTTCCTTCCTCTCATACAAAAGGTATTAGGAGACACACAGAATCAAAATAAGACAGATTGTCCAGTGCCAAATGATGACAATTATAATAAAAAGAGCCTGTTTAATACGTCGTAAAACCGCATATCATCTCTTCAGAAGTGTAGCTCTAACTAAATAACTGAAGCTCGTAATGCATTGGTCAGGTTGGTATAGGCCCTGCATCTTCGATTCGTAAAAAGATTTGGGTAATTCAGCCAGTCAGCGGTTAGTAACGTTACATTTTAGCAAATTTTCACATAATATGCTTTTACTACTAAATCACCATTTATTCATTTTAAGTCACAATCATGTTAAAACATGTTTACCCTACCTAGTATAGGTTTATAATTATAGAAAAGAATGAATACAATTAAACAAATATCACAGTTGCCATGATAACTTAAAAGATCAGTAACGTTACGATAAAATGACATGAATAAAACATTAAATGTCTGCAGGCAAAGAATTTACTAAAATGTAAGATACTTCAAATAAAATGTACAGTGGATTTCAGTTATAGCATCATGACAAAATATAGTGTTCAGAGAATATTTTTATCAGTGTCACCCATAATTTTTCAGCTGGACCTCAAAAGCACGGTTAGTGGCATTACGATTAGTATTTTTTCCAGTGTAACTGTACAGGTCGTTTCACCCCTTTATAATTCATTGAATATCACATGAGCTCTGGAATATGGAAATGTATTCATCTTTTCCCCTTTAGCGAAATTTTTAGAAAAAAAAAAGAAACCCGCTGTAATTTGTATTAAAGTGAATTTCATTGTAATTATATTGTATGTATAGATTGTGGTGAATTTGAAGTAGCGTCGAAAGTAACAGAATTTATGTAAATCTTCCAAATTCCCGATCTTATTCGCTTAAAAACATTTAAAAAAACACCAGTTTAAAGGAGATTAAATCATCATTTTATGGCTTGCTAGTAATAGTTCTTGATCGGCTATAATTCGAAAAGTTAAGCAAAATCATAGTTTTAATTGATTGTGCTTTGTCTTTGCAGCGATCTTGCCTGAAATGTAGGGCAATGCCCAAAGTGAACAGTCTGTCATGAGTTAAGAGACACATGATTTACTATAAGGTTACTTCTTGTGAAGATTCCAGTCTTTTTGGTTGCGCTCTGTAATTGCTGTAGCGTTCTCCTATACGAGGGTTTTGGTCGGGGGACATATCAATAAAGCTCTTCAATTTGGGGGCAGTCGCCTCTGTATAACTAATGCTCGTCAAAACCATCGCCGTTAATGAGGAATGCTATATTAAAGTCGTTTTCTGCAACGCGCTCTTTGCTCTATAAATCACCTCACCATCGTGGATTGAATCGACTGTCTTTGTTATTGTTCTTAGTTTCTACTTAGTTGGTACAAAAGCAAAATCATGAAAAACGAAAGCAGAGAAAATTCGCCAGACTCACATCAGCCGATTAGAATCTTCCTGACTTAAGTAGAGCTGAGGTTGCTGATTGCGTTGATTGATTGACTGCTTAGATGATGCTTACCTTCTTGCTTTGCCATTTTGAACGTCTTTGGTAGTCTCGCTTTAGCTTTCACAACAGGGGCATCACGCGATTAGGTAGGTCATAAGGAAATAAACAGCGTCAAGCTTGGAAGCTTTTACCGTATATTTTTCTTCAGGCCAACGCGACGGGTAAATAAGGCTTATAATGGGGAAGTATCAAGAATTACAACCTGCCGAATCAGAAGCTAGAATTATCGAAGTTTCACACTGTCGTGCTCCTGAAAGAAAGGGGAAAAATAGTAAAGTGAACTGCAACTCTGATGGCGTTTTAATAACCGTGAAAACAAAATTGTTTTTCAAACTGTTTATTGATTAAAAATAGTTCATTATTTGTTAGTTACATTAACAAAACAGACTGCTGACTTCAGCCTGTGTGCTTCGTACATTATTGTTTATCCTTCCAGCATGACGCTACTTTTGAATCCCACCCCTCTTCACATTAAACCGTCATAGTCAAACTGATAGCACAAAATATCTCATGTTATGTAATGACTGCAAGAATAACCAACATTTGGCGATATCAGTACAAGCCATTCTGAAAATAGGTTCATATGTTTGAAGGAAGTGAATATGGTAATAGCAACATGCTGCTGCAAGACATAATGTTGCAAAAGATTCCTAGCTGTGTATTATTATGTAATATCTACACTTAACAAAAACCAACTTTTCATTCTTAATTTCTTGCGCTTAGCAATATGATAATTAATTTGTTATGTTGTGCACTTCAACCGGGCTCCCCTTTATTGCTTAAACCCTGCTCAATGGGACTGCTAATAAGTCGTGTTGGGCGACACGATTTGCACTGTTTGTTAATACTGAATTTATGTCTTTAATTGAAATACAAATGGGGACATGGTGGTGCCCACTTTTAGGGAGTTTGTAAAAGATTGAAGCTGTGCATGTGTGATATTTTGACTCATTAAGCCACTGTATCCGTCAAAGTTATTAATGGGTTTATCCTAGAACGCAGCGAGGCAAATTAAGTTCACAAATTGTCTTTTGACATTTACGATCGATTTGACAGAGGGTTGTGGAAGATTTAACACATCCGCTGTTTGACTTGTCATTGTCATTGATTATGTTCTGTCGATTTGCTACCAATATTAGACTGTTAGTGGAGTATTCTTTTTTCAGAATTCCAGTGATTTTTTTTTTTATATTTCAGATATCATTGTACATATTTTAAATTATTTCTCTGTGAAAAAAACCCTGGCATCACTTCTGAAATTTACAATTAATCTATAGTTTCATGATTTTCAAACGAGGATCCAAGAATGATTCCGAACGTATTTCCATTTACGCACGTAACCCTCTACTTTGTCAAGTGAACTGAAGACCAGGGTGTATTAAAGTAACGAGTCCACGCTTATCAAATTGCAGATGAGCTGTTGGTGTAATGTGAATAAACAGACTACATCGCCAACACGTCCTGCTTAAAGATTTGAAAAGCTGAAACAAATTGTTTATTTTTCATTATTTTTTTTTTTGGGGGGGGCGTAATTTTGACACATTCATTCGAGTGGCATTCATCTGCACATCAATGTCAATCTAGGACATGTTTTTCACGTTAATTAATCAGATGAATACATTGATTTAGGATAGCACAGCCATGTCAACGTGCAGATGTAACAAATTATTGTTTTGCGCGTTATATCAAGTTGATCCTATTATGTACTGGGCACGACAGTCTCTAATCAGTTTTAGATCGATGATATAAACAAAAAAGCATGTTTCTGCATTTTGTCCTTGCTAGACTAAAATAGTGAAATATTGTAATCCTTTGATAAATTGATTTTTTTTTCGGAGCCAGTATGAAGTTCCTAAGTTCTGCCGTGCACCTGTATCTTGTTTTTTTTTCTTGCTAATTCTCGCTCACTCTTTTTAATTTCAGTTTTGCTACCTGTAACCAGTGGGGGACGTATTAAATTATGTTCACTAGTTGTAACTGCACCTTTGTTGCAAGAATGTTGCTATATCTTATTAAGTTTCAGTGAATATCCACGTCTTGTAAATGAAGAACAGATATTTGGTTGAGTTTTGTTTTAAAGGTATGTCAAAATTTAGACAACCAACCACCTCTACTATCCAATATACAACAGTGGCTGATACAACGCAAAGTATTTAAACAAAATGTAGCGAATTTACTATCTTTAGTAGATATGAACATGTTTTGACTCTTATAAGTGGAAAAATATTCGTCAATTCAGTGCATGCCAACCAAAGCAGGTCTTCTGGTGGTAGAATCGTTGTGCAAACACTCTTTCTACTGTGTCCTGTTAGTTGGTTGTAGAAAACAGCGTGTGTATATTATGAAGCTCTTAGGCACGTTAAGGCACTAATTAAAGTGATACCAAGTCCCTGCATTCCTCTGAGAATATACACATAATTAAGTGATAATTGGTCAGTTTCTTATGTGCACGCTATAAATGTCGGACGTTTGTTTGAAGGTTAAAGGAAACTGATACGTATTTTCAAAAGTGTATGTTGACTTCAACGTGCTTGGGAAACATTTTCTTCTATCCCCTTTAAAAGCGCAGTGCTGAAACTTATACTGACACTTATGCTAGTTATGACATAATGATAATAATGAAAATAACAATACATGTTACAAAGTTACTAATGGGTCTATGCTCGAACGCAGCGAGGCAAATTAAGTCCATAAATCGTCGTTTGACATTTACGATTTGACAGAGGGTTGTTGGAGATTTAACGCATCCGCTGTTTGACGTACCATTGTCGTTGATTACGTTCTGTAGATTTGCTACCAATATTAGGCTGTTAGTTCATTATTATTAATCTAGTGATTCTTTTTTTTAATATCAGTGTACATGTTAAAAACTATTTCTCTTGTGAGAAATCTCTTGCATCACTTCTGAACTCCGCGCAGTCTTTTGAATTCCAGTTTTGCTACCTGTGACCAGGAGAAAAAAAAAGTGTTGGATGAAATATATTCTCTATAGTTGTATCTGTGCCTCCGTTGCGGTGATATTGCTATATCATTGAATAGCCACATCTGGTAAAAGAAGAGCAGATATTTGGGTGTTTTAAAGGGAACAAGAGGCATATCAAAGCCTAAACAGCAAATGATGTCAAGGAGCTAATCCACAGCAGTAGCTGATGCAACCCAAAGTAAGTCAAACAAGATGTAACGAGTTTACTATCTTCAGTAGATATTAACATGTTTTGACTCTTTCAAGTTAAAAACCATTGGTCAATACAGTGCATGCCAACCAAAGCAGGTCTACGACGCATTATTTTCTTCTGGTGGTCGAATCGTTGTGCATACACTCTTTCCAATTGTATCACATTGGTGAGTGTAGAAAACAACGTGTGTATGTCATGAAGCTCTTCGGCACGTTAAGGCGCTAATTAAAGTGATACCAAGTCCCTGCATTCCTCTGAGAATATACACATAATTAAATGATAATAGGTCACTTTTTTATGTGCACCTCGTTTGAATATCTAGCCAGACTCAAGTCCCCTTTTTATATAAACGAGCTTTAAAAACATACTTGATCTCTCTCCAGGCGTGTATTTCATCTAAAGCTTAGCTGTACTACGCACAATGCGCTATAAATGTCGGACGTTTGTTTGAAGATTAAAGGAGACAAGTATTTTCAAAAGCGTCCTTTGGCTTAAACGTGCTTAAGGAACATCTTTTTGTTTCCCCTGTAGAAGCATGGTGCTAAAACTCATGTTGACACTTATGCTACTTATTACATGATAATACTAATAACGATAATTATAATACATAGAGAAAAGGGGAGAAAGAGAAACACACAGACTGGCAGACAGACAGACTAGCAGAAACAGAGATCGAACACGATGTTTTTTTGCGACATTGCCCTTTAAAACATCAATTATATTGTGTGCCCATACCCAAGTATGGGATTTGTTTGAGAGCTCACGCACTAGGCAAGGCTTTGGTGGAATTTTGTTTTTATTAATGCTCGTGTGAATCGGCTACAGAATGATGTTATGTTTGGGCTAGCCACAGCCTGCGGCGGGAAGTCGACTGTGGATTCTTCTATTTTGATCCTGTACTTCTCATATTCCCATGGCTTTTGATTTCATCCCTGTCCGCTACAAACGGGAATTATGTCTCTCTTGCTTTTGCAACTCTTCACTTTTACTCTCTCTCTCTTTTAAACAGAAGTTTATATCAATCCCTTTTAACACCTTCGTTTACATTGCCTCCCTCTGTTCATCCCAGTTCTTGTGTGTGGGTGTGTGTGTGTGTGCGTGTGTGTGTGTGTGTGTGTGTGTTTTGTAGTTGTTTGATCATCGTAATGATGCAAGAACTTATGGTGTTGATGGAAAAACAATTATTCCTCCTTTGCTTTTTACATGCAGTTAAGGACAAAGTGTAATTGTGTTATACTTGTAAGAAATTATTCCTCTTTGTTTTTATTTATCCGTATTCCACTACCAGGGCTAATCACACAAACACGGTTACCATCACATAGTGCACACAGTATCAGCAGTCAAGATGCGAATACAGTAATTGGATTGTGCCAAAACATCAAAAGGCTTTGGCAAATTGTAAAGCAAATACAGTTATACGCGTATTCTTTTCACTGTCGTTCAGGTTTTGCCCCGACGATGAAAAAAAATGAACCAAAAGAAAAAAAACACCATTTCCTTCAAAAGGCATCAGGCAGGGATTATCATTGTGTAGATGGGGTAAATGCGGGGTTATTTTCAAGTATACGCGGTCCTCTTCTGGGCCTTTGTTCAAGTCTCCAGAGAGCAAAACTTATGAATGCAAACATATTTCAGTATTCGTTCAGTCGAGTGATGCAGGTGACCTATTCAGCAGAGCGACCTTATAAGGTAAATGCAAAAGAAAATAATCATCCATAAGGCCCCGTAAGAGGGAATTACAATCAATTAAATGACGCACCATTAAAAGGCCCAACAGGGATGATGCCACTTCAAAGACAAACATTAAAGCTCCTGTGAGCGTCAAGCACCCCAGAAATCTCGTCCACACTAATAAATAAGTTTTACATGCAATTTACAGAAGTGAGTTACTTTGTTTTTCTCTGTATGTTTATCTAGTTATTCAAACACATTTATTCATGTATTTATTTCTTTATTCATATATCTATTTATATGTTTGTTTATTCATTTATTTATGCACACAACTTTGTTCCATATTCGATGTTTTGAGTGAATTTCGTAGGCCTATTTTATACCAATCAATTTAGCCTTGCAAGACTTGTCCCGTACAAATGGGTAAAAAATGGGAAATCGACCCAGAAAGCGCTGACGATGGAAATGCCTTGACGACGATTAAGTTTTGTGTGGGGAAAGGAGACGAAAGGGGGGGGGGGGGGGGTCGGCTCTGCCGTGAGAGCAATGTCAAGATCTATGTAGCTGTAATGACGACAAGATCGATGCTTATGACCCTCGATTACCCGCCGGTCGTTGTATCTGTTTCGAACTTGCCCGCAATCAATCGGCTTCGTGTCACTGGCTGGGCTGCCGCATGACTTCAGCTATGGAGCAGAGATCGAGAAGAACCTTAAAGGCCCGTGTGCGTGAAGTCATCCAGATGTCATTTTTTAAAATAGATTCTGTATGGTTAGAAGTTAATGTGTGTCGTTTGGCTTGATATTCCATCTGACGACTGTGAAGTTTTGAAATAGATACATCACTGCAGTGTCACTTTCAAACCATACGTGTGTTGGCTACAATCTATCGCACTGCGTGTCATTACTCTCATCAGGTGATCAAACATAGAGCTACCATGGTATCAAAACTCATCGTATCAATCCAAATAATTTACCACGTTATCAGCACCATCTACAGGAGAATCAACGATAGACAAAGTTATTTAACCCATTCCATACTGAATTCTGAAATACCATACACTTAATACGCAGGCTACCATGTTCCCATACGAAACAGGTTAAATAGAGGAGTTGTTACAACAAACGGAAAGTCCCAGCAAATATAATTTATGACATGAAGTTTTGACCCGAGCTCTTTCTTTCTTTCTTTCTATTTTGCTTTGTTTCGATGAATACGTATTTTTTCATAGAACACTGAACTACATCGAAACCATCACAGGATAACTAGATCTGACCACAAGATAACTGGATCTGACAGTTAGCGAAAGAGAACGTAGATAGAGGGCGGGAGAGAGAGAGAGAGAGAGAGAGAGCAAGTTTTGTTTTGTTTTTTTGTGTGGGGGGGGGGAATGTGTGTCTGAAAGGTAAGACAGACATACGTCATTTGATATCAGTGACTATGTCATTAGATTACATTGAGTGAGGAGGAATGTTAACATTATGAGTTTTTTTTTTCGGATGCAAAGTAAGATGATATGTGTCAGTGCAATTGGATGGGTCATTCCGTTATATTCGTTTTGTTTTTCATTGACGATAGCGTCATAGACAATAGTACATTTCCCGTCTGTTACAGTATGATGGTATATTCCACAATCAACCATTATTATGTTTACAAACTTGTAACGTAGATATCCTCCTTGAAGTAACGGACTAGATTTATTTAAAATTCAATGATACATCTATTCATCATAAAATTAGTTATGAAAGGGTGGTCCGAGAGAGGGCTGTCGTTTGTGTTTTGTTAGTTGTTGCTTTGAGTACTTTTTGTGTGTTTTTTTTTATAGAAAGAAGTTGAGACTCGTTAATGTCTGTATTATTGTAGTTTGATAGAGTTAGATGCGGACTGTGCCACGTCGCTTTGGAGCGTGGATGACTGCGATGCTGCATAATCATACCAAACACGCATTTCCCTATACCATAACAACTATCTTCCTTTCCTTGCCACGCATACCCACACAGACGCACACCCACGCACACACGTATACACGCGTGCGCGCACACACACACACACACACTGCAAAAATTCCGGTGTTAAATAGTGAACACCGAGCTGGTGTTAAATTTTCGATGCTCATTTATGGTGTTAAATTAACACCCCCGGGTGTCATTTCCAATTTTTAAACTGTTTTTTGAAGAGTTTCTTAGTAAATGCACTTCTTGTTGATTTTTAATTTAAACAAGACGATCAAGAATTTTACATTAAAATACTAGATTTTTGAAAAAATGTGAAAATAAATTTACACCAAAGTAACACCAGCTGGTGTGGTCTCTTATTGAAGCTGGACGGGTGTTAAACCATTGGTATTAACACCAACAAATATCAAATCAACACCATGTGGTGTCATTTTTGAATTAACACCAGTACAGTGTCAAAATAACACCAGGTACAGTGTCAAATTAACACCACGAAGTGTCAGGTGAACACTTTTCAACACCATCACAGTGCATCTTTAACACCTGTGGGTGTGGTCCTTTATTGAAGTTTGATCGGTGTTAGATTTAACATCCGTGGTGTTAAATCTAACACCGATGTTTTTACAGTGCACATACAGACACACATACACATTACATTGTATAATTATATTCACATATATCATTTTTAAACACACAGAAGACAGTTTTAAGGGAATGATCGTATAGAAGGCATGTTGGTGAAAGTCCTCTTGGGCAGTTGTCGTTGGCAAGACAAGCAGACAAATCGAACTAAACCGTGCCAATTGCAACAGCGTAAATCTATAAATTAGCCGGGCCATATCCTACTTTTTGTATTATTAGCAACGATGGTAGTTTGCAAGACGTTAAGTACTTGTTGTGTTTATACATTTCCCAAGCGATTTACAAGGTAACGTTAGGTTTGCTCAGTAAGGCTTTGATTTTATTCGGTTGGAGTTTCCGTGATCTATGTGACTGTCAGTGGAGGTTTAGTCACGACGAGAAGGAATGATGAATCAGGGATAAAATGTGTTTCTTTTTCTTGATTTTGCTGAAATGAAAGGTGTTGACTGCAAAAAGAAAAACTGTAGCAAAAAATGGGGTAATAATTTAAATAGCTAATGATATCCATTGTGACAGTGGTTATAATGACAAAACTGATGAATCTAAAGAGGAAATGGAAGAGGAAAGCAAGTTGACGTGCAAATCATTCTCTTATAGATATTAAATCGATTTATAGTAGACTCGCAATGTTTGTAGCATGCAGGCATGACAAAGAAATTTGTCAAAGCAAAGTGGTTTGTCTCTTTCTTCATAAGAGCTTTCAGGAAGAATATGGGATTTGCATACTACAGTATTTGAATGAGTGCACCCCATTGCAGGCATGCATGGAATTGGTATTATCACTTACAATTGTTCAGTATGTGGCTATTTCTTTCTCCGCATTTCAGGAATCATTCAATGAATAAATTTTGAATTTCATCAGTTAAGACGAATCATTTGCAGTCCGTATTGATTCACGTGACAAAATGGTAATATTCCAGACATCGAGAAATGTGCACTGCCATGGATATCCCACTTGTTCCGCGGGCTGCCCGAGAGCAATCTGGTATATGATGCAGCCCTCGGCTCGTTACTTTTATGTTTTACTTATAGCCTGCACTTTTCAATTGTCATATTCGTTTTGTATCTCTAATGCTTGATTGAATGTGTCATAAAAAGCACAATTTAATACGAGCAAGAGAGCACAGAAGCTCGCCTTCCTGTTACACACGTGAACGAGTATCCCCCCCCCCCCCCCAATACGTGTTGCTAGGTGCGATGGCATTGTATAGACTGATAGCAGTCTCGTCAGGAGGTTGGCACTTGATAATTATTATATTCGTTTCACACGATGACAGTGTGCTTGTTCTTTCCTCTTTGCCGTTGTCCAAGATCAATGCATCAGCTTTGAAGGAATTGTGGAATGTTTTGCAAAATGTTATATGATTTATTGTTTAGATAAATATCATATTACTGCATGAGTGTTTCCGCAAGTTAACAGCTCAAGGCAACAGGTAACGTGGTTGAATACCACATACCAATTGCTCGAAGGCAGTTTGGAAGTGGGTCATTGGCAATTTAGATTTAATCATAACCCAATACGCGGCTACATTGTTGATTTTCATGTCTCTTTGGTCATAGTCGTTTGTGGTAATGTGGGAATGGAGGCGAGTTGGTTGGTTGGTTGGTTACTCGTGAACTTTCGAAATGGCGAATCATCGAGTTCGAGCTGTGTGTACGTAGTGTTCAGAATGTTGTGAATATAATACTGTGGTCCCCCCCCCCACCTCCTCCCTATGTGTGTAAACCCGCTTATCTTTACGATATTAGTCAGGAAATAAGGAGAGAGAAAGAGAGAGAGAGGGAGGGAAAGAGAGGGAGGGAGGGAGGGAGAGACATGTACGTGCTTAATGGAGGCAGTTGCAATGAAACTTTGATGTGTTTTGCACTTGATGTAGGGGACAGATATATGCAGTATACGCTTTTCACAGTTCGATAAGATTTTAGGCATGGGTAGATCCAATCAACTAATGCCCATACCAGAAACAACGAGAAAATTTATGCATAGATTCTGTATCCTTGTCGGCTCACTGCGATTACAGGGTAAAAAAAAAAAAATGATGCGATGTGAATGAAAGATGCGCCACGAACTACGACACCTGATGAATCGCCTACCCTCTGTTCTCTCGGAATTGTGCTCGCATAATTTTCCATGGACTCTCTCGGGGACTTAAAGTCAAGAGCCCGAAAGTAAGATTACCATGCACTGTGGATTGATATCTGGGGAATAACTCAAAATGAATTGGGTTTCCCAAATCTCTGGATAAATCGTGACGTATTCGCAAAAAATCCCAGTATCTCTCTGCCAGAAGATCTTATACGTATCTTTTTTTTTTTTTCATAACGGTCAGCTATTTGAATACTATGCAGAGAAACTCAGACTAAATTGATGCCGCGAAATACTCTTTCTGTATAATCATAGGAAATTATATTGCACAAAGAAATGCACGATATAATTTTAAAGTATAATCATTGCATAGCAGAGACAGCTGGAGAGCGAGGGAGAGAGAGAGAGAGAGAGAGAGAGAGAGGCGAAAAGGACGCATACTTATGTACGGCGCTGAACAACCTCAAATCACTGTGTACATAACAATTGACTTTTCATGAATTAACTTAAGGTCCTCCGATATTTGATTTCATGTTGACTTCTGCTGATGTGAATAGGTTCACAAATCCCAAATTTAGGAACTGTTTGACCGAAATAAAAATCATGGAGTTTTGTCAATTTAATTTTTAATTGGAAAACAACTAAACGCTACAAAACATTTGATGAAATCGATATTTTGTTCAAATTAGTCTTAAATTTGTGAATAATTTTGATTGAACGGGATTTCACACGACCGGAATTTGATGCCAGGGGCCTTTAAACCACTAGCCAGCCTAGTACATCTCTGGCTAATGGGGAGGAACCCGTTCTGAGTAAGGACATCTGTGGAGGTGGTGGAAAAGGGGTTGGAGCGGGTTGAGAGATGCAATACTGCTGGAAAGTGTCATCTAAATCGTCCTCTTTCAATACGATGCACGAAGGAAGCATACCAAATCCTCTCTCTCCCTTCCACTCCCCCATCACTCCCTCTCCCTCTGTCTCTCTCTACCTCCCCCCCCCCCTCTCTCTCTCTCTCTTTCTCTGCGTCTCGTGCAATTTTGCAGGCTAAAGGGGAAGTGAGACAGTTTGACGTCGCGACATACTTGTATCTCGAGCCAGCTGTTGATAACATCGGTTTAATCAAAGCTTCATCTCCCTTTGTTTGACACGTTTATAACCGCACTGGTTTGAACAATGTCTCCAGTTACCAGAAAATTAATTTCTTCGCAGTCAATCCCTACAGATGCAGGAGACGAGGTTGTCAGGCAGCCAATGATACTTTGGGAGAGGTCAGTGAAGTGAGGCCCCTGCTGCCCGGAGCAATGAAAGTGTCTTTAAGACCGTACTTTGAAGGAGCTCTAAAAATCCATCCCGAATGTGCGAATTGATCAAGTAGAAATCTTTGCCTTACAGCACGTGGTATGGGGTGCCCATTTGACAAAGTAAACATGCAGCAGATAACAGAGAAATAACGACCATGTTATTTAAAGGAATGATAACTTCATAAATGACAATCCTATGCAAGGTTTACAAGTCATCCAGAATTCTCATTAGTCTCTCGTTAGATTATTTTGATAGATAATGATTATATTGAAGGAGTCACGTCAACTTCTTTCCACTTCTCATTACTTAACAATACATAATCACACAAGAGTAAGATGCTTTTCGACGAAACAACCATCGAGAGCCCTTATGTAGCACAAAATGCATTCTCATCGCTAATTTCCAAAGCTTGACACTTCACTATGTGTCTAACCATACAATACAAAAATAACCGATTTTGGCTGTTTTCTGAGGAAAGGAGAGGTTTGTTTTGTCTTGTTTTATTTCATTCTGTTTGTTTTCACTTTCCATTTGACAAGATGGCTGGATAACCCATATTCAGCTGCACTATTTATAGCTTGTCTTCCATGGGGTCCAATTGTGTATATATGCAATTTTAGCTTTTGCAATTAATGAATAAGTAATCAAGTACATAATATTATGCAAGACTAAAGAAAGAAAGAAATACTCTTACTAAGATATTATATGTATATATGCATATAATATATTACAAAAATACATCTATAATGCATTCAACGTTGTCCATTGCATTATAGTGCCCTTTAATTCTTTACCCCATCCTACCCCCCAAACAAAAAAGTAACAAAATGAAAGACGATAAAAAATGAAAACACGCTCCACCGCCCTTGTTGAGAAAATTTGTTTTATTTCACAGTAACAACGGTGACTCAGTATATTTTATATGGATTCTTTCTAACAGATGTGGAATGTATCTAAAAGAAAAGACAAGGAAACCAATAAAATTGTCTAATTACTAAATAGAAAAACAAACAAACACGGACTTATTCTCTCTTCAAATGTTTTACGTCGTTGATTCAAATGCAACTTCAAAGTTGATGTACGTTACATTTGATAAGTTTTTGCTGTTACTAAGGATGGGGTTATGAAATTGATAGTTACTCCCAATGTGATCATCGTGCTTTCCAGGGGCCACCAGCATCGTCCAACCAGCAAAGAAGACACTTATGTATCAGGTCGTAAGACGGATTGATTTCCAAGTCTGATCACTGTAATTTCATTACTGTTTTACAGTTCTGGTTTGACGTTCGGTCTTTGCTTGCTCAAGATCCAATTCGCTCTAGCTACCGCCTAGCCGCAAATTAGGGCGCGCTTTCCCAATCAATTCTAGGCTAGCTTCCCGTTCCCGCCGTGAACCAATTATTTAAGCATACAGTCGTGATATCAAACAACATGTCCTGTATAAATACTGGTTGCGCAGTAAAATACGCATGTTTTGCTTCTACGCTGACCGAAGATGACAACAAAAGTAAAAGCGTATCTTAGAGTATTGAACATGATTAGAACAAAAAATGACCCCCCCCCAAAAAAAAACAAACAAACAAACAAACAAACAAACAAACAAACAAAACACAAACAAACAAACAAAACCAGAAGAAGTGGTAACACAATCACATTCTTACCAATCGTAGTTTCTAGCTTATGAGTGTCAATGCGCGGTAAGAACAGATTGGGTGCCTGTCCGTCACGATGACCAACTCATAGCTGTAAGCTCACATCTAGCAAGCCTACGTTGTAAGAATAATCATGTTCTGTATTCTTCTTTCTCTAGATAACCTGCCGCCGACACCTGTTCGGAATCCGTGCACGTAGATAACATTATGCCATTATTCATTTAATCTGGCTATTTCCAATATACAACATTCTGTCAAACATAGGCCCTATCCATTGGAAACTCTTTGTTGGAAGCCTTTCTGTCTTCACTAGTGCAGGGGACATCACTACCAGAAGTAGTGGATAGTAGTAGTATAGTAGGTGTAGTAGTAGTAGTAGTAGTAGTAGTAGTAGTAGTAGTAGCAGTAGTAGTAGCAGTAGTACAGTATAGTAGTAATAGTATAAGTAGGAGAATTAGTAGTATAGGTAGTAGCAGTAGCAGTAATATTAGTAGTAGTAATAGTAGTAGTGGTAGTAGGAGGAGGAGGAGAAGTAGCAATAATAGTAGTAGTAGTAATAATAATAATTATAGTAATGGTAGTAGTAGTAGTAGTGGTAGTAATAGTAGCAGTAGTACAGTATAGTAGTAATAGTATGAGTAGGAGAAGTAGCAGTAGCAGTAATATTAGTAGTAGTAGTAGTAGTTGTTGTAGTAGTAGTAGTAGTAGTAGTGATTGTAGTAGTGGTAGTAGTAGTAAGAGGAGGAGGAGGAGCAGAAGTAGCAATAGTAGTAGTAATAGTAGTAGTAATAATAATGATAGTAATGGTAGTAGTAGTAGTAGTAGTTGTAGTAGTAGTAGTAGAAGTAGTAGTAGTTATAGCAATAGTAATAGTAGTTTTGTTATTTCTATACTGCTACTTTTTCTTTGGCAATCTCCTAGTCTGCCAGAGCAGCGACAGGTATGAGCTAGAGGCCTCACCACCCGAGTTCATCAGCCAGTTTTTGTGTGTTTGACCACTTAACCTGGATTTGTGAAGTGAAGTTGGTTTTTTTTTTTCGTGTATAAGGCATGGCTCTCCTATACACAGGACCGACAGCTCCTCTCCGAATGACTTTGCAGAGAGGATAAAGTGCCCTGCCAAAGGGCATTACTGCCGGGCTGGGAGTCGAACCTCATGCATTTATAGATCTCCACAGTCTTATCCGCGTCGTCTGAACCTACTCAGACACGACAGCTCCTCACGTTTTCATGATTGCCGTCCGTTCACCCCAATCCAAAATCATTTCTCCCCTTCAGATAAAACACTCGGACAACAATGTTAGGAATTTTATTTAACGTTGCTAGTATACCGAACAATGATGAACCAATCAAATATGGATGTAGTAAGCTCATTGGATAACAGTCACGGGGTAAGGTCAACGACGTTTAAATATCATGATGCCACATGGTAATGTGATCATCCTAGCTATTATGGATGAAGCGCTTGATGCAATTCGGTTTGGCTTGACATACTGACACGATACGACGTGGGATCCCACTTGTTTGAATTGTGGACGATCTAGTAAAGTTTATAAGTCAAACGTCATTTGAACCTTCACTTATATCTTCTGAAATTTTACGTTGTTGCTGTAACAGCAACCGAGACTTTGCTCAATGTTAAGTAAATGTGGCACGTTTCAGGGTCGAGATCTCATATTTTGCAAATTTTCGGATTAGGACGAACCATCCTATCGGATATTCAAAGTGACCAAACACTTTATTGTTATTATTATTATTATTATCATTATCATTATTATCATTATTATTATTATTATTATCATTATTATTATTATTATTGTTGTTGTTGTTATTATTACTATAATTATTAATGGTATCTTTGTTCAACAAATCATTCATCGCAGCCAGAAGCTGAATTACAAAATGACTTTACAAAAATGAAAAATATACGTGTACTTTTCATTTTTGTAAAACTATAGGTACAGGAATAAACAGTGAAGAAAAAGTTATTGACAAATTCAGATAAACTATGGAATAAAGGGTTTATGACTGCTTACCTATATCTTTGGCCGTCTCCACAATATTTGTTTCCTTGATGGCAACTCCCCATTAATGAAATACATTTGCACTTTCGTGTTATTATGTGGAATCACGATAATTTATTCGCTTGTTACTAAAACAGAAACTTTCAAACGTATACATGCAGTCAAGCACTAGGTGGATATATTGGGGTCATCCCACGAGCCCTACACCAACGAGTCATACGGCCCACGAGTACGGCACTGAAAAAAGGTCCATGAGTCATACAGCTCATTAGCTCGACGTATAGGTAAAAAGCGCGTTCATTAAGCTCCGTGATGTAATGTCGGTCTAGTGGGCCTTTTTCTTTTCTTTTCTTTTCTTTTCTTTTCTTTTCTTTTCTTTTCTTTTTTTTCTTTTTTTTTTTTTTTTTTGCTTACTGTCCTACTCGTGGGCCATGTTTGCCTAGTGTCGGACTCATGGGCCTTATTTGAGTCGTGAGTGTCGGACTCGTGACGTGCACCCGATATATTTGGTGCCCGCTCGACAGGGCACTGTGTCTCCTCTTCAATGTGGATACTCACTAAATGGTATATTTGGTGAGCCTCTGGATCTCGATTAAAAAGTAGAATAAAATGAATAATTGTTTGCTCATAGCCGGGTTGTATATGATTTGGAACGTTCATAGGAAAAAAAAGAACAGCGATACGAAAATTCTTCTAGGGCAAAGAGGTTATAAGAAGGGAGACTGCTAAATCAAGAACATGATCCAACGCGGTGATAAACATTTCTCTAAGTCTCCAATACGCGTGTGTATTATGTTTTTCAAGTGCGATGACTGCTACTAAGCGTGATCATGTTCATCAGCGTATCGACATTAAAACCAAATTTTACTCGGTGTCCGAGATGTATGTGAGGCCGAGTCAGGCACGGCTCTCTCCCGACATACTTACTTTAATGAAAGCAAGAGAATATTAATCAGAGGGGCAGGCGACAGTTGAGGTGTGAATTTTCTTTAAGAGGGAGACAAATTGAAGAAAATTCACCAGATACTTGCTTTACTTTGGATTCCGTCGAGATCGCGATACCTTCACTGAGCACACGAACAAACTGCGAAGCATGCAAATGTCGAAAGAATGGTAAAACCCAGCCTTCGGAAAAGTTTTTCTCCAAATGTGTTCCGACAATGGAGCCGTAAACCATTCTCGCCCGGTATGTGTGAAGTTCTCACGACGTATGTGTGACTGTCGTATGTGCCATCGCTGAACATAGAGATGTTCTCCAAACCTTTTTTTTTCACAAAGATGACCGAAGGTTACCTTTTAATTTTGTATCACAAAAGGAAATTCATTGGAGACTTTGAAGGGCACGATGTTATCACCTCATCTAATCTGCGTATCTGGTTGGTACTGATATTATACTTTTCATGAAAATAATGTGCAAGACTAAAAATCCATGACGTTCTTGTTTTCTCTCACTTTTTCCGTTTCGTACATCCTCTAGCAAAAGGGTGTTGTGCATATAATCTCCATATCGAGTGTGGAAACGAAAATGTTACATTGAGTTACTCAAAGTTTATGTACTATACGAGTTTTCCCGCTCTGTAGTGAATACATTGTGGTCCCTGTTGCCCGTAAGAAGTGAAATAATCTCGTCAATCTACCAAATTGCCATTTGATAGACCTGAAAAGGTCCAATGAAGGAAGAACAAGTGACCAACGGGGATAATGGAAAAAGATACTCGTTTTGTGTAGTTACAATATTTTACTCTGAATGATCACGGGTCGATATTATTAAAGACGACAAGCGTGAATATATGTCACGTGGGGTAATAAGGGTAGAAATCATCCGTTGACAGGGCAGCCATTGTGTGAGGCGCTGCTAGCCGGGAGGATAGCCAAGTTTTAAAAGTTGTAAGAAGAGACAGTTCTAGGCGCCCAGATGATCACATTGTGATGATTTAATGATGTAGACTATTCTTGAGGATCACTGTAAATGCCAGTCTCCCAGGTAATTATTAGTTAATTAGATCAGGACCTGTGCTGTCAAGAAGGCATGTGACATCATGCTCGTTCACATTTCTGGCTTAAGAATTGGAATGTTGTTGTTAATTGCTGATGAAATTGATTGAATGTGAGTAACCCGCACTGCGTTAAAAATTGACAAGTATTGACTTAGTTTCGTTAGAATGAAAATACATTACAACCTCACATACAGTATAATACAGTTTCAAAGAATGATAATGATAATAATTGCATTTATATGGCACTTTATTCTGGTGTTTCTAAGCGCAGGGGTGCTATTCATACAAACAAAAACCTAGAAAACACAATAAGATTAGGACAACGCAAAACCAAAATTACAGTCACAAACGAAGAAGAAGAAGAAGAAAATACATGTGATACAGTAATACAATAATTAATAACTGACTGTGCGCCTCCAGAAAAAAAAGAAGAAATGACCATAGCTACTTATACTTCGATCATAAAGTAAAATATCACAATTATTTTTATTCGATGGTAATACAGTGGCTGTTTGCAAAAAAAAAATATTTTTTTATTAAAGATGATATCATTATGACAAAATGAATAAGGACTCTACTCGAAATTCTGCCTATTATGTGTAAGTCCTTAAGACAATCCTCTCTCTTTCTTCCTCTTATCACACACACAGACACACACAGACACACACACACACACACACACACACACTTATATCATATACATGTACATGCCAGTGGCAATACGTGATCATTTACCTTGGAGACGGCTTTGATGAGATGCGCGCATACTTCGAAGGAAACAAGTTAGTGAGAAGGTTCGTCTTGTGGGGATCGGTCATGTTTTCGAAATCGTGCCCGATTTAGAAACGATTCTTTCAATACCGTTTTTATCCTCCGAGAGAGCGGCATTAGGGCCTGACCTGTTTCCCATTAACAATTCAATGAATTTTGGCTGATTCCGGACGTAGTGGCCCTTGCTTTGGGTATTCTTATGGTATTTCTCACTTATACAGTATATATCTATCATGTAATTCGGTGTGTGTGGGTGTGTCTGTGTGCGCGCGCATTCTGTGTAAAGATAGGTTCCTGCCAGAACTGTAATAATAATTATTACATACTTCATATATAGATTCCTCTCATCTGATTGGTTAAAAGTGGAGTCATGAAAATAGCTGTGCCCCATTTTGGATCAAAATGACGTCATGATTTACTGTGCCCGGGGCATAGAATCAACTGTGCCCTGTAAATGGGTTTGGAGACAGTCGCAACCTCGTACACATAGATCACTCATATGTACGCACCAATGATACGACCGCCGTGCTGTCGACCAGCGTTGATTACGAGTGCTGTAAAAGAGACTAGAATCTATATTTTCGGTATCTATATTTTGGAATCTATATTTTCGGTATATAAAACAAATAATGACAGCTTGATATTCGGGGCACAGTTAAAATTATGTAGGCCCTCGGTGATGTGAAAACCATAACTATGCCCGAAGCTAAGCTGAGGGCATAGTTACGGTTTTCACATCACCTTGGGCCCATGATTTTAACTGTGCCCCTCATAGCAGTCATTATTTGTATAATGGTTGGGCTACGTGGAATAGCAGCGTTAACTGCAATAAGGCTATAGCTCTGCTAACTCTGTAAATTTGTTAAATGTTATAAGTATTATCATCATCGTTAAGTCTTATATGATTAAAATGTTCTTGCTCTTAGTTAAGTTATCATTTTGCTTTCCATATCAAGTGTAATCAAGTTTCACATTATCATATTTCAATATTAAAGCTTTTGTTCTTGCGCTCTATCAACACGTGTTTTTATTTGTGTGTGAAGATTATATTCCTTTTGTAATTTGTCAACTTCAGATATTATGACATAGCTACTTTTCGCGGACTGGCAGCTGGCAAAAAAAAAGGTGTGGATTCCACTCAGACATTAACATCACACCAACTGAACACGTTGTAAGTAAAATATTTTCTTCTTGAATGTAAATTGACGAATGTGTAAACTCTCCCTTCTCTGTTGCAACCACTCATGGTATGTTAGGAATCGACAGAATTGTTGTACTCAGTTCTTTTTTTCTTTTCTTTTCTTTTCTTTTTTTTTGGGGGGGGGGGGTATATTCTATACAGTCTATGTTGCCGAAAGGTCCGTGAGGATAAACAAATTACGCGAACCACTGCTGAGTATTTCACTTTAAGTTCCGTTAACCCAAGCCGTGTGCAGGAGGATGTGAATTAATGCAACAGCACGGGCACTCTTTGTAGCGCGACAGCTGCAACAAGTCCAAGATTAATTGGTAAATATGTAAATCATGTTAGTTAATCTAACTAGCATTGCATTTGTCTGTCACGCAGCACAAATTTCTTGCTGCTGATTTATCAACTGAAAATTACGGATTACATGAGGGAAAGAGAGGATCGAGGATGTACATTAGGCATGGGAGATGGAAGCAATACGAATGAGCAAGAATGAAGGATAGAGAAATGGTGAAAACTACCGAGAGCGTGGGAATGAAATAGGGGGATGAAGGGGGTGGTTATTGCTTCCAGCATCGAGAAATAACAGTCTGATCCTTTCCACCCTGAGATGTCCTGTCCGCCTTTACTTGAAAACCTAAACGGCTGATGTCAACCATTGCAGGCAGGGCAAAATACTTGTTGACTTTGCAAGCTATGGAAATATATTCCTGAACGTTTCGAAGTGTTTTTAGAAGATCTTATTTAGCCCTACAATGTGTGCTCTGAACTTACTCTTTACTAACAAAGTGCTTTTGATTTTTTTTTAAAGTCAATTTTTCACTCTTTCTGCGCTCTCCATTTATTTCTATCTCAACTCACCCTCTCTACCTATCTCTCACTTTGTACGTTCGGTATATGCGTGATGATACTCACATGCTTGGGCTTTGAAACACCATTAAAACTGGTCAGTCTCAACTCAGTTCCTGATAAGTACTCTATCAGAGCGGTGCATGTAGTTTATAACACGAAGATTTTGTTGTTCATCAATGGTCATGATGCGCTTTTTGATTACAATGACCAGCACTGACCAGGAAAATTGCCAGGCTTTCATAGCTTTCCGTTTTGACTCCCCTGATCATGCTGATATACATTTTAGGTTATTTATACAGATTCATGTTTACTAATCTTTAGATTTCGATGCGGTCAAACAAGAATTAATATAGGGACACATGATATGATTTGTCGCTTCTTTGAGTTTGATTGCTTTCCAAGTGTGTACATTTCTGAGGACTCACAGCCGGAAATTACGCCCAATACCAGTACCAATACAACGATGGTCAAATGACTAGCATAGTGGTTCACCTTCTTAAGTGGCAAGACGGTAATAATCAACTACCAACTACATTGCTACAAGTACTTATTATTGGCCTACAAAACAAACACGATAAATGAGAGTGGAACCTATACTTTCTTTTGAAGTTCTGAAGCATTGGTGCATCATGTTAGCTTACTTACACTGACGCATTATTCTCTAGGCCAATTAGCCCTGAATGAATGGCAAAGTAAATGGCAATAGAACACATTGTACGTTATTATACTCGAGCCAGTGCTCCGGTAGTCAGTGCTCTTGCTTTTTTACAGATCAATCTCTGATAGCTTCTTGGGGCATGAAAATGGAGGTAATTAAGATGTATATGACACATGGACTGCACCGACCTGTTCTTTATCTCACTGGGAACGTGGCGGTCAAAATCCGACAAACACGAACTTCTCGACAGCAGTGAAACAGGCCATCCATAAAGTAATGGACGGGAGCAACCGAGGTGTAGGGAGGATGGGGGATCATATGAGCGAGAGACACTTTTTTTAGGGAAGGCATTGAAATGACAGAGACGAAATACAGATAATAATAATAATACAGGGTGTTACTGGTGTTACATACTTTCGTATGTGCATGTGGAAAGGAGAGGAAAGGAGAAAGTGCAGTTTGCATCCAACAGAATAGACCAGGGGCCCGTTTCATGAAACTTGTTATCAGTGACAACTGCCACATTTCTCTGACAAATTTGCTCTCAGCCAATCAGATACAAGGATTTCAGTAGCTTGTCACAACTATGACAACTTATCGCTGATAACAAGCTTTATGAAAAGGGGCCCAGTTCGTAATTCCACTTTGCGCATGAGCAGATAAAAGGTCATTTTTACCAATAGGTATTTTGGTTTGTTAATTCAGCAAAGTAAACATCACTGATAGCATCATCAGAGATAAGCATCTGTGATGTGATGATTATTCATGTGAACCTTATCTAAATGGTGCTTGTCAGCACAACCACCTGAAAGCAAGCCTGGTATTTGGCAATATAAAAAAAGGGGGGGTTTGTTGTACATTTAATGCAAAACAATTAAATGGTGCCCGCTAAAATGTCAACTGGTCACCTGATCTCAACGTAAGTTCATTCTTTGAGCACGAATTCCATTTAAATTGTTCGTCGGGCAAGCTTAGGCATTATGCCGCTTTGAAAGTGAGTGAAGTGCCTAACCGACTGAGGAAAAAAAAACACAGAAAGGCTATTTGTACCAATGTGTACATGAGTTAATTACGAGCTGGTTTATAAAGACAATGGTCGAATGCCACCAGTCAGACCAACGATCATGATCTGCAGCAATATTAACAGTAATGTTTCTGCAAATGTAAGTTGGCAAGTTGTTACATGCTAAGCCATAATATTCCAGTTGGAATATCTAGTTATGTTAATGATGCCGCACTGTTCCAGACACGATATCATTAAAAGGGAAGAAGATGGCAGGGTGGGTTACCAAAATCACACAAATCGGTATTATAAAGACTTCGTGTTTAGCTTAGATGGGAAGTTATCGGAGATTTGAATTATAAAAAAACAAGGAACCGGGAAGCCTGTACTGTTGTGGACATACCGTGATTTAACGGAATTATCTAAAGAGTTAGAGATAAAGGGTGAGCGTGAACAGGCGGGCATTCGTGGAGTGCAGGGCACAACAAAGTGATTGCAGCGTCTCTCATCATACTGCAGTTGTGATGCAAAACTGAAATTGAACGCTAGCCCTGGCAAAAGAGATTTGTAAATGCGAGACATGAACTAAGCAAGTGACAACTATCAATGTAAAAGTCAGAAAATAAATGGGAAAGAGTCTGGACATTTTGGGGGATAGATTCCATAAGTCTGCTCTGGAGAAATAATGACTGTGTTTCTTGATATTGAGCAGTGCCGAAATGTGCTTCTCTAAACCAGAAAAAAAGTCATGATAAATTTGCACGTACAATATTGTTCCTTTCAAAATTTGCACAGAAGTTACGATATCAAACTTTCTATAATCAAGAGAAAATAACTGTACATTCGATCCATGTCATCTTATTTTGCATATTTTCTGCTCTACTGCTCTAAGATTAAATCCGGGCAATGCGGTAACCAACAATGCGGTGACTTGCTAATGGTTGCCGTGAAAACACTCATGCTCATTGATATTGTATTCGATAGATTATTTTATTATATCAGTTTACCTCATTTTGGAGTTTTCTCTGCATTGCTTTGTACGATTTAAACAAGTCAGTGTTGTAACCGGACACTTAAGGCAGTTGATTGAAATAAACATGATGAAGATACAGGCACCTATCAGTGCAGTAACCGATGGCAAAACAATATAAGACAGACAGGGATACGCTTAACTTTTGTTTTCGGCATGTATCATGTGTATGAATTCATGCACACCATATTCATACAGTGCGTATCAAAACAAAGCTATTCCAACTTTCAGGCATTATTCTTCAAAAAACACACGAAACTTTAAATCATACCTGGCATGTAAAGAAAGTGTAACTTTTATTCTTTTCACTGATACCAAATTCATATGTCAGATCACACTCATTGATGATGGAATTCTTCTTGAATAAGACAATGCAACAAAATTCACTTTTTCTAACTTCCAGATCTTGCATAAAGACACTCAACCCAACTTCATGCTGTCACCAGAGCAGGTCTTTTCACTACATTTTATGCATGTCTGGAATACACGAGGCATCTGTTGCATTATAACAAATGCCTTATCCGTATACCAAATTGATTGTTACTGAAGTGACTGAACGTGGTCACTCTGAAATGCAGTTTTTATCATGTTGTGAATGGATGTATTAATAGGAAATGTGCTAATGCGAAAGTCACAAAAGCTATGTTCAGACGAGGGCAGTTTTGGTCGGAGTAACTTCGGAGGAAGGGTCGGAGGAAGCTTGGTCGGAGTAACTTCGGAGGAAAGGTCGGAGTAGTGCCTGTCTGAACAAGGTCGTGGTAACTTCCTCCGGTCCGAGGAACTTACCACGACCTCTTCCTCCGACCAAGATACTCCTGAGTTTTCTTAGGATAAACTGTGTTCAGACGGAGGCAGTTTTGGTCGGAGTAACTTCGGAGGAAGGGTCGGACGAAGCTTGGTCAGAGTAACGTCGGAGGATAGGTCGGAGTAGTGCCCGTCTGACCTCTTCCTCCCAACGAGATACTCCTGAGTTTTCTCAGGAGTATCTCGCTACCACGACTAGCCCCTGCAGAACACCTCCCAGACGGCAACTTCGATGTGTTCTAGACTGTGTGGGTTGGCCTTTGTGGGAGTGCCCATGTTATCGAACCTTTTTCCTTCCAAAGGAACGTGAGTGGTAATATGTACATTCATATTGTGCTCAATGAAGACGTGGTACCGCAACTGGAGGAACACTGAGTGACAAGTTAACGGAACATTCAGAAGTCTCTGGTGGGTTCAGCATGATGCACCAGCTCATCGTCTTGTAGCGGTCAGCAATCGTCTAAGAGAACTCTTTGGAGAAAGAGCTGTTGCCCTCAACCATGACACTGAATTGACACCAAGATCATCGGATCTCGCATCTTGTGATTATTTTCTCTGGGGCTACTTAAAGAACAAGGTGTATGTGACTCCTCCTTATAATCTCCAAGAGCTGTAAGAACGCAATTGCGACGGAGTAGCTGCCTTGCACAACAACCCAGATATGGTGAGGAGATCCATTCAAGACATGGTCCGTTTCTGCGAGCTATGTGTTGAAAGGGCAGGTGGCCATGTTGAAGGCTATACGGACCATTAAAGGTAAGAGTAACCCTCAAGCCAGGGCTCAAGCCAAACCTGCGGTCGTGCAGGCTGGCCTTTTCATTAGAACATTTTCATTGACAGATCTCTTACATTTCAAAGTTCCTTCATGATAACATTCAAACTTATCATTGTTGTCTTTAAAGTTAATGTGCTCAGTCATGCATGAATTTTGTCAACACAGCAAGGTACCAATGGAAAGACGAGGAATTCTCCTTTCCTCACAACCATATTCGTGCTCTCCATAGTAAATTTAGACAATCATGAAATAGTAGCCCTGTAAAGTCGGATTACCTTTTTTTTTGTACTCACTGTATAGCAAAACGAAGGAGTAAAGCGCACCAGCTAGCTTCGTAAAAGGTATGCCCTTGTGTACGTGTATGGCAGGAGTGTACGGATGTGAGATTGATTATTTCTAGTATGTATTTCATTTGGTTAGAGACCTTCCGATCAGATGGTGTCTATGGCAGCAGCGTCCACGACTCATTCTTATGCTATCAAAGTTCTCTGACATTAGTCATGTTCACAAGACGTTCCGAATCTTAAAAATTCAGACGCATTCGAAAGTTATACTGGTCGATGATTACAACCATAAATTTCTTAGGGTTTACACTCTATCCACGAACTGCCGGGGGAGGGGGATCCACTCGTAGTTCAGATTCGTGTGGACACGCCAAACAGCGAACTCGAAAGTGAACCCTTTCCCCCTTAACTTCCGGGTCACCCTCCAGTTTGTGTTGTATACTATTGAGTTTATTGCTAGCGCTGCGTGTATGTATATTTTCCCCCTGTTCTGTGGTTTATCTTTGAGTGGGTCTCTCCTCGAAAGTTTAATCTTAATGATTAGGTGGAGTGTGAACTTGCATCGTATTAAAAAAAAGGCCAAATCGTGATATCGGTCTCCTCTTGTTCTGCGTGTGCGTCTCCACTACATGTACAAAGTCCATGGAGGTTGAAAGCAGTCACCGGCTATGACGAAATAAATGGCGGTGAATGGGATGGTGGACTATTTCACGATAATGCCAGTAAAGACTACAAACCAATCACCGAATTCTACAACTTCGAAGATTACCAGCGTCTTGTGAACCTAACTATTGTGTTGGATATGAGTACCAGTAGCAGCTCCGACATTCTAACCTACCGTTTGAGCAGTGGTGAACGAAAGAGCGCAGCAAGTCATAGCAGCCGCGGGGAACAACGAAACTGAGCTCATTTCGACGCCAAAGGAAACTTGAGATTGAACCCCATTTTTCATTTCAAGGGGGATGCTCCCGTGCTATATCTGAAAATACCTCTTTTCATATAGAAACACATAATACATTATTGTAACCAGGAAGCAAATGCTGATAGCTGGTAAAATGTGAATCTATATTCCAATCCAATACTTGGTTAAAGATAGCAAAATCATTACAGCATGGATTCTGACACATCAATCCACTGAAGGAGCACAAGGAATGACGGGAAAATGTGAATGTGATTTTGCTGTTATCATCATATTCTACTATCCTTAGAAAATGCACGGTGCCCACATTACGATCATCTATATTCTATGAAATAGAACGTACTCGCAAATGATATTCTTATCTTATTTCAAATGTTGATATTTCTTACATACCTGTTATAAACACTCACACAACACACACACACACACACAACAACAACAACAACAACTATAGTAGCAAAAAACAACAACAACAACAGATTAATAAATGACATGGGAATGCACCCTCCCCGAGACCGGGCATAACTTGCATGTTCCCTCTCGATGTCTTTTGTTAGTCACATTAATATCACAGAAACATGTAAGTTATGCTGAGTCGAGGGGAAGGTGCATTCCAACTTTTGTCCGATGTCTTTTGTTAAACATATCAGTACTTTCGCAATGATAGACAGATGATGTCACAACCAGAATCTTGGTTTGGAAGTTTTTTTTTTTTGTGGACGTATCCAAGTAATCTGAAGAAAAGTAGAAGAAAAAAAGTAAAATATATGGATTGTTTCCAGATATTCATTTCACCGCAAAAGTGATGTTAAGGGTATCATGAATCATTACAAATCAACATGCACTTGGATGTCATAAAACCTTTAACTGCACCACATCTTCAAGTACGATATCTCCAATTATAATTCTTGTGGCTTGCTTTGTTTTATGGCTTTGTAAGATTAATATTTCAAATACATATAGTGGTATATGCCTACACTGGCATATGAATACCTGTGCCTTCTTCTAGGAAAGAAAACCCCAGAGTTTAAAAAAGCGGGAGGAAGGATGAGAGGAACAGAAAAGGATGATCAGACTCAACCGGCAATGCCTCTTTCCATCGCCACCTACGATTAATCGATACGGGCGACCCCCGTGGCGTCCTAAATCGTTCCCACTGGATTATTGATCAGGATTTGTTCTGCTATTTTCCCTTCGAGAAGAATATCTAGACAGTGGTTAGAGATGACATCGGCAAAAGTGACGCATGGTTGTCGGGAAGGAGGGCTTATTGGTTTGATTTTCTCATTAATTTTCCTGCCTGGGCTGAACGAGGGAGACGGAAATCAAAACAACGCAAATTCTGACCAACTTGCTCGGCTTTTATCCTATGATTTCATCAAACGTATGTTGTGCAAATATTTGAATTAAGAAAACGTATGTTATGTAAACATTTGAATTACGGATATCCTTGGGAACTCGAAGAGGGAAGCCTGCCAAATTTAAGATGTTGTACGGCGTTCATAATGTGTTCGCGAGCCATGCAATTTTCCATTCCGATGGTCACAGTGTCTGCGTGGTACTTCACCACCACCATGACCGTAACTGCATGGTAACTTGTGGCAATTTAGGTATCCTTGTAGTGATGCGCCGTTAATTCAATAGGGCAAAACATTGGTTAGTTTTCCTTCGTTCATTTTCAGATTACTGGGAAGAGATAAAGTTAACAACTATTCAAGAACGACAATGCGATGTAGGGCTTATAATCATGTACATTGAGCCCGTTGAAGACTAGTCCCGCGAATTCTCAGGCTGGGGTAAATGAGAAATGTGTGTTATAGGAAAATCAGTCCGTCTTTATTAACTGGTTAATAAGCACAACATACATTAAAAAATATAATCAGAGAGACCGTCGACCGAGATCATAGTGATGACGATGATGAAGAGAGGGAGCAGTAGGGAGAATGGGGATGAGTTGGATAAGGGGAAGGATCACACGAAGGAGGAAAAAAACCCATTTCTATTGATTTCATCGATATGAAAATTAATAATAATAACGATAGTTTCGCATGTTTTCCAGTTAATCAATTAGTGTGTATTATTATTGTATTCATCTCGTCTGTGTGCTCATGTGCGTATTGTAAATAAGGTCCTCCCATGAGCCCGACACCCACGAGTCATACAGCCCATGAGCTCGAAACTAGGCAAATCATGGCTTCAACACTAAGCGAACAAGGCCCACGAGGCCAATGCTTACATTAAGCCCCATGGTGTTATGAGTGTCAAACTCGTGGACCTTATTTGCCTAGTGTCGAGCGCATGGGCTGTATGACTCGTGGGTCCTATGACTCGACGTGGGTCTTGGACTCGTGGCGAGTACCCGGATATGGTGTATAAAGCCTTTACAGGCATCCCACCTGTCAAAAATTAACTTTGCCTCCCCTGAAAATGTTATGATTAGTTTTTATGTTGGAATGCAAACATGAGGCTCTATGGATACAGATAGGGGAGAAGGAGGATGAAATAGGCTCCCGATGATTTTAGGGGACAGTCTACTGCGTCAGGTGGATTACTTTCAATTTCACGTGGATCCCACAATGTTTTTGTCTTACAATGGGAAAGGAATATGAGAGTGATAGTAAATGTTCAAAACAAATATGATAATCATATATTTTTTTTCACATTTCATGCGATTCCATGCTGCCTCACCACCATCACTTTCCTAAGCGTGAGAGTGAACATACCATAAAAATGTGAAGGTCAATCATAGCATGCACATGATAACACCCAGGAATGTGTATTAAAAGCAAAACACACTACATCTTTCTTTTATCAATGGCATTTACATTTCATATGAATTTCCACCTTTTACAAATCAACTTCAGCCATGATCGCTCGATTGCGCGACCGACGTTTACACAAAAACAAATGTGAAGAGACAAGCTTTCACGATTTTATTCGTGCTTTGCAATCAGGGATATACGTGACACGAATCAATATTGTATGGTACCCTGGAAAGTAGAACTGAACATAGAGGGAAGAAAGAAAGGTAATAACTAATTAACGAAGTATTTTTTCCTTACCCTTAAAGACATTTTCGGGTAATAATGGTATATATGCGCCTTGAGCACTCTACAGAGTGGATTTGGGGGAATATAAGTCATATATTATCATTGTCATGATCATCATTATTATTATCATTAATATTATTATCATTATTGCTGTTTACCATGTGAGCTTACGGTCGCGATATCGACACCCACATGTTGATCGAGAGTATGGTATATTCATTGTACGCAAAGTATGGCGCTCAACACGAGCGGTGAAGGGACAATTATTGTCTCAAATTTAGCTTTTTATTACACTACTTTAAAGCGCCGACTGACATTCTACATCGGCACTTATACTCGTTTACTTTAATATCCGTATAGTTATCTATCTTTTAAGATAATAAAGTTTACAAAAGCAACCGGAACCCATGACATACTCATTAGACTTTAAAAGGCAGATAACATTTCATGCGAAATACATTCTTTGAATATACAACCGATCTGTATCGGATAATCAAACTTCGGAGCAGTGATCATTAGAGTGATTTCCCAGTCGAATTGCAAGACAAATCATCCGGATGCTGATGGGAAATAATCTTATGCGAAATATACATCGCTAATTATCAGACCGCAGTGATCGGGAACGAAGATTCCACGTCTGTGCGCACGTGCGTAGACGAAGAGTGCTGTTGTAATGAACATGTAATGTTGAAGCAAATAAAACTGTACAACAAAATGAAAACGATTCTAGATGTTTGGCTATCTTGAAATGGTGTTACAGCATCGTGTCCAATTTATGAATTCCTTTGCAACATTGTTGAATCACGAATCCAATCGCAGTACTAATTTCCGGTTTTTGCCATCTTGTCAGAGCCAAATATCAATGTGTCGTCACATAAACAAATGTTTAACATATTTGTTCGAGATTTTTAGTTGAATACCAGTCTCATGTTGCACGTGTTACTGCAATGTACTCTCGCTCTTTTTTTTCTCTCTCTCTCTCTGTTTCTCTGTTTCTCCGCAAATTTTCTCCAGTCTTTGCCCATTGCATTATCTGCTGTGTTACAACAAATTATGTTATATCACACCCAACAATTTTAAATAAGTATGTTTTCACTGGGGGTAGTGTTCTAATGCGCTTGCTAGTATTTATGAAATAATGTTACACATTATCAGTTGTATACTGATAGAGCATAATACCTCAAGTCATTATCCTGCATAACCAAATATTATTTGTATTTGGACATGTGTCAGTAATTCCACAGTCAACAAAATCAGGAATTACGCGGATATGGCAATGGAGAGTGATCCTTGAAATCACTTCCATGTATAGCTCCATTCGGTAGTGTTTTATCACTTCGCAGATCTCGTCGACAATGCACTTTAAACGTTGTGGAAGAAAACAGGGAAAGTGTAAACATTGCTTATTTCATATGGCGGCTAGCGCCATTTTCCATTCTGATTAAATGCTCAAGATGCTTTACACTTCTGCTTTGCTGAGCCCTAGGGGCCATTCATAACTTTCCTTTAAACCATTTAAAAAGGACTTAAGCTTTCATACACATCGTGAGATCAAGGACAAGCAGGTTCCGTGCTAAAATAAAATAAACTAAACTGAACTGAACTGAAGAACGAAATCATGAAGTTTGACCAATTATTCACTCCTTACTTATACTTATAGTTATTCTTCCTATTAGCTATGAGCGATGGTGCCATGAGATTCATAATTCCTGTCGATAGTGGATACTGATTTTTATCTCTTATCTATCTCTTTTACTCTAGGTAGTAAATAGGAGGAAATCAAAGAGGCAAGGCAGTGCAGGTTTCCACAAAGCTGGGAAAATATGGATGATAGTGATAATATCACTTCATAAAGCGCAAAACGTATGTACATAATACTTATTCTTCTGCCCTGCACAAAAGTTTCTGATATGCTTGGCAATAATGCACATTTAAATTAGAAAAGTGTCTTTAGTCTTGATTTAAAGAGTTCTACAGTTTGCGATTTCCTGACTTCTAATGGTAAGTCATTCCACATGCAGTTTGGGTGCTGCGCAGGCAAATGCTCGGTTTCCCAATAGATTTCCAACAGTTTTCCTTGAAGCAGTAAAGTCGGATATAACCATTCAGATTAGATGGTTTATAGCCTTAAAAGTCTTCCATTTGTCTTAAGATATTGTACTTTTCTACAATTTAAGCTGTATAATTACCCTTTAAATGTCATCATTTCTAAATCATGACGACTTTGGAAGTATGTCTGATCAGACTGGAATTTTGTGTACAAGTCGATGGAAGCTTGTGAAACAACTGACATCCTTTCTTGGTTTGATTTGCATGCGGAATTGCGCTGACGTAATATTTCTTAAAAACATGTTAAAACTGCCCTTTATCGACTAATATCAAATGCTCACTTTGGTTTGTGAGAATTTACTCTTTCGTTTGATGTCATCTTGAAAAGGGAGTGAAGTTATCCTTGCTCATATACCCGGATCGATCAGATTCACTTGTTACGTCAGCTATAGCTGACTTCACTAGAGGAATTAAAACGGTAAGTATATCATGAATAATATGGTAAGCTTTTATTCACCCTTGGAATATATTGCTGGTATCTTATTGTGCCACTTATATTCAGCCAGTTTTAGTTAGCCAGTTGGCCAGTTTTAGTTTAGCAGAAAATTTGTTTCATTCTACCACTTGCGTTTCTAACTGGCTCAAAAACAATTCAAACAAAGCTTGGGTCGTAGATGTGGTTGTTTTGGTAGATGGAATTAAGAAATTAATCTCGCGAGACGTAAGGTTACACAGCAAAGTAATAATCGGTGGCGGCTGGGATATGTAAACGTTGACACCTCCTTATTACATCCAATTGAGAACGGAACAATAATCTACAGATCAGAGCAGGTTGCTAGCGATGCACCACATCTTTGATCTTAGTAAATTACGGGATACAGCAAATACCATGTTGATATTATTTGCGCGTCATACTTCTATGTCAAAAGAGGAATGCAACTACTAATTTGCATTTGTTGATGTAGAGACTAATGTGCGACTGCATAATTCCTTCATTTTCGCATGGTTGTAAACATTTTAAAAGCTCGTTTTGAGCCAAGAGTTACAAGTCATAGGGAAAATGAACAACTACTGGACAGTGGAGTACGTAAAAAAATGTTGAGTTCTAGGAAAAATAATACTTCCAGAAGGTAATTTTATGACAAGGTAATGAAAACAATCCTGATAAAGACTAGAGGATGGTTTCTAAAAGTTTAGGAAAAAGTTTGAACGTCTACCTAGCAGCGCACTCATGATAAAAAGTATAACGTAACCGTTTCCCACTTGTCCAACTATCTTATTACAGCAAAGAAAGAAGTTCATGTTGATAGATTTCCGTTTCTTTACATTAACTTGCACTGTATTCTGTGCTCCCTAAGACACATGATACATCATTTGATAAGAAAGAAAGAGGCGGCGCGGTAGATGACAACAGTTACAGGTTTATACATGTTAAGATTACAACGCAAAATAAATGAAACTGTCAATATCAATACATCCATGTATAATGTGGCTTACGACTTACCTCGCACATCGCAGTCTTTTATGATCAGACAATTTCACGGTTATGACGTGGTTGCATGTGGACGCTGGAGACCCACTTTTGCGAGCACAAAACATCGTTCCATGATAAGAATAGAATCGATCATAGGAAACACTCAAAATAAAAACTCAGCCATCCTTGTAATATTCATTTCATGCCAGACTTGACAAATACATCATAAGCAGGCGAAAACTTCCGTTGCAAGTTTTTTTGAGCTAAATTTAGGTCTATTCCATCCTCAGAGGGTGCAACAGCATTTGGCGAAGAATAAAACGAAATAATCTGGATCGCGCCGTCCGAAAGCTTTTTTATTTCTTTTATATCGCCTTTTTTCATTCTGCGTAGAATACTTATAATCTTTATATGTCAACAACTACAGGTCATAGGCCATTGTTTCTCTGCTCGATTATATGGATGTGTCAATTCTTCCACAGTTAGATTTTCATTTCTTCTAACTGGTTTGTATTATGTCAAATATTTCGTGAAAGGAAAAAAATCAAGCACACTAACGTAAGCAACTGTATCAAGAGTTAAAATTATCATATTTATCATCGAAGGAAAAAAATTGTGAGCTACAAAATTACGCTTCATTTCGATGACAAACAGTGACGGATAACGAACGTTCAATTCAACGACGATTATAGTAACACAGGTTAGAACAAAGACGGCAACGAAACCCTAATATTCTATGCAAATTGAGGCTCAAATAACTCATACGTTAATGGTTAGGGCAGAATATTATTTGCGTTACATCAATTTCAGTCATTTGAGGGTTGATGCTGGTAAATTAAGTTGAACTGAAGAAGAACTGAAATGAACACTATACACAGGAATCAAATGAGGCAATTGATAGGCGCGTCTTGGAGGAATCTTTGACTTGTATTACACGTCCATTTATCACAAGCACATGAAAAGTCAGTGCTGCAGTATGTGTCAGATAATTATACAGAATTCATCTGCCTCATCCGACGTTGAAATCAGTTGAGTATGTTTTACTAGAGTGCATGGTCATGAAATCGGTTGCGTAAAATAGACAAAGGAGAGAGAGAAAAAAAAGAGGGAGAATGAGAGAGTGAGAGAATTACAGGCCTGAACTTTCTTTCCACATTTTTGGTGGTTAAAATTCCTCCTCCACACCCAACCCATCCCATTTCTACACACCGGCATACACCAGTATTATCGTCTACGTTATAATCCTTTCCCCACATAGCTGAGTCTAGTCAGGGAACAATTACATGAAACTATTGTTTTGATAGACTAGTATACGCTAAGTACATACCTCTTGTTACCTTGTACAAGCGAGTTTTCGTCATCGATTGACGCGCCAGTGAGAATGTCGTATTTGTCTCGCCACTACTAATATGAGACAGTCTTCAAAGATCCTAGCCATGAAAGGCGCCAGTAAGCCTGTTTCTCCATCGTCCTCATCACGCTGCTGACAGCTAGGGTAAGCACTGCCCGTTTCTGTATTTGACCGGTCAATGTGTTGTCCTTTTCCCTTTCTTGTAGACATGTTCTTTATCAAAGCTCTGTACGGCTCTGCTGTATCTCTTCTCTCCTACTTTGACGTTGTTTGTTTATTCGTTCGTGAAAGGTCAATAATATATTATCTTCTTCATACGGATTTGAACTCAGTGTCGAAATCCACAGACGTATTAATTTTTTTAAATCATTTTTTATATTGAATCTGAGCAGTGATACGTATCATTCAGAAAGATGTATTTGAATGATACCTGTAGATTTGAAGGCACTATGTAGCTTAGTGATAATTCATTTGTAGAAAATGTCGAACTCCGCTGACTGAGCTGTGATGAAGTTCAAATGTATGAATAACCCTGCAGAGTACATTTTAAAGAAATATGATGTCACTTTCTAGAGGTCTGTGAACAACTATCACCACGCTAATAAACCCTTAACTACATTGCTAATTCTTACACTTCTGTCTGTAGATTTTGAGTATGGTGACTCCGAACACTCAAAGATTCTACACTTTTTGAAACATTTCTGTTTAATTCTAACCCTCACCCTTATATTGAAACAATATCAAAGACTCTTATAGCACGTAGGATCATGCATACTGTCATTAGTTTTTTACACTGGAAACATTGTTAAACAATACCTTCAACAAAAGACTGTCTGCTACCATTCATGCTTCGTAAATTCACCTAGTGATGGAAAGTATCTATTCTTATAGAATGCACTGCTACAATGATCTCAGCGTTCTGCTTTTCATCACTTTATTTCCACTGGTAACACCGTGGCATCATGATTTTTACATCAAATTACATTTTAGTTTGGTTGCAGTGATCTTAATTGAACCTACATACAACATCCTGAAATTGAATATACCTTCGCTTATGAAAGAAAAAAAAAAGTGTCCAGCACAACACTATTTTTATATATAGCTGAACCTTGAGGGTGTTTGTCTTGGAATATCTGCCTCTCACGCATGCAAAACGTGCAGTCAGTCAAATCAGTCATGGCATCGTACATGTGGCATACATGAATCACACTGTAATCCTTGATTCACAGTCTGTCCCTCCCCCTTCTCTGTCCCTCTCTCATCCTCTCTCTCTTTGTCCCCCTTGTTTATTACTCCTGTTAGCACCATCTCGTTGATTTTGCTTTTGTCTACTGCATGTATCATGATAATTCCAGACTCGATATTCCACTTAGCCTTCCAAGTCAAAAGGCTGTGGTTATCCAGGACTTGCGCATTAACGGCCATTGAAGCTTAATCAAGATTGAGTGGTTCTTAATACATACGGAACTCACTGGCTACCTGCGGACAGGCGTATTTGCCGATAAGACTCGAGACAGGGCTGTGGTGGTAGTCTGGCATAACTGAGAGCGGTGAGAGACTAAGATTAAGAGTGACTGACAGATAGACAAGCACTAAGCTGCATAGACAGGCAGACAGAGACAACGAATAAAAGATATAGCTTGCACGTGTTAACTGCGAAGAAATTGTAATATAACAGTATAGTGACTGTCAATCGCGTGTTAGAGACTCCTTGGAACATGAAGATATGAAGATAGATATCTTATACTGACTAAATGAGCAAAATCACATTCAATGTACTACTAACAAGATAGTAGTGATGTGAAGCGAACAGTAAGCAATGGAAACAGAGAAGCCTCCATCGGTTTACCCTTTAGAAACACATCAATAACAGCGGATCCTTGAATACAACTTGTTACTATAAGAAGCCGGATTCTCTGTCTGAAACAGACTGGCACAAAGAGCTAAATTTAATGTACGACAGTAATGTCAAGAAATCATGCGCACTCAATTCTGATGAATAACGTCTTAACCCAGGCGCCTAATGACAAAAAAAAAAAGTACCAATATGACATTAATGTGTTTTATTGCTGGATACTGATTCAGTTTTCGCTGTATAGATGATGCGGGATGATAATGTGCGTGTGATGACATTGATAAGATGCCGATTGAAAGGAATGGTTTATAACGGAAGGGAGGGGAAAGTCTTGCTTTGTAATCAAGCCTGGATCCACACAATCACTCTCTTGTCAAGCAAACATACAAATGGATCCAGCGATGTTTGTTCTCAGTTCTTGATGGTTAAACACTTAGCGACGATAATGAAAGATGATAATATGAAACCACTGCGTTTCACATTACCCTGTTCAATCCATATAGGGGATAGACATTAGGGCATAGACAATGGAAGAGACAGAGACACGCCGAAAGGCACACACCACACAAGGAGAGAAATAGAAATCAAACCAGTAGTACCCCTGATTAGTTTTCAGAAGGAATTACGAATGCATCGTGAAAAGTATCTCTGTTTTCTTATTGTATTTTCTACACATGCATTTTTTTTCTTACCATGAGTTTGACCAACCTTCAATCGTATACTGTTATCAACAGTCATTGAAAAGAAATATATAACTATTGTCTTACACATTTTCGAAACCTTTCTTTGTGCATTAGCAAACATAATGCATAGGTAATTTTATCCTCATTGGCAACGCATTACAGGTCTTTGAATAAGTCAGATGACAAAATGTATCTGTTTTTATTATAATACTTCCTCTGATAACATAATGACGTAAGAACTGAAAAATAAATGAAACACCCACATTGTTCGATGGAATAGAGTAAGGATGGGCATAGTACATGAGCTCTGTCTGATGTCTTTATACCATAAGCCCTATCACTCTTTGCCTTTGATGCGATAATGCGAGATAAAACAGAAAACTAATACCAGATGCAGGAATTTAGCTCAGAGAGTTCTTAGTGTTGGATGGTGAGGGAAGGAAACAACAGATGATGCAAAGGATAAGGATAATAAGGGATTATCAATACGAGATATTGATGAAATACTGTACTAATACAGATCTACAAAAACAAAAGTCATATAAACATCGACTAAAAAAAATAACGTATGAGAAAAGTGCAAGAGCACAGTGAGCGTATCGTTATCTTCAAGCTTAAACTTAAGTTTCGTGATTCGGTCATGTCGGCAATCAGGTGTAATGGACCTATTACTGAGGCCGTATGAAATCAATGCTCTTTTCCTCCTCTCTTTTGTTTGCTTTTGCCTCAGGGCGTATACCTGCCCACCTACGGTCAATAAGAAACGCTGACTTCAAACAAAGAGCGATTCGCGATGAATTAGCAAGGTGAACGAATGAGCAGTGGGATAAAACGGGAAAGTACGAGAGCTTATCGCTTTCCTTGAAAAGCCACAAAAAAAAGTAAAAAATGGTTTGTCAAGTTCCATGTCGCTCTTTCCAACAAGGTTGTTATTTCATCTCAAATTTAAGTAGAAATCCTACGGTCTTGTGTATGCCATTGAACATGTTGAACATAGACTCTCACGGAAAATTATCTCGATGAACATGATTGTTGTGAATAAAGCACTCAGTGTTCAAGTTACTGGATTTTGTAGAATTAGTGTTTGATTTCGAAATCACGTATGATTATTTAAAGAAAAAAAAAACTAGGAATAAAGCATATGTAAATGTAGTTATTTCTTAAGCAAAAGTTTGGCGCATTCACTATTCTTGAAGTCCAATACTCGTCCCTAAACATTGTTAAGATAAGTATTTTTGTATACTATCCTGTTGCTGTTTTTGATTAGCAATGTATATTTGATTTTTTTTTTCATATTCAGTATTGAAGGCTTCGTCGTAGGAAATCTCTTAACAATGAGTCTGTAAATGAATGATTTGATGCAAGAAGGAAAATTGTTCTTGAGGATTATATTCCTGTTCTGAATTTTTCGTTTTCATGTGTGTTGCTCCTTTAAATTTGACAGCCTAGAGTAATCGATACGCACGAGCAAATATTTAAACCTCTGAAGCCTGGAGGTCTTTGGCACGGTTGTTAGTGATGCTCCGTCTTTCAGTTTCACGTATTATCAAGTGACAACGGGAAAAGAGAAAGTTTCCTGACGAAATGAAGACAAAGAAGTAGAAGAAGTAGAAGCAGAAGGAAGAGGAGGACGCGGAGGAGAAAGAGGAAATGACAGAATGGACATTACAGTAAAAGAAGTACAGTACACTGTATATCAATATATATGTACCATAAGTTGTGAATTATGTGCATGCAGTTACAGATGTCATCATGCTTTATTAGAAGAGATAAAATCAGACAAAAACAAAAACATGTCAATTTGATTATAAGTGCATATGATTCTGCGTTTCATTTTAGCAGAGATATAGGCACGGGTAAAAATGTGTTACAACACATGGCTCTTGGCTCTATAATACTAGCTAACTACATGGCTGATGGCATGCTCCATTATGCATGGAGGCACTGTTCTGCTCCACCCTGCCCCCTCCCCAGTCGTATTTTTTAAGTACGTAGTGGCTCATTTACTTCACTCGATATGCTTTCTCATTTTCCTCTTCTTTCCAGCTATCTCTCTTTCTGCTTCACTCATCTCTCTCACTGAATGTTTGCGATACGTGCTCTTTTCAACATGCACGCGAACAGTGAGGCATCCAAGAGAAGCACTTTGTACCAAATACTGTGTTTATTGATCAATGGCGGCTGTTGGAGCTCCTCCTGAAAGTTTGCTTATTTTCATTCCCCTTTCATATTTCTTTCTCCGCCTGACTGTCTCTTTTCACTTCTCAATCGCCTTTAATTTCACTTCGTCCAATCAACACAAGCAACGCACAGCTCTTTCCATGTTTTTCATTATTTGAATTTGATTACTGGGTTTACGATCTTTTGATATTGTTCCTGATCGAAAAGCAACTAATCACATAGTTGTTTGATTGCATTTTCACCGAGCTGTGCTAATTCAGAAGTTAATGTCGATATCAAGTTCGCCTTTCAGGTAAGTTAATAACGAACAAAAAAGCTTTTTGTTCTTTGAAAGATAAAACGAAAGGGTTGGAGGAGAGGGAGATTTAGAGACGGACAATCAGAGAGACTGACGGAAAGTGTTTAAAAGTCCCATGACTTGCATGATTATGGGCAATTATTTTGAGTGCGCAATCAATCATAGTGCAATTCCAGTCTCACTTGAAAATCACGTGCACCAAGACACGAATAAACAGATAAACACACACACACGACACACACACACACACACACACACACACACACACACACATAAACACACAAGCATACATAAACCAAGCGAAACAATGCAACCACCCTCACTCTATACTCTGTCGTCATTCTCAATACGTTCAGTTAAGTAGTGATACCTTATACATTACTCTAATTACACTATGTATGTAATGGAATATTCGCTTTGACAGTTTAAAAAAAAAACCACACACACACACACAGACACACACACGCATTATAATTTTTCAGGTTATAGAGTTGCTTGCTGAAATGATATTCAGTTGCAATTAAAAAGGAACAATAACATACGCTGTATCTTACAGATCCAGAAAGTTTGTATATTCAAAAGCGAATACCGATATATTATATATAGCATCCGCAGATCTGCAAAGTCGACGATGAAGGGCTTCTATACGAATATTTCAATGCAGTGTGTTTTGGCTTCTTTGCACTGTCAAGGCGGTAAATTTTGTTACACACACAGACGTGCAGAAGCACTCCGTGCTCCTATTAAGACCGTCACTGCATGTAAATCTTAACACGTGCACTTTCAGATCATCGGCAGTAGATACGAACACTTGAATTTCATGCCTTTTCATTTTTCCCAGAGGGCCTTACTCTTTGCTTCTGTGGTATCCTTTTGACTTTCTGTCACTCACTTTTATCCCACTCCCTCGCGACATTAAACTATGGTGTGGCCCCATTAGCAGTACACCCAAGATATATTTGATTTTGGCGTCACTCCAGAGCTATACTTTGTCAATCGTTACTTGTGTCTGCAAGGCAGCCAAGCTTCACGCATATCGTCAACTAGATCAGCCCATATAATTTTTGTCTTCTTGTCACCAAAGAACGCAGCAAAGAGATATCTATAGAACGTTCACGCTTGTCTTTACTGACCAAAAAAATTGTTGCATTTTCAAAATCGATTATAAGTTGCGGGATGAGATAAGCGCCTCCTTTTCGGGAGGCCGTGACTTGAATATTATCATCAATAAGATGCTGATTGCTAGGCAGTCTGGCTGAATGGTATACTTACAACATTTTCCCGTCATGTCTTTCCGTCTGTCTGTTAATCCTTCAGGCTGTCAGTGGGTCAGGGATTCACATGCTAAGTTATGCGCATAAATCAATGTTAAACAGTGAAGAAACAAAACTGTGTGTCAATCAGTTTTCTTTTTTTTATTCGTTAATTAAGGAATGTAAATCTGTCAAGGTTTCCATTTGAAACACTACCTGCTACAGAGATAGATAGATAGATAGATAGATAGAGAGAGAGAGAGAGAGAGAGAAAAGGGGACTCTACAAAAATACATACTTCACAGCGATTATAAAATTCGAAATTACTTATACTAAGTGATAATAGATATGAAACGAGAGAAACCCAACAAAGCAACGCACAAGAAACCACATTGACCATTCCTCACACTCGTACATTACTTGGTCTGCATTATTTCATGAATTTTCGTATTTTCGCATATATATTACGACTATTCATACACATTCATGCATAATTCCTATTATCTCTAGGTGATAATCTATTTTAGTTCACGTTCAGGTTCAGACTTCATATGATTTCGTTTGTTGTCAAACACATACAGCCGGGAACAGGGTCACGAAGGCCAAAAGTTTGGTAATTAAAGCGCAGTCTTAAGCAACGTTATCGGATGTTCCAGAGCACTTTATTCGTACGCACGCACACACACACACAGTATTGAAACGTTGCCCTTACGCAAGAAGATGCAATAACAGATGAAGAGCAGATATTGTAGTGTAATATGATTAATCGCAACTTCAAAGAGACTGTAAGCTAGCCCGTTTCATATTTCATATTTTGATTTGTGTTAACTTTTCTTATAATATTGTGTGGTCTATCCGCTCTTGAATAGAAATTAAATCGTATTAATCAGGGATATCTGAAATATACCTTCAATGAAACCCACTTTTCTAGGTCATGACAGACCTGTCCGTGGAATCAAATCGTTCATGACATTCTAATACCACAGGATTATGATGACTTCCTCGTATATCAAATGAACCATTGAACATACTTCAAATCATGTCAACACTACCAACAAGCGCCTTTATGTGAAATCCATCACTTTCCCGTCTCTAAGGTCCCCATCATAATTCGATTATATGATCCTTTTTACGCCCGCGGGTCTCCCCTTGATGTCTTCACCGCAGTGACGCTTTGTTTGCCTGGGCATGAAACTCACTATCGTAACTTTGTCTACATTTTTGGGGGGAATGTTTTTATATTAATCCTACACTCCAAGATATTTCTGTCCCGGGAATTGGTTTCTGGCTTTAGAAGTTGAAATCGCCTTTCCCACATGTTTTGTTCTCTCCCTCTCTCTCTCTCTCTCTCTCTCTCTCTCTCTCTCGCTCTTTTCAATTGGGCCAGTCTAATATTTTGAAATTCATATATTTCCAGTCCATTTCATTTCTTTTAATAGAGTGAACGCCTTGGAAGACATGGCTTTCCTCTAACCATAAAAGTCTGAGCCAACTTTGAATTACCTCAGTTGTTTTCACTGTTCATATACTGACCAGGAGAACACAAAGTAACACTAAAGCTGAGGCACTAAAATATAATTCATATCAGGAGGGAATCTAAAGAGGGGGTGTAAGGGAGAACTCGGAAGTTAGCATATCTTTGCCTGACAAGTACGCCACTACCGTCTTCTAAGCTACACTATAACTGGAGCAGCAAGACACGTGCAGCACTGCCTTTAGAATGATACTCTACTTCGCAAACATTAAAGAAATTTTGCATAATCAATGAAGATGAAATGTGAGTATACATCCTACACACGCAATTATGATATGATGAGCATGATAACGATTATAATGATTATAAAAGTAATGATACAACGCTATTAATGAAAACAAAAATAATAATGATAACGATTATGGCTACAATGATGATGATACCGTAGTAAAATTGATGCTGATATCGACAATGATAATATTTACAATTAACCCAAACTTATATATATAAGATATCATGCGAGACAGGCATCGTTTTAATGTTGTTATCAGGTAACATTTTTTGTAGATATATTTAGACAAATTTACTACAGGTAGATAGAAAGACCGTCCTTTCCTATACAAGAGAAAAACAAAAACGTGACTTTGAACTGAAAAAAAAACACCATGAAGTCTACTGAGATCCCACGTTCACAGCGTTGCTTTCTCTTTGTTTACATGTTATGATTTACTATTAAATTCTAGATAATTTTGACTCAGACGAACGTACACATAGGAGTCAAATCAAGCAGAGAGGCAAATTTATCATTTATTTGTGTACTCTTTTCATATGCCATTGTTTTGAGGACTACCTGTATTTTGTTATTTCATTATTATCAACAAAACAAAAGGTCTGGGTCTTTACCCTGCTCTAGAGGACATGTCAAGTTGCCTTGTGATGACCCGAAGGCCAGTTGTGTTGTTATTATCTGAAAATGGTAGAGCAATAAGTGCTGAATAGAGCTGCCGATCCATCAAGAGCGATATTGTGTGGAAAAGGTGTGAAAAGGTTACAATAAAAATATATTCTTGTCTGATTACCATTAATGATCACAACGCTCGGATGTCATTTATCGTCCTGATTCTAAGTATCACGACCTGAAAATGACGTCTAAAGGAAACGTATTCATGGTCTTCATATCGTCATACCAGACGCTAAGTAGGCTAGCAGCCAGCGTGTACGTTCCTCGTCCATCGCAGTGTATGTATAATGTTCACCCTTTCATGTACGTGACAGCGCAGATCAGGAACAGATGCTAGCTGGTGCTATAAAGAATCGTATGCTTTGTCACATTCAGCTGTCCCATCCTAGGTATATGGTGTGTTGTTCGGTATAGCAATGCATTTAATACTGGAAAACATGGTTTGTCAAATATGTAGCTTAGTACGGCAATGAAATTCCCGGATGGCCTACACAGCATATGGGTACTCTTTAAACAGCTTGAACATTGTCTGTCCAATTTTGGAGGCAAAGCGATGCCTTCTTGGTCTGTCCAGGGAGGTACTAGGCGCGCTCGCATAATACCTCCTTGGTCTGTCGTAGAAGCAGCCACCTGGTAGCCTACACACTTCACACCGTATCTTTGGTCACCTTCAATAAAAGGTCATTACAAATATTTACTTCATCTCCAACCTTTCCAGTAATTTTTGTTTAAACGTTATGTATCATTAGCATTTACATGATTGAAATAACCATTTTCATCATTAGTTACAAAGCGCTATCATCATATCAATCATTAACACACTCCTGAACATATCTCTTCCCCAGATAATTGTTTACGTGTACTTAACTTTCCGTATCTCTTTTATGCTATTCAATTAATGTTTTTGTTGTTTGACTATTTGGTATTAACGCTGTGATATAGTTTATGCCATAGAGAGCGTACCAAATACTTCTTATTATTCTTATTCTTATTATTATTATTATTTCATTATTATTGTTATTATAATAATAATAATTATTATTATTATTACTGCTACTACTACTACTAATATTATTATCATTACTATTATTATCTTCAAGCAGAACGTAAATGACGCATCACATACAGGTAGATTCGGAATGAGTACAACATGATATTAAAATAAGAACGTCAACAGGAAAGCAAATCACTTCCTCAAGTTCCTGCACGTTTCGCTCAATGGCAGACTAATTGACTAACGCACGTGGTACACAAATTAATACTCGCGAATACAGATTAATATAATGAGCTGTAATTGTTAGACCTACAGCGACTTCCAGCGGAAGATTCTATGTATTCTGCTGGATAGAATAGTATTTTACTACAAGTACGTATTGTTTAAGTTTTTTTGTCTTTCTATTTTTATTTCTTTTTCTTTCTCAAAGACTGACTGGTCAACACCATTGGTACTTTGTCTTGTACACAAGAATTGCAGTCGTTCAATGTCATGAAATGTTAGTTGGTTTATACGAGACATACAATGAAAAGGAAGGACCGAGGTATACTAACTTGAAAAGAGAAAAACGTATTCGTGGAATTCTTCAGTGTAGAAGCGAAGAAACGTTTTAATATTTGAAGAAACACAACACAAATACAAGATACTGACAGACTGAATGAGCGAAGTCTTTTACGTATTTGATAAATTACTCCGCGCAAAAGATACTCCCGCTCCGCCTTCGAACACTTAATAGCCCACGACATCGGCACTATAAACATTGTTGATTGCAGGGCTGCTTTCTCATGGATGTTAATCTTCTCCATGCATGCTCAAAACGTCGAGTGTTTGGAAAAGGTTGTATTGATGATTTTTATTTATCTATTCATTCATTACGTTTACAAACAATACATAGATTTCGTAACATAGGCCCTACATCTGCAGATCAGACAATAGAAACAAAAATTACAAAATCCCATGTATACAATTTGAACTACGAGATGATTAAAATTACAGGATACACGCTAAATAAGTCTAAGGTACATCATACTCATGTTTGGATAAAAATGTGTGAGAGAATGTACACAAAAATAGATGGTGGGGTAAGACCCCAGAAGAGAAGTATGTACGCACACTTATACGCACACACACATGCACACACACTATAAACACGAAAGTACACCTGGACAAGCATGCGTTCACAAACTAACAAATAGAAATGAAAGAGAAGATAACCGACAAGACCGTCATAAAAATGGCATGAAATTGAAGGGGAAAAAAGAATGTGGGTCCTGCTACAAAGGAGAAAATATCGAAAATCAGGAATTACAGAAGAGACCGAATGGACCCGTTAAACAACATGGCCGAACAGTATAGATCATTGTTGATGATGATTATGATGGTGAATATCATTTATTTAGCTAGAGTTATCTCAAAACAAAACAACAGTCAAATAACAACAAAAGAGAAAAAAATACATTGAAAGGCACCCTTCTCCCACAATATGTCACGTATTATTCAACGAGTTGCTGGAAAAGCTGTAAAGGTATCAAAGTTGTTACAATCCCGAACTTGGAATGGTAGAGAGTTCCAAAGCCGTAAACGAACGAAGAGGAGGCTCTATCCACATATTATGTTTTTAGACTGGTATTGGGCATTGTAAAACTAAGTCCTGCACAACGTAGTCCTGGCCGCAGCTGAGGTACACTGATTAGTGCAGATATGAAACTAGGGGACAAGTTATGGGGAATCTTATAAGTAAGCAGCAAGAATTTTTTTTTTTTACTCTGAATTGCACAGGCACCCAGTGAAGCTCAAGAAGTGGTGGTGAGATATAGTCAAATATCCTGGAGCCAGTACGAAGGTATGAAGCAGCATTCTGTACAGCCTGGAGACGTTTTATGGCTGATGAAGGTAGGCCAGCAAGAGAACATTTTGCAGAAGTCCAGCCTGTAGGATATCAGAGTATGAATGATCTATTTTTTTTTTGGCGCACTTTGTGTTAGAAAGATAATACTTTTTGATTATCTATTAATGTATGATGTCACCAGAGTACTGTAAAAGTATGTGTAGTTGGAGTTTGAGCTTATGTTTGAATACGTGCGTAAAATCCGGGAGGTTGTTGTGATTCAGAATGTAAAGAATTCCCAAATTTGAGGCCATCGAAGATGAAAGTATTTAACAATGTTCTTAGGTTACTTTGGTTTTCATGCTACATACTACTTTGTCTACTTTGATATTTCTGAATCTCTTTATTTTTCTTGTTAAAAAAAGACTTAAGGACTGTAAACCACAGTCAAAATGAGTAGCGCAGGATATTGTACAGGTGTGCATCTCCTTACCTGTCTCTGTCTGCCCCAACCTAACTACACAAGCACACACAAACACCCACTCACACGCACACACACACACACACACACACACACATACAGTGTGTCCCCCCCCCTCTCTCTCTCTCTCTCTCTCCCTCTCTCGCTCTCGTCTCATCCTGATATTAGCACCCCGGGCGCATGGTATCTATGTCAAAATCATTCCTCGACCTACAAGAAGAAGCGCGTTGATGCACGGTCTTGGTAACACACATTATCAATTCTCAAGCCAATTTGTTAGGTGTCCAACGACAAAACTATCCTGTAGAAAAAAAAAAACCAACTCATAATCCGTATTTTAGAACCAGCTAACACTCGAAACTCGACAAATATTGCGGGTTATCATGACTGAAATCTATGTCCTGCCTAGAGGGTCCGCATCCCGCAGAAATAGTTCACTGAAACACTCTATCCTCTTAAACGAACCAATGAGGATTACCGTCTAGTTTAACAGACATAGGTATCCACGTGAAAGGCTCTGAGCTATGATAAATAGAAGTAGAGTTGTTTATCTTCACTCAGATCGTTATTCCGACAATATATTGCTAATGGACCAACGTAATACATTTCCGTTAACTGTGTTGCGTGTGTACGCAAGCTATCCATGAAGGGATAAGTTACCTGCAGAATTCTAGATAAGACTAAATCGTACATTTCTGAGAGATTCTGATTAGATATAACTCAAGAATAAAACTCATAACATTGCATTATTTGACATATCAAATTTCGGTTTCGTTGCTGTTTCGTTTGATGTTTTGTGTCAACATCGTTTGCAATGCCTTGCATTACAATTCTATAAAGCCTACGATAAAAGACAAAAATCAAGGTCACGTTGGCTGATTTTCCAGTACACCTGAATATCTTGTTTTGATCAGAAGTTCATAGGTGAAGTTTAGAATATTAAGGATAAGTATAGTTACAGTAAATCCTCATTTCTGTTTTTATTTTTACTTAAATCTTTTACACACGTTGTGCTTGAAAGCGTGCATAGAAACCCTGCAGTAGGCTTCAAACAGTCAGCAGCAGCATTGGAAATGTTCATGACCAGGATGCGCTTAACTATTATAATTATTATAGGACCTGTAATCTCTTCATTGTATGTGAGATGAGGATTTCAATCCCCTCTCCTTGTTTGAGCATACTAAATAAGGCAGTATGTTATAACAGACTTAACACTTAAATCTTTTCTTTTATTCCCATTTTATTTTCTGTCACGTGTTTCAGTATGTAAGGACAATAGAATTTGATTAGTAGTTTTTCTTCTAAAGCTGAGAATCTTTTCTCTTGAGATCTGATCAAACTATAAAAAAAAAGATGGCAATAAGAAAAGAAATACATGTTATCCATACTGCCGGAAGCGAAAGGGCAGTGAACATATTGAAAGAATGCAGTGAAGATATTGAAAGATAGACTTTGTTTCTATCCGTATTGCACAAATTTGACCTCTAACCCATGAAAGCCGGCCCAGGGCAGGCTTTCCGTGAGGCTGACTTATTAGTCTTTCTGAAGCCATTCACACATGAGCTTTGAAACGGCTGTTGGCATATTTAACAGGGTATCAAAGTCAAAACCACTCAGTTCCAGCTCACTTATGAACGGTAACTTCCACATGTACCTCCTTCACCATTCACACATCTCCTTCTTTCTCAGCAGTATACGGACACCAAACATTGTTACGTTTTGTGTGGCCATAATATATTTGAAAGTATAGCATTGCACAATTTAATATGACCATCAATATACCTACATGTGTCATGTATAAAACAATAAGGAAACTGTGTTTCGCCATGAGAGACTTCAATCGAACATGCATTATCCCTTCTATTTACAAATCCCAACCATTTGTTTGCCTCGCCATGTATACTCTTGCATGTTTTAAAAACCTATATGAAAATGGTTTCAAAATCATTGAGCATTTGCAATAAAACAATGTGTACGATTTGCCATGATATTTCACTTAGGAAAGTTTCAGCGTCTTCTGAAACTACTAGAAAAGCTAATTGTTTGGCATATATTTAAAGGTGCTAGACGCAAATTTAGCAAACAGTCACATCACGTGACCAACCCAACCAAAATGATTGGTGACGTATAAACACGGAGTCGAGATCAGGCTCAGAGTCTGCTTTCCGATTCTATCCAGCTATAGGAGAGCGCAGCTGCAGTGGTGCGTACGACCCTGTAGTCTTCTGCGACTGGCATCGAGCCAGGCAGCGTACGCTGGCGGAGAAAACTTAACTGACCATCCATAGTCACAGCCATATATAATTTTTACTCAAATCCGCTTTTAGGTCAACGAACCTATTCATTCAGACTAGTCCGATTCTTAGGAGTCTGCCGGGGAGAAACAATAATGTTTGATTACCGTAATCTGATGAATTATGATGTAAAAATAATATGCAAAAATCGGCCTTTCAATCTTTCAGCCAGTGGATGGTAGTACTATTTCCAATCTTTTAAATTGTTTTCTAGGGTGAGAAAGTGAGAAGGGGTGTGTGTTGGATTCCAGAGTCCTAGGATCAGAATTTGGTGTAGGGTTAGGGATATAGGGTTTGGCTCAGTATTTCTTTTAATAATGTTCCCCCTAAAGCACCACGCCAAATTTTTACTCAATTCCCATCACAAGTGTCGCCTTCTTTCACAATGTCGGATTACAGCAACAGCAACAATCAATCAATAATATGGGGGATACACAAGGAACTCTCTCTATCCCACAAGTTCGAAGTTCATTCCCTGTATTATACGCATGAAACCACCAAATTTCACCTCTCTCTCTCTCTCTCTACACGTACCTGCTGGCTTCAGGCAATTGCTTCTATATGTGTGTGCATTTTGTTGATAGAGATGACAGCAAGGATGCGCATGTGCCTATTAGTGAAGCATTTGTGTGCTATGTTTAAGTTGCCACGTGTATGATATAGGCAAAGGCATTCGATGGAGGTTTGATCATTCCTGTGACAAACCAGAACGTATTGATATGTGTGGTCACATTTGGCAAACAAATTGCTGTTACTCTCGGTTGAGTTAGGTTACGTGTGGTTATATTAACTGGAATCTTGTATCTGCACTTTAGCTTGTACGTTTCGCATTTCACTTTACCGCCGCAAATAACATTGTACAATTGCTGTCTTCTCATCATTGCCTCTAGTGACGCTGTTGAACTCTTTGTGTAAGAATAAGACCATGTTGATGAAAATGAAAATTACGTTAATTATTCACGTTACCTTAAGCTTAAGATAATAAATCCCAGTGACCGGTGGAACTCCGTTTTTCTTTCAGCCGCGTAAAGGAACAAAAGACAAATAAAAATGGCTTCCTCTGGCCCAAGGATGGTACTTTTCTCAATTTTCATTCACAGCAAATGTTTATGTATTCAAATATACGCAAAGATGATTAAATCACACAATGAATTAGGAAACAAGCCTTATTTCCTTATGAACAACATCACACTTTCATTTCGTTAACGTGCGTTGGCGATTGATATATTTCGCACTGAATGTTTTCTAAGCTAAAAGTGGTCTTGATGGTAAAGCGCACTGAGAATTCTGTCAGATCCAAAATACGCTTTATGAAATTTTAATATTGTTTTTATTACTTTCATTATCAATTTCATTTTATTATTATAATCATTATTACTATTATCATATCATTATCATTATCATTATCAAAATCAGTTACAGAAATCTGTATGCACATTGAAATAATGGTATTTCAGACCTAAGAAGTTACAAAATAGTGAATGGTCGCGACAACTGTGTTACAGAATATCGCACGTGTTCGAAGACCAACCTCCATGGCCTTATTTCATTCTGTATTATATTCTGTATTATACAAATATGGACTTCTTTTCGGGGCGTGGTTGATATTATTGCCCTGAAGGATCTCAACTCCACGCTATGACCAGAGGATAGCAAGGAGTTGAGATCCCGAGGGACAATAGTATTAACCATACACCGAATAAAGCAGTCTATATTTGTTTTAAATAGGACCTGCAGAACAAAGCTAAAATGACATTTAACTTGGTCAATTGCGATCGCGCTAGCAAGTTCACACATCGTGATCATCCCCTGCTTTTGCAAAGTGATTGCGGTGTATGTAAGGCAGTGCATGCAGTGGCCACGCATATGTAGCTCTCGAGCTGTGAAAGCCACGTAACAAAAGCAAAGCGTTTACCAGTCCGTAAGTCCGTATGCTTCGTACACCGTATAAAGCTACCGAGTGAATGAAATGCACTTATCGATTGTGGCATGTCACCTTGCAAATTCAGTGGTTCCTACGGGTTACGAACTGCTGCGATCTAAAATTACGTAGATTGTTAACAAATTGCCGTATGCAAAGGCCGGGTCGTTTGCATTGTAATTGCATGATATCGCACAAAAAAATAATTACAAGGGTTGTGCACCCTTCTTTGGCGCTGTAGGTGAAGGCTAGCGCGTTTGCAAACAGTGTAAATGCACACGTCCGCGTACATCCGGGTACTTGCGATAGCGGGCAGCTTGGATGCTGGAAGGACCGCTTGGATGCTACGAGGTCCGCGCTGCGCGGGCCATGGTTAAATTTACGTCCGCGATTTCAACCAATTATAAACACGGATTCATCGAGTAAGGTATATAATTCTTAATGTTCCACAGTAAAGGGGAATTATGACTTTACACGTCAGTGCCTAGAATGGAAGAGATACGTCACCTCCTAACTCCCACTCAAAAGCTCCCCGCCGTCTTGATCTTCTTTAAACGACTTTGCGTTCTGTAAGTTGCGTTCTCCGTTTGAAATAATCTACAATCTCAAATAGGGAATTAACCAGTGAATTCAGCTTTTGATCGTTTTGGAGTTTGTTCATTTACTAGCATCTAAAGCGATGCTGTTATCAACACTACGGTTGTCTCTTTTGGAAGCATGTGTGTTTCAAGCCTGAGTGATAATAGTAAATATGATAACTCCTCCCCTACTCCATCCCCCCCCCCACACACACACATATAGCAAAGAGAGACACAAAACTCCTCAAGATTGTGACGAGGTGGTAAATCTGAAGCAGGCAAAGCTGCTCTCCTCCGTATATGTGTGTGTGTGTGTGTGTGTGTGTGTGTGTGTGTGTGTGTTTAGACAGCGACATAAACAATTCGTATATCTTCTGGTGCTCCCGCTCTGCATGCGTTGTGTTGACACCAGACAGCCATAGAGGTGATCGTCTGCTCGAGTTTATTTCTGTGGTGCCGTTTACAACAGTACATCACTGTTGCTGACTTCTTGTTTTCTGTGCAACACTCTCGACAATGTTCAGTTTCATTATTTCATTTACTTTCAATTTTTCAACAAAAAAACATACAATCATTAACATGACGTGATTGTTTGGATACAAAGTATTTCAAATATTTGCATCTGCATGTGACTTGCTATGTGATAAGGTAGCACATTTTAAACAGTCAAAATGGATAGAATTAGTTAACGTTGTACTAAACAGTGGGTAAAGCAGGCTGTTGGAAAAGGAGGGGACTGCTAACAACAGCTTAGCTTGTATAAATCATGCAGCCCTCCCCAACACACACACACACACACACACACACATACACACACAAATCAATGCAATCTTTGCTGCTTATACAGAAAAAAAATGAGAAAAAAGTGCGCTCTGGATGTGCCGCATTCAAGAAAACGCAGAAGTAAAAAGGAAAGTAGTTGAAGACGGAAACAGTATGCAGAAAAGAAATGCAAGACATTACAGATGTCTACAAGTCGTTACAGATGTTGACAAAACAAAAACAAGTGGAACATGATCTCTGCAGTGATAGATCAACTGATATCAACACTGATGAGCCTCAAATTGGTATTGGTAATGGCCTAAAAGAATTTATTCAATTTCAATTTGAAGTTATCAAAACTAAGTGCGCATCTAATATCATCATCCAGGGAATTCCAGAACGTAAGCTGCTGGAGACAAGAACTGATTTTGTAAATTAATGATATTCATTCGATTGACGTGTTGGGTATTTATGGGTAGATTTGTTCTTTCTAAGCATGTCATCTTAAATATGTGGTTATACATTATTCTTTGATATATACATAAATTGACTCAGTTGAGGTAAATGTTAATCATTTCACTTAAGAATTTGGTTTTCAGAAAATAATACATTAGTATATCATCTGGAAGGAACGTTAGAATATAAGACGAAGTATTTTCTCTTGTAAGATTCGATCTATAAACATGGAATATCTTACCCCACGCAAGTACTCAATAATTCAGATACGGCAGAATTAAAGTAGAGTACAACACTATTAAATTACATCTGTAGGGGAAATGAGTCTTTTATACTTGCGTCCATAATACGTATATTTTGGGAAATATTTTTGCCTTAACTATCAATGTACGGCTTCTAAGAGAGTTTATTAGCCAAAATTAGACCTAAGAATCTTAATCTCCTAAAATATTGTTGATGAAAACAATTTAGGTAAATGATTTGATATATTACTGAAAAACATGCACTTTATTTTACTTGGGTTAAATGATAGAGTATTCGCTTTAACCCACTCTGATAATCTATTTAGAGGGTATGTAGAAATGGCCATCGGTAGATATGACCATTGTAAGAAATTGCAAAGCGAATTTCTTGAATACTTGAGTACAGATGTGCAAGACAAATATAACGAAAATGAAAGAGTGTATAGGTTGTTATGAATGATGGGATCGGCATATTGTGTTAACTATCCGAACAAAATTTAAATACCTTCCCCGCAAACTGGCGTTAAGCGAGAATAGTCATCATCAATATATGAAGATATAATTTTCCGAGTTTAGAAAGTGGGGTATGAAAAGCTGCAGACTCTGAAGTTAACTCGTTTCAGTCTAGAAACTGGAAGTCCATGCAGACTTTGAAACTGGATATCCAGTTCTCGTAAGAAAGGCGATAGCTAACAGTTCATGATTAATAAATTTATTTCTTGTCCTGTATCAAATGATTTGCAATAATTCTCGCAAAACTTTAAGACTCGCACTTGTAGATGCCCTTTAATTCAATTCACCATAGTTATCAATTCATCTGTTTTAATCTCTCTCTCTTGACATGTACGTATATGATATATATGTATGTGTGTGTGTGTGTGTGTGTGTGTATGCGTGCGTACGCATGTGCTTTTGTGAGCTCGTGTGCATAATCATGAGACTGACGGCGTTACCCTTGATAATATCTGAGATTAGTCTGTTGCTTGAATAGACCTCAATTAGATAGTAGACGGGAGGATCAGTTGTTGTACGTCCAATTTGAAGGACGATTTTTGCTATATTGTTTTGAGACAGCTGTGCCCAGAAGTTTCAGGGCAATCAACTTTTGTTAGTGCCAGAATTATTGAAGAAACATCTTCTTCAGTAGAAGGTGCTTAAGTTTTCCTTTCGCTCGGGTGCATGATTACATTTCCCGACAGTGTTTCATAATGCTAGGGATTTCAAAGGTCAACATACAACGTTAACATTAAAGAAAACCAAAATAGAAAAACATATTCTTTCCGAGGAATGAGACAAGAGATGCGAAAGTGGGGAGCAATAACAAAAGATGCGAAAGATAGGCTGACACAATTGAATTTCTGGAGACAGTTTTCAGTCTTAAACTTTGTTGGTTGACTGTTCAGTCGGTATCAGCAGATATTCAATATCATATGATAGAAATGACAAAAACATAATATACACTGTATGTATGTTTGAATATATATATATATATATATATATATATATATATATATATCATATACATGTATGTATCATTGGAATGTTTGATATTCTATATTCGTCAAACACATTTCTGCTGGTCAGTCTTCCCTCTGTTTGTTTTCATTACACACACATATATATATATATATATATATATATATATATATATATATAGCTGGACACAATTCTTCACATGCAAAGGAATGTGCATCTACAAGTTATAAATAAACTTTGACAAAGGGTGAGCAGTGGGTATTACGAAAGTACTCAGTATTACAGAAACAGCCGGTCCACCCATGGTAAATTGAGACAAGAAGACATTTTGTGTTAGGAGGGTGGAAGGAAAATGCATTTAAAGAGCTTGACGTTTGGACATGTGGGATTTTCAAATGTAAAGCATGTCGAGTGGTATTAATCACCCTCAAAGGCATCGTTCCTCTCTCCACCTCGAGGCATCTCCGGCTGTTGATTCTCTGGATTCGCATCCACTACACGGAAGGGACTCTCATCTACCAAGTGGCTTTTAAATTATCATGTATTATGTTCCGAACCATCTGTACCATGCTTTAATGTTATTTTGTATTGCCTCGTCTCCCTTGACTGTTATGGCCTTCGTGCAATTTCCTGGTCTTGTCTCTCCCCCCCCCCCCCTCCGTTCTATTTTGGCAAAAACTTACTTTATACCACCGATTTGTTTGTGTGTGGTTTTTTTTTCCTTCAACCAAACTGTGCTCAGAGGGGCGACATTCGCCGTGAAGGTCCGATTTGGATTCTGATCACATAATCGAGGAGAACAATGTCGTCATCTGATCGTTTGAATGAAGATCGTTGTTTCCTCTTCCTCTCAGTTAGGAGGTCGAACCTTCCATTTGGTTTCCGGTAAACTCGCTTTGCTTCCCCCCCCCCCCCTCTCTCTCTCTCTCTCTCTCTCTCTATCCCTCTCTTTCTCTGTCATCATTATTTTTATGGGACAAAAGCCAAGTATAAATCCTCAAATCCCCAAATAACTGCACTCTTAGACAATATAACCATTCATCCCATTAAACCTAGTTCAAGGAAAGTGAACTATCAACACATTTGTGACAAACATGTCATTTTGATATTTTGCCAATTATCGTTATGTAAAACTGTCATCACACATTGTCAAGGCATTATCCTAAAGAACCATGCATTATGGCGTAGGCTTACCAGTCGCCATAGCGACATTTATATCTTTTTCCATATTTCGGAACTTGTAGAAACAGAAGCCACATTGACGTGGAAAAAGGAGGCTGCCTTTAAGTGGACAAGGCGACATTCTTACCAGATACCAACACAAGCTTGTAGGGATACGAAATGTTTGCTGCGGTGCGTTGAACAGCTCAAACGAGACTAGCAAAAAAAAATCATTTACTCAAAAGGGCATTTCACAGAATACGGAGGAAAACATTATGTGACATTTAATCTTTGTTTTTATGTTGGTTTGTCTTCAGCAATAAATAATAAATAAATAAATGATTAGGCTGAATCACCCCTTGTATGATTTTCAAAATGGTCTATCAACATCCATGATGGATCTTGGCGACATCATAGAACACTTTTTTTCGTGTGTTTTGTATCGCTAATCTTAGGGAATGTATACCTTTTGCAGGTTATCATTTTAGAACTTAAATGATTTATTCTTTATCATTCCGTGTGAACACACAATAATCAGTCTCAGTAAACATATGAATGGAAGAAATACAATAAGCATTACATTCCTACTCCTGAAAACCAACGAACGAAAAAAAAAGGACAAACTACTAGGAGTCATAAAAGAATTTGCAAAGCACTGAACTTGTGACAGTAATAATAATAATAATGATAATAATGATAAGAATATTAACAATCAATAACATTGCAATTTTATTAAAGTAAGGATCATTTAGAATTTATTTCAAAATAATCGCTTGTAACACTTATGCCAAATCCAATGAAAGGTACTAAGTTCTAGCGACGAGGGCAGTTCTGTTTACCTTCCGTATTGTATTGAATATCAAAGGTCCGGATCTGGTATCCTTCTCACTCACTGTCTGGCGCACGTGACTGCCAATAAGATGCTCTGGTCTGTCTGTAAGTGAACCCTTAGATCGAGTGTTATCCTCTTCGTGTCTTCATTCGCTTCTCCTGGGTGCAATGTCCGTTGGTCGCTATTCAACCGCTGGATCGAATTATTCAGAAAAATAAATGTGTTATTCATCGTGTAAATCATGAATTACTTTGCGAAAAAAAAATCATATTAATCGAAACAAAACAGATAAGTGGAGCAGCACCTCCCACCCCCTATTATTCACGAGATAAAGTGTACTGCTTTGTCCAGCGAAACACAGGAGTGACATATCCTGTACCAACAATGCCAATATAGACGTGTGACTAATTATACATTTCGTAAACGCATGCACACTAACAGAGAAAAACAGGCTTCTTATACATGTACTACGTGTATTAAGAGACACTATAATAGTTACCTCACTGTTGTATTTTGTATTGGTATTCTTGCACTTCCCATATAGGTATTGAAGCTACTTTAACACTTAATAGAAAATATGTGCCATTTTTTTTTTGAGTAACCCCTCAGACAATGATACTAAGGGATTTTTATGCTAACAGGTCTGTACAATATCAAAGGATTCGAGCATCTTGCACTTACACGTATACACGCACAAACACAAATTGTTTGATGTATATATATATATATATATATATATATATAGGCCTATATACGTATATTCTTGACAATAAGGAGATATTTATTGCTCGTGTCGCCTGTAGCATTGCACTAGTTAAAAACAAACAAAAATCGGTTATCATGACGAGACAATGTTGTTTAATTATGACTTTATTCAAGTTCAAGAAAGTGTGAGAATAACATAAGTATATACAAAAGAACCAGGTCCACTGTTTCATTCAAAACGAATGGCAGGTTTAGACACGTACATGAGGGTACAAAGCAACAGTATTAGAGTTTACATTATTGCAACCCATATCACACATAGAATATCAAATATTGCCGGTGATCAATCAATTAAAAAAAAATCAATACATATACTTTTTCTGTGTAACAATAACAGCAGTGATGTAGTTATCAACCACAGTATTAATACAATAATCCGCATTAAAATATAATATAATAGATTGTACAAATACACATATAGGCCTATATATATATGCATATACATACATATACACACACATACATATATAAAAAAAACCTACATAAACCTTATTATCATCATCATCTCATCAAATCTTCACCAACATTAATCTTTATTTGGCTCTGTGCCCCATACCCCCCCCCCCCCACCACATATCATAATTATCAAAACCCATCTTATCTACAACTATAACTTTTTTTTTCAACCTAAAAACAAAAATTATAAACAAACATTTCTACATTTTTTTTTCAATTACCCATTCACCCATAATATTACAATACATTATACTAATCTCATCTCAACTTTCCAAATATATCATTTAACCTCAAAATTCCTTTCCTTTCCCAACAAAAAACAAAACACAAAAAAGAAAATGCGAAATCCAAACCAGCCGCAGCGGCAGAATAAACTTTCACCCGCTATCCCCATCTCATACCTGCGGCTACCCTCTCCCTCTCCCTCCCCCCCCCCCCCCCCCGGAAAAAAAAAATCTACAACCAATACCACATAATTATAAACCATAAACGCATCTGCGCCTGTATATTATACAAACAATGAATATCTATATCAATAATTATAACATACCTCAAACAATATTCTGTAATTATATCACATACATAACACATACAACTGACATATAAAATGATTACAAACAGACTTACAGACCGGCAAACTTATTACTGTACTTCCACTTCGGCTTCATAGTGGGTGTGAATATTGCATAACTATTAATTAATATCATAAAGGCATTGTTTACCATTCGCAGATGAAACAAAATCCCAACTTTAGCGCTTCAAAATGGTTCTAAAATGAAATGTGAGTTCGGGATAGAAACAACCAGAGTAAAGAAGTTAATCAGTATAATCAATGTTGACATTGTTAAATGCACAAAATTTGAATAATAGTTATGATAAAATTGTTTCTAGACTAAACCGTCTACAGTTATGGTTTAGTGAGAAAAATAGTGATATTTCCATATATTTTAGGCTTTGTTGCAAAATTTTTGTACGGAAGGATGTTTTATGATACAAGAGACCTACACATATACATCAAAAGTGATAACTCGAACATTTTTTTTGAATCACTGCTCCTAGTGTTAAACAGTACCTTTAAATACAAAGTCTAGCTCTTTTTTGCATGTTAGTCTAAACGTCACTAAATATGAAGGGCAGTATATACGTCCTAACAGGAAAGTTACTTTATGATACCAGTCACACGTTCATTAAGTAATGAAAAAAGGATTCCTCTCAAAGATGGAAGCAATAACGTGATTCAAAATGGTTGTAAATTTGCCCTCGCTTATAGGAAATCTGCTGACTTCGTCTGGCAGAGGGATAGACACGCGACAGTTGGGTATTGACGAGGGGTGGATAGGTATATGAGGTGTTTCCGTGATAGAGAGAAAAGGGGAAGGAAGCATGCATGCACGCTCCGGCTTGTTCGACACCATCAATCAGGCTTCTAAACCAGCCTTTAGGGTCAGCGATTCTTGGAGGTTTGAGCCTTGACGAATCTTAATTTCCCAATGCTTTTCCGGCGATTTTTTTCTAATTTTTTTTTTCACCACTCCATGGAACAGACACTGTCTTGTTGATCCTATTGTGTTGTTGTCCACTCTTTCAACTCTTCTTACTTCTTTGTTTGAACGTATTCATCAGGCCCTCGTGTATGTATCTATTGTAATGTGTTGTTGTATGGACTTCCAAACGAATATGTAAACCAGATTCAAAGAATTCAGAACACAGCAGCTATATTGATAGTGCGTGCACACCCAGGGACTCTATTACTCCAATTCTGGGTGGACTTAATTGGTTATCAGTTAAAAAACGTGTTATATTTAAGATACTTATGTGTTTTAAAGCTTAGAATAATCTTTCTCCTTCCTACATTACAGAACTTATTCATCATCACATTTCAACACGAACTCTTCAATCATCATCACTATTCTTTTGTCAGTCTGTCCTGTAAACACACAAACATATGGAAACCGATCCTTAACATCATCAGCTCCCACTCTCTGGAATTCATTACCTCTTTCAATTAGAAGCATATCTGCCTTTGATTCTTTCAAGAAGGCACTGAAAACTTACGTGCTCAAGTATTGATGATTGTTTATGTTATGTCAAGCGCATAGAGAATTCATGATAATTATTATGCGATTTATAAATGTGAATTTATTATTATTATTATTATTATTATTATTATTATAATTATCATTGTTATTACTATTACTATTATCATTATTATTGTTGTTACTATTATCATATCTGGTGAGAATTATTCCTCCAACTAGCTTACACCAACGCCAGCATGATTATAACGGCATGTAACAGCAGTCAGTTGATAGATATTCTGACATGTATGGACTTTTCTAGTTTCCATCTCACCTTAATAAGTGCATTCATTTGAAAAAAAAACCCAACAATAAAAAACAAACATGCATGTTACTGTCAGTTACAAAACAAAGTCAGATCGATGCAAATAAAAAAAAAAAACAATCACACGACTATTTCTGTTTTTTCCCCTTTGGCAGTTATAGGGATGGCATAGTTTTGGTTAAGATGGGGGATTGAGATTTAAACTTTTTGCGAAATAAATAGAAACCACTTATGAAATATGAAAGAGCTAAGAGAAACTAAAAGTTTATTTGGTGAAAATTGGTTTTAAAATGACTGAAATATCAAAAAAACAAAGAGGTCCTAGTAAAAGGTGGGACCCACCTTTTATTAGAACCTCCTTGTTTTACTTTGTTTTTTTTTTTATATAGTTCAGTCATTTCAAGACCTATTTTCATCAAATAAACTTTGAATATCTCTTAGAATGATAAATTATGCTCTTTGATCTTTCATTGGTGGTTTCTAATTATCTTTAAAAAAGTGAAAACCTGAATCCCCCATCTTAACCAAAACTGTACCGTCGCTTTTTTTCGTTCGTGTGACATTGTGTACGTAGGGTCGCAAAGGAGATACTTCGCTTGTTTCATTTTTTTTTAATTCGGAGTATATCGCGGGGAGACGATAATGCTAAACAAACAGACAAACAAACAGACAAGCAAACACACAGACACACTCTCACACAGACTTGCAGGAAAAAAAAAACACGTAGCAGTTGCTCCTGATGACACTAAATGCGATTTTAGCCATCCATCGATTGCGGTGTGTTGAAGAAGCACACTGATTCGTCCTTCCTAAACATAAAAACCATAAGGTATGTCCCGTTGGAAGCGGCATTCCGCTTAAATGGCGTATTATGTTGGCCTTGTCCATTTTAGCAGGATTTGAGTTGGACTCTATATGTTAAACTGCCAAGCAATTACGCTCTACTGACTTTATACCAAGAAAATCGTTCTCTTTACACCCAACCGAAAAAATAAAAGGCTAGACATGTAAGTACGCAGGATGTCAATTGAGCATGTAAGTAAATTCCATTCATGCATACGTTCATTCATGAGCCGAACACCATTAGATTCTCAAAGCAGTGCTCGTCATACATGGACGAACGAGAAAGAGGTAAAGGCACTTAGATATTCGTGGCAACGAGCACGCTAATCACACTTAATTGGTCGTTCGCATGTCGATTCTATACAAGCAAACGAATCATATCCTGCCCTCTACATCCTAAATTGACTTAAATTTAATAAAATTATTTGCTCAGTGAAATATTTTTGTATACGAATCCTCTCGCAAACACCTGTTCAATAATTGCAATTCACATAGCTATAGGGACAAATAATGGAAAATTGTACGTCATCTTTACTTTTGTATTTTATTCATTCTTATTTTTAGACAATTCAGATTCAATACCCTTCATGTCGGACAAAGATGCAATAGGACAAAATTGGCAATGATACAGTAATGTTGGGATAACAATGGGAATAACTTTCATTGCATGTCGCAGTAAGCCCTTTTATTTTTTAGAGCAAAGATGATGATAATTTCACTAATGAAGTTGAAGAAAAAACATTAAAACTAACTTAACCACTGTATTTGCCCAGTAGTGATAATCTGGTTACATGTGTTATTTTCCATGCAGCAAATAGTTTGTAAGCGTACGAGTCAATGCGCACACATTCCGTAGTATGTTAAATTCTTGTTATTTTCAACGCAGTTATTATTATATATTATTATATATTGTATATTATTATCATATATTATCATTATATGTTTTGAAAGCTTACTAACACAGACTAGCTAAGCACAAGATCATACCTGGTAACCTTCAGTAAGTGAAATACATCAATGGGGAGTAATATTTAAACAAAAGAGCAAGTAGCGCATAGCGAACCCGGCCAGGTAGAAGCTAATTAAGTGCACATGAACCTGTGCAAAGTTAATTAGTGCATGCTCGAAAAAGCCTATGGATTATGCGCACATACAGGTGGCAACTATGTCGGAACTAGAAGGCGAAAAAAGAAGTAGATGGAGAATGATCAAGCTACGTGTTATGTAAAGTGGTGTGTGTGTGTGTGGGGGGGGGGTATCCCCTAAATAAACGGTCCTCCATACCTTTTTACGAGTGTATCATAAGAACATAGAGTAATGAAAAATGTTCACTAAGCTGTGGGATATCATTCCAATTATCGGCCTCTAAACAGTGTTTCCTTCAATTCCTTGAGTACGAGTAAGGTGAAATGCACTTTTCTGTCAAGTAAGATTGGCATGAGTTCGACTATTTCTTATGAATATATAGGCCTATTATAAAGAAAACTGTTTGAATTGAAGGCTGAATATTTCAGTCATCAGCCTCAAAAGAGTTACCGTTTGGTACGGGATGTCTTGCGAGATTCAGCACCGGTGTTGTACGAAATATCATTCAAAGTCATACATTCAACCAAAATATTAGATTGGAAATCAATACATTTGCATTAACATAGATTGTTTCTTTTCCCCCTAATCAATTGTTTAAAAAACCATCGCCAATAGAGTGTGTCAATCAAATCAATACGTACCTTCATACGGAGGCTAATTACATCGGTGATAACAGCTCACCTCTTAAACTAAGACGATCGTCCACACGACACTTAATCTTTTAAAAAAAAGTACTGACATTTTCAATAGTCTTATAATTCTTACCTATGTTATGGAAGACGTACTCTTGGAAAGAAAAGAGTTTAAACCAAGAATAGGTTTGTAATTGATTTTTGAAAAAAAGAAAGATATTTATGAAGCAAGCTGTGGAATGATCTACAAAAATTGCATTAGTCACTGTATCCCAAGGCCGCGATGATCCCAGTATCAAGGGCGCTCGAGGGTCTGTGAAATTACGAAATCGGAAAGTGGGAATTATAGCGGAGATGAATGTAAATAAGCAGAGTTACGCTTCTACCTGATATGACGACATGGCAAGATAATTCAGTTTGTCGAGTCGACTTAAAATCCATATCCTTTCGACATGTCTAAAAAGTGTGTGTCGACACACCAACATAATCGTCTTGCTAAGTCGACTTTCTAGAAAGTGTGTGTCGACATGGCGACATAGATTATCTGTCAAGTCGACTTCACAAAGGGGGCGTTTTTCAACTCTTTTTCTCGGCAGAAACAGGTTTTCCAAACGGCTTTAAGGGAATTTTTACGAGATGATAAACGCAAAGCTGTTTTGATTATGGGGTTCGGAAAGCCTTTTTGAAAACCACAATTTTGTGCTTTCCGAAACAGGTTTCCGAAACAGGTCTTCAGAAACCTGTTTCTGGAAGCCCTTTGAAGCGAGATAAACGCAAAGCTGTTTTGAAACGGCTTTGTACTGCGGTTACGAACCATGCGGGTCAAAATGCGCAATGCAGCTGCGCAGTGACAAGGCCAGTTTTCGTGTTCGCGATGAGTTGATAAACGCAACTATTTTGGAAGCCGTTTCTAAAGGGCTTTGGAAACGACTTGTGAAAGCCGTTTCAAACAGGGGGAAGATGATAAACGCAGCCAAAAAGTGTATGATAACATGACTACATGTATTATCTGGCCAAGGCAACTTCTTAAAAAGTATATTTCGTCATGACGACATAGATTATCTAGCCAAGTCGACTTCCCCCACCCCCACCCCCCAAAAAAAAGAACAGTTTATGTCGACATGGCGATATAGTTTACCTGACCAAGTCGACTTCACAGCTTTCTTGAAATTCCGCTTTCGCCGCACCCTTTTGCAAATATTTCTTTTTTGTATGGTGTCCATACCTGAAGAAAACATGAACGAGATCATCATCTTGATCCACGCTGCTGCAGGTGTCGGACGCCATGTCGATCACTAGACTATATTATTACTTCTGCAAATGGACTGTCCGTACACTGTTTGGTAGCTGCATGTGCACAGATATAGACATCCTACATTTTATGTGGTTGAGAGAAATCTCCTGACGTGGCAAGATGATATGTGTTACCATGTCGACATACACTTTATGTGAAGTCGATTTGGCAAGATAATTTATGTCACCATGTCGTCATGATTATGTACGTGTCATTATATAAGTCGACATCGCAAGATAGTATACATCGGGATGTCAACTCATAAAGGTTGGTAAGCTGATATGGTGAGTTGAATATCTGACGACATGATCGAAATTTCGGACATGTTGACATGATATATATAATCAAGTCGACTTGACGAGATGAAGTGACTCGGCATGTCGTCTAGTAGAATAACAATTTGACGCTTCCACGCAAAATAGTGTACTGCACGCACGTGTGCCATATTTACGTTTTGGAGGTTGACTCGGAAGCTAAGGGGTTATGGGGTTCAGGGAGGGTCACGCTAACTTTCGAATTCAATGGTCACCGTGTACTCACTACAAGTGGGAACCCCCGAGACTCGCGAATACAGCATAAACCAGAGGAAATCTAGGAGTTTTAATCCTCGGCTGATCTTTAAAATTGCTAGCTTTCGAGTCTGCCTATAAGGGCTATACTACAAGGTAATCACCACAGTTTAAAACTTCGAATTTTAAGGTTAAAACGTCCTGTAAACTTAACTTACATAAACTTACTTGCATGAGTTGTTTATCTTTTATTATCAGACTCTTTTGTTGTGAGACGGATTTCAGAAGAAAATTGCAGGGGGTACTACATACTTCCGATAGCGTATCCATTCGGCTTCCACAGATGGTAAGACACAATTAACCTATGATAACGCATCTACTGAGAAGACTTAAAGTGGTCTCTCTTCTCCTTGGATGACAATGCCTTCACACTGCTATCCAATTTTCTCTCATAAATCGAATGTGGTTTCAACGGGGTGTGATTTCCACAGACTTTAGCACCGGTGGCAACCTTCCCGATCCCTTCATCTTCGTCACCTTCAGTGTGCCGCTCTCTCACGTCTATTAAGGACCACAGCTTTTTAGGCTATACGTTGCGATCACATGTGAGACAACGGTCTTTTCACAACGTGACGAGGTCTTTCACCGGCTGACCTTTCCCAACTGTGAGCGTGATAGCGTTTCATGTGTGACAACCGCACCTGTCAGTAGTTCCTCTTTCTCCTCCACCAATTCAAATAAATAGAAATGAAACGGAGTTTTTTTACGGTCTATGCGATTTGCTTTTTTTCCAAGCCTGGCGATGATATTATATTCATAAATACCAAGTTTGTATTTTGTTTGCAGCTAAGGGATACTGTATTTTTCGGATTCAATTAGTGGACTGAGATAAATCAACCAATGGAACGTTGAAAGTTTAATTGATATGTGGCATTACATTGGAAATTGGATGAGATAATGCTATTTCCTCACAAGTCTCCATTTAACTTCGAATGAAAAAGTTATATTTTCTTCATTGTTTTAGCGTAGACTACAACGCTTCATTTTAACAAGCAATTTTTATTGATGTCATGCAAACTTAAACATCTTGATGCAAGGATATGATTATGTTACTTTGAATTAATGTCTGAAGAACAAATTCAATTACTATTGTTATCAGCCTTGTTACATATTTCCTGACATGAAAACTGTGTGCATGTTTAAATATCTAATCGGTTTTGCCAGTATTTTGTTTTACTGTTTGATTTCATCGATATTCAATAAATATTTGAATATTTCTGGCACAGTTAGGTTTAACATTCGAAACAAGCAGAACAAGACGTTCAGTACAGTATTCTCCAATGCACTGTACTAAAAACAACAACTGATTTTTCAATGAAATCTTTAATCGTGAAAACTGTCCATGAACGAAAATGCGTACTGCGTGTTCCATGATCAAAGGACATCATTTTGTAATGGAAGGACATACAAGAATACCAAAACATTGGAAGCAACATGCTGGCCTTCATACAGGAGATGAGTCGGGTGTGGTTGGAAAATGAAATTATGTCTCGTCATCGCTTTAAGCTCCCGACCGTATTATTAGGAATTGACAAGATACCTTGATAACAACAATAGATCATGACGAGACCAAGTAGCGTGGGGAGACATGAATGGCCCGGCTGAATCGATCTTTATTCGCTGCCTACCTAGGGTGCATTCGTCAGAGAGTATGTGCGTACGCTCGTCGGTAACGATCAACTCCAGTCGAAATTCTTCGGCTGTGTGTGTACTTAAACAGAAATCAGTGGTAAAGCTGTACAGAATTCGTTACGGGGATTCCCAAATGTACCAGAGGTACATGCATTGTATCTCCACACTACCAAGATTTTAAGATGCATTTCGACTGTTAACATTAAAAAAAGAATACAAACCTGACAAAAGCCCTTACTACTTTGTTTCTCTTCCTTCCTCGCTCAATCGTTTAAATATATTCCTACAGTATTTTACCACGGTAGATTGTGTAGGATCATCCCATGATTTTGCATGGTATATCGAAGACAGGAGTAAAACAAATTATTGGAGTCAGGAAAATCGCATATTTCTGTAGGTCAAAAGGCTATAGCGTCATTCCGCAGTACCCATAACCGTATATGACGATAAGAGGAATAACGTTGTGAAGGGAGATCAACCAGAAGATATGACTTCAAATAAAGGACATAAACGACATAACACACTCGATCTTTGTGGGGTTGCATAGACATGAACCATGAATATTGTCGCCAAAGACTGATGAAACCCATGATACATTGAAAACGACCGCCCAACAGAATATCGTCTCTCCCTCTCCTTCTCTCTCTCTCTCTCTCTCTCTCTCTCTCTCTCAGTCTATCTGTCTGCCTTTCTCCCATTCGCTCATTTTGTTTACACGATCCCAAGTGAAAACCTGTTAATATGTACATTATTGCTTTGTAACTATTGCAAACACATACGTAATACAATTTGTATTGTTGAAAGGACTGGCCTCGACTAGCCTGCACACTATTGCCGCTTCTATTTTACCAACATTATTATTTAAAGGAATTGGTTGAGACCTAACTTCAGGTTTCTAACATTTTTTGGTTAGATAATGAGAAACCTCTTATGATATATGAAAGAGCATATGATTCCAAGAGGGATTCAAAGTTTATTTGATGAAAATTGGTTTTGAAATGGCTGAGATGTCCAAAACAGAGCAATCCTAATTAGGATCGCTTTGTTTTACTTTGATTTTGGAAGTTTCAGCCATTCTAAAACCGATTCTCATCTAATAAACTTAGAAATCCTCTTAGAATGGTATGCTCTGTATTATTTCATTAGTGGTTTCTTGGTATCTCGCAAAAAGATTTAAAAGCCCAATCCTCATCTCGACCAATACTATACCATCCTTTTGACCATCGACTATTTGACTATATTGACAATGTTTATTGTGTTATTTTTTGGTAATTAAATTTCCTTTACTTTCCTTTCCTTTCCTTTCATTCCATTACTTGTCTAAAGCTCACCATTATCAGACTCATTGTAATCTCCAGCTACCACCATCTGCTACTTTTGTTACCTTTTTGATGTTTGATGTTTGATCATGGAACCGGATCAGCTTCCATGGATGTTAATGTTTAGGTCCACTCCGCCATTTGTATTTTGCTTCAGTAAACGCCTACCAACAATATACACCAAGTGTATGTGTCTCTTCAAATTATTAAATTCTGCAATTCTCTTTGTACATTTGTTATATGGGTTTTTTTTGTGTTCACTTACGCTGTCATTTATATCAGTCACGTTATGCAGAGGGGATGACACTATTGACTCACATCAAAAATAAAACTGAAATCAAGTTCATGCTTTAATCACCAACAGTTTATTTCGGCACACACATTTTCGAGCGATTCGCACTTTCTCAAGTTTTCTTGTATCATATATATATATATATATATATATATATATATATATATATATATATTTATATATATATGTATATATATATATATATATATATATATATATATATATATATATATATATATGTAGGCGATGTTCTTTGGCGTCTTGTCCGCTACCGGCGGTTTCACGCTGTGGCGATCTTCAGGCAGACTGACTTTCAAATTTCATCAATCCTCAACAAGCTATATATTCCAGACGGATATATACCCATATGTATATATATACACACACACATATATATAAGATATGAGAAAGGAAGGAGAAAACGGTGCGTAGCTTTGACATCATTATTCCTCTTACTGTTCCTCTTTTTTGGAAAAGCGTAAGAGTTGAAAAATTGGTCTACGCCGGGGATCGAACCCGGGTCTTTTGCATGGAACGCCAACGCCTTAACCGCTCGGCCACGGAGACGTCATAGCGATTCAGGCAGACCCAAGCTCGAATACCCGACGGACCAACCTTTCAACTCTTTATGCGCACGCTCCTTTTTGGGGCAGAGAGTTATGAATAACAACCAGCCGCGTGCCTCAGCTGGATCTGCAATGAGATTCACGTAGCGGTGAATTGGGATAATGTTTTTGCGAAAATACACACACACACACACACACATATATATATATATATATACAATTGTGTGTGTGTGTGTGTGTGTGTGTGTGTGTGTGTGTGTATGTGTGTGAGAGTTGTGAAGTAATTACCTGCATGATCACCTAGTCGTATTCGCATGAATGGCTGTGAACGACATTATCATATTTCAAAAACATTTGAGGGTTTTGTTTTTTTTTTGCAGTTTTATCATTTCATTACTGTATGTCCAAGTTAAATGAAACTTCTACCATTCTGTGTCTTTGATTCACTCTGCTCATTGTCAACTTGATCTTAGGGTGAAGTTGCCCTTTAAGCTAATAGACACATTATCTCGCTCGTGAACACCGGTGTTTATCGTTTATTGTAGGGGTGCATGAGATGCTTCGGTCTTGGACTTGTTTTGGAGATAGATTGGGGACGGGATGGGGTGAAACAGTGACGAATCCTCTCATCATGCACGTGTGATCGAAATTTGATGTTAATGTCATGGCTGGCCTACCTATAGAGCTGATTTCATTGTCAGCTGCGAGTCCACTTTTCACATCCTCATACACCCTCACACACCCTCGCGCGCGCGCGCACACACACACACACACGTAAACATCACCTACAAGCAGACATGCATCCCACTCATGCGCTCATGCACGCACACGGATTCAGCGAAGGTCATAAGGACTGGAGAGTCATTAAAGGGATATATATATAGTTATATATATATATATATATATATATATATATATAGTTATGGTTGAGACTTAACTTCAGGTTTTTATGATTTTTTGGTGAGATAATGAGAAACCTCTTGTGAAATATGAAAGAGCATGTAATTCCAAGAGGGATTCAATGTTTATTTGATGAAAATTGGTTTTGAAATGGCCGAGATATCCAAAACAGAGCGATCTTAATCAAGTGTGGGACCCACCTTTTATTACGATCGTTTTGTTTTACTTTGTTTTTGGATGTTTCAGCTATTCCAAACCCGATTGTTATCAAATAAACTTTGAATTCCTCTTAGAACGGTATGCTCTGTACTATTTCATAAGTGTTTTCTTGGTATCTCGCAAAAAAGTTAAAGCCCAGTTTTCATCTCCACCAACACTATACCATGCATCCCTTTAACGTCAGCGCAATATAACTTAGCCTCTTCTCAAGTTCACTTACCTCTTATTTTGTCAGACAGCGCAATTGCATTTAGGCCCTATATAGTTTTGTCTATCTTCTATTTAATCGCCCATCGAGTCGCCAAATTGTTATTTCTTAGTTACTCCAATCCGTGATCCTGTTTGAGATGCCCGATCGCAAGAAGAAGAGAAAAAAAACCCGATATTCATGCGGTATATTCCTGAGTGGGGTGTGTCTGAACTCTAGTTATATCCAAGACAGGGGAAGGCATAACAGCGGAACCAGAGTTTAGATGTAAAATAATACAGATGTAATAGACAGAGCTTCAGCCACTTTGTTGCTACAGTATTTATCTTTCACAAGAGACTGACACCTGAGACGCAGATGAGGGGAATGTCTGTTAACCCTTTGTGTGCCACATTTATTTACTATCCAGGTTTATATGTAAAATTTTTGCACATTTGACTCATTGGCACAGAAAGGGTTAACAGCCTTCCGTGTCTCCACATCAGTGACTTAATGGGCACAAAACATAATATATTGACCTAGTTTAAGTGATATCTTGAGTAACAATGATGGTGAGTCTGGAGTAAATTTCGTGAAGATTCATGAAGAAAGGAGAGAGAAAGAGAGAGAGAGAGAAAGAGAGAGAGAGAGAGAGATGGAAAGAGAAGAGAGACAGACAGGTGGGATTCCCTCCAATTCTACTGCAAACTATCAAAATGAAGTCGCACATTTGCATGTTCACTTTAACTAATATCCAAAGCCGCGAGGTAAATTCGACACCGTTCCTAACAGATTTAGGAAGGCGGAAGTGAGGCACGGCAACGGTGCAAGATTTATTTTAAAACGCACATAATATACGTGTATACGTTGTCTGCATAACATGACATTGATTAACGTATATGTACGAGAATTGACAAAGCGGATATACACATTTGCAAATGTAAACTTGCCAAATTTAAGGTACAAGTTATCCTACCAATAGTTTGCATTAGATGATAGAACCCCAAGCAACGTCCCATTGCATAATACTTAACAACTGACCTCCAGAGGTAGCAGTGATTACCAATCCAATATTATGTGACGCGCTGTTGACTTTTACAAAGCTTATAAGCCATTTTAACTTAAGATGAGTCTATGAACTCTTGGATGATAACTAGAGATCTTAAGGAATAAACAACCGAAATTTGAGTAATATGCGTGATACAAACTTTCAAAAAAGCAAAACGTGATAAGGAATTCATAAGACGATATTCTCTTTAGATTAATCATGACAAAAAAGTAATATATTGTCATGACATCAGTAATAGAAAACAATGCATAAATTTCAAGTTCAAACAACACATGCTTTATTGAATGATGCCAAAGTTTTCGAAAACAACATTCACTTGAGAACAACTAATTCATCGGACACTTCTGTATTTCAGATTTCAGCCTCGTTTCACTTTCCGGAACTTTCAATTCTTGAGAATACTATTTTTGTGCTGCTTTCTGACAGTCTACTGTGCGTGCGACTTAAAATTTAACATAGCTGTTTCATGCCCGTGGAGAATGCCTGAAGGTTAGCTTGTACATCAATAATAGTAATAATGAATATGAAAAAAAAAATGATAATGACCATCGAAAACAAACTTTACAACGCTGCATGATCCAAACTTTCAATGACAGATAGCCAAAGACATAACTAGGGTTAAAAGTACAGCGAAAATTCACTTGATGTAGACATAACTAAAGCCTACAAAATAAATTCTGCTACTCAACTTGAGTGTTAATAGTTCTTTATTCACTAATTCATTGTACTTCAAATGATATTCATTGTATTGATATTTATACTTATTTCCCCTCTAAATATTATGATACGCCATTTGTAATGATTATAAGATCATGGCATGAGGTGCCAAGGCAAAAAAGAAATGTTGCAAAATTAATCGTCAATGTCAATGGCAAACTGCCTATTAGAGGATGCATGGAGAGTATATTGATCTTGTGGGTGCTCATACATGCGTGTCAGTGGAATGGAATATTCTCTTATTCTGACAAAATAAGCATGTTTTAGATTATGATACTCGATAGATTGGGTAATGAAGAATATTTTTAGACTTTGTTGCTTTTGTCATGGTTTTTATTGAAAGCAATTCGAGGTTTTGAAATGTGATTGAGAAAATTGTGTCCACTGTAAGTATGGACGACTGAATTTTGTTGGAGGGGAGTCATCGGTTGTAGGCGTTGCTGACTACTGATATGGCCTTTCCTTGCCATCTTTTTCTTCAGTGTTGTGGCGGACGATGAAGACGTTGTACTCTCCGCGGCATCCTAGCATCTAACTTGTTCGAGTTGAATGTCGCATAATGAGAAGATCTGCGTTTGTCGCAGTCATATGTGTAACCGTTTAGCTCTTCAAGAAACAATGTAACATTTGTACCGGTAAGAGGAAAATGTGATATGATCAGCACGTCATGTGTGCTCGTCCATGATCGAAGTAGGATCGGAAAGATCGAGTGCGATGAAAAAGTGTTCCGGATGTGATAGAGTGCTGTGGAGTAGCAGTCAAATAGTGAGCGAGTTTGGTCGGGTTGCGGTCTACAGCAGTCGCAAAATGATCGCGTAGCAGTCGAGTTGTTCGTCTAAACAGATTGAACTTGGATCGAGTTGATCTGGAACCAGTCATGTCGTAGTCGAGTATAGATCGCGATGCTCGAGAACTGATCTATTGGAAAAATCCATCCCGATCAAACTATTTTTACATCTCTGCACAATCATTTCCCGATCAGCTCGACCCCGACTCGATCGATACCCGATCGCTGTTTGATAGCTTGCCTTGTTGACCTCTATTTTGACATGTCAAAATTTGTCGTGTAGGGAGCCGGACCGATGCCGATCAAGGTAGATCTACCCTGATCGCCTTCGCCGAGCGAGCCCGACCAGGCCAAAATGGGTTGGTCGGGCTTGATCGAGTTGTTCTGATCGGCAGTGGGAACTCACTAAACTCTCATTTTCCCTGTGGACGACCGATGTTCACCTTTGATGACAATGTTCATCTTAGGCGTATTTAATTGCTTGTCACATAGTACAAATTGATACATCCTTTGACTTGATAAGCAAGGGCATACTATGTTACGAGGTAAATTGTGTCGCATAGTACAGCAGACACCGCTACAAATATGTGCGATCTTCTTCACCACCGCGGTCTTGAAAAAACAAAATGTGTGAATCGCGCCGCCATAGAACGGCCACACCCTGTGGCCTAGCTTGTACAAGGGAGTGCTGCCTGTATTCACTGATATGAGAGTATTGATATAGGCCTATATAGGCCTATATATATATATATACTAATTTTGCTCAGGCATGAGGGGACAGTTCCTTCTGAAGGAAATGATGAATAGAGTATAGGTGAAACTCTTAATCTCTAGGTCGCTCTCTTTGTAAAGAGAGACTACAGACAAGAAGAGCCACAGATAACACGCATATTTATACCCCTTCCCCCTTCATCCTTGCCTTTAGAAGGTTTAATGAGTGTTGGTCTCATACGTTTGCTCATAGCATCCTCAACGCACTGAGTGCTGGCAATCATTAATAATCATTTGGGTCGAAAGAGGTCCGACGCGTTCACACTTGCCTTAGGTGAACTTAAAGGTGACAAAGGCGCAACTCCTATAATTACGCGTTGTGAGAAATGATGAGGCAGCTTCCCCGTTTTCCGGTACGTTTGCATTTTTTCCACCTCAGACATAAGAGTCCTGTATCTAACACCAGCCTACAGAATGTCATTAGATATGATCCAGGCGTTCACTTCATTCTGGGTCAAGTAGGCATAAAAATATGCTCTGCAGAGCGGTTACACAGTCTTAACCGAGTTTCACATGGAAACAAGACAAGCATCTTAGTGGAGCTGAAATTGAAGAACACACGTAGAGAGGACTTTCCACTTATAAAATGTACATTTCTGTATTTAGGCTAACCACGCATAGTTCACAAGAGACGAGTAGAGTCAAACAAATGCTTCTTATTCAAGATCAATTAGTAGGACTCAGGAGAGAATCGCCGCTGTCCAGCCTCTTCGAAACCAAAAGCCGTGAAGCTTCGCTTTCCTGCGGGGCCAGAAGCAATGGTCGCCTAAGGGCACACCTACGGGCGACGGAGCCACATTCCTCGACCTGTCAAACTCGTGCAATATTCAGCGAAGGAGCCTCGTTGGACTTCGTCTTTGAACTTGGAGTTGTAGAAGTAGCTGTCACCCTCTTTACCTATTCATTTCTTGTGCAGCTTAACAGTAACACTTTTGCTAGAGTTGTTAATCTAAATTATATTTGGCCAATCTATCATTTATCCGTTTTACATAGATATTTATTGAAACCTAATAGCTTATTAACCCATGACTCTGAGGCATTGTTTCTGAAGCAGAAACTCTACATTTACTATCAAATTCCAGTATAAATAATCTGATCAAGTAATCATTTTGTCTTTGGGTGCATGGAATCGGTTGAAAGCACTTTCGCCAGGCAGTAACGCTTCACGTGGCAGGGGGGGGGGGGGGGGCAACCAAGAAAGGTAGAGCATTCGATGCAGGTTATTAACCCAGTGACCAGATGTCAAAATAAAACAACAAAAACAAAAAGACAAAAATCAAGTTAAATTTCACCTCAGTCTGTGTCCCCACTCATTTCTTCACTCTTCTCTAGTTTTCCCCTTTTGCCCTTTTTTCATCACTGTGGTGGGATGAAATGTGCCCTGTGTTTGTGTCGTCTGTTTCGCACATTCAGTGATAGACAGTGTTTTTTCCTTTAAGGCTGCATTTTTTTTTTCGTAAACGTTTTTTAGAACTTTTTCTGTAGAAAGCATATTTGTTATCTTTGTGAGCTGACATGGATCTGAAATATTGTTCTGACTCAAGGATCCAGCGAATCCTAGTATATATGATACAAACTACAGTGATTGTAATTGCGAGGTTTTTATCTTGTTTTATTTCTCTCGATGGCAAGATGAGCACAACCCTGTAAGTACTGACATGGTAAAGTATTAATGACAATAGGAACGAAGACACGACAATATGAACCGGATAAAATGATTGTGATGATGATTTTGCGATGACCAGGCAATCATTGATAACGATGAAAATGACGTGTTATATGATTACTATAATTATCATTATAGCTCAGAAAATTGGCGGCAGAAAGCATCAACCAAGGATTTCAGGATAAATGATGTCGTTGATTTGTTGATAAAGAAATGAAATAAAAACTGTGAAACGACAAACACATCAAGATAAGCGTATGCCAGAAATTGCACACGCTTATCATTTTATGTATATATATATATATATATATATATATATATATATATATGTACATTGTATATATATATATATATATATATGTCTATATATATACATATATATATATGTATATATATATCCCTAGTTGGCACCTTAGGGAGACAACTGGTCATTAAGGAGACAATTTTCGTGTCTCCATTGCGTAAATTGCCATTGAACATGTATTTTAAAATTTGCATATAAAACAAATGGAAATGTCTTCCAAATGACCCATCTAGGAGTATATATATATGTATATATATATACATATATATATATATATATATATATAGTACAATATTAAATGATTAATTATGTGTACATTATTTCATATGGCAATAATGTCAATAATAGTTTCTGATGATATCCGCGATCTGTTACTTGATCTTTCCATATGAAAGTAGCAGAATGTGTATGTGAGAAGGATGCGAACAAGATAGAGGCAATGACATCACGAAATGGTAAATAACATGTCAGGGGATTGAAAGGGAACTCGTGTTGAAGAATTGTGACCCGTCGTGATGAATAACACGCCGAAATATTTTTTGGCTTCTTTGAAAAAGTGATGCAATCACATGCCGTGGCATAATTGGAGTGTAGTTGTTAAATACGTAACCCAAATCAAAGACATGAGTAAAACGCCAACTTCACTCTGAATTACTTATGCTGGCAGGGAAAATGTGACATAGCGAGAGTTTAAACCTATGCCTCTGTAGACACGTAATAATGCTTACCGTTAACCATGATTGATGTTCCATTTTATTTCGTGACATTATGAAGCTGCCACTGACAATACTGATGATTCCCATGTAGTTGATCGTGGAAATGCAACCTCTTTTTTTCCCCATCAAAACAAGTGTCAAATTGAACTGTGGAGCTTGGCTTGGTTTTCATACCCCCACCCACACATAGTGTGTATGGGGGTATTATAGGAATCACTCTGAGGGCGGGTGGCCGGTCGGTCGGGTGGTCGGTCGGTCGGTCGGTCGGTCAGTCGGGCGGTCGGTCTGTTGCAAAATCTTGTGGATCGAACTTCTCTCTCATTTTTTGAGCACTTGACCCCAACTTTGGCATGTGTGACCGTTATGAAAGATAAATGTGCAAGACGCCTTTTTCGTTAATATCGCATAATGCGTTGCCATGGCAACGGCAAATTTTCGTAAAAAACTTGTGGATCGAACTACTTTCTCATTTTTGGAGCAATTAACTCCAAATTTGGCATGTGTGACCGCTGTCAAAGGCAAATGTGCAAGACGCCTTTTTCATTAGTATTGCGTAATGCGTTGCCATGGCAACGGCAGATTTTCATAGAAATCTTACAAAATGTGGATCGAACTACTCTCTCAGTTTTGTAGCGATTCAGTTGAAATTTGGGATATGCGATCAATGTATTGTGTAGTTGTGCAAGACACCTTTCTTGTGCGTGGGAATAGATCTGTTGCCATGTCAACAGCAGTTTTTTTTTTTACCAATCATACAAAAATGTGTGGATTGACCTAACTCTTTCACTTTTAAGCATTTAGCTTGAAATTTGGCACATTTGACCATTTTGGTACATAGATATGCATACTTAATCTTTAGTTATTGTTGATCAATGAGTTGCCGTGGTAACAGCATATTTTGAGTGAAATCATACAAAAAATATTGTGGATTCAGTTAACTCCCTCAGTCTTTGAGCATTTGGCTTGAAATTTGGCACCTGCGACCACTATAGTAGATGTGCAAACTTAATCTTTTGTCACTGTCGAACAATGCGTTGCCATGGTAACAGCATTTTTTCACTAAAAAGCATTCAGGTAACTCGCTCAGTCTTTGAGCAATTTGCACTCGTGACCACTATAGTACGTAGATATGCAAACTTCACATTTCATCATTGTTGAACAATGTGTTGCCATGGTAACAGTATATTTTGAATGAAAATCATGCAAAAATTTAGATTCAGCTAACTCTCAATTTTAGAGCATTCGGCTTCAAATTTGGCACATGTTACCACTACATTACCTAGTTGTGCAAAAATTATCTTTTGTCATTGTTGAAAAAGTATTGCCATGGAAACAGTATATATATTGAATGAAAATGATACAATGATATTGTGAATTCAACTAAGCCCCTCAGCCTTTGAGCATTTAGCTTGAAATTTGTCACATTTGACGGCTATGATATGTAGTTATGCAAACTTCATGTTTTCTTAATGTCCACCATTGTGTTGCCATGGTAACACAATTTTCAATGAAAATCATAGAAATTGTCAGTTTATTTATCTTGCTCACTCAATTTTTGAGTACTTGACTTGAGATGTGACACATGTGACTAACAGTGAGCAATACATCTATTCTCTGTTGAACAGTGCATTGCCAAGGTAAGATTTTTTTTTCCATTAAAAAGTAACAAAATAAATCCTGGTTGAGCTAATTCCCTCAGTTGTAGGTGGGGGTATTAATCACAATGAGTGATAGTTCTAGTTTTGGTTATCATAGCTATAACCTCATAAACTTAAATGATATTGTAACTCATTGAGTACATACTCACCCTGTAATATAAAATTTAGATTTTATTGATTAGGTGGACCGAAGGGGGGGGGGCGTCCCCTTCTCACACAAGGGAGCTTTTGCTTCTTTTTTTTTAAATTGAAATTGAACGATCTGGTGCACACTTTGGCCGAATTTTTGCAAATTTTTCAGTCAAAATGTAAGAAAATGAATATTCAAATGTGAATGGCTAAATCATGTATTTGTCACCTCTTTATCCGCGTATGTATCCAGTCTCGGATCCAGGGGGGAGCACACCGGGCGCGCGACCCCTTTTTTTACTGATAAAGCAAAAGAAATAAAAAAGAAAAAAATTGGGATGGGTGCGTGCGCCCCCCTTTAATTTTGTATAGGCGCCCCCTCTTTACGGAATTCCTGGATCCGCCCCTGGCATCCTATACAGAGGTGGAAAGAATCAAAGGGGAAAGGGTCCGGGGGTGGGGAGCGCACCGGGCGCGCGCCCCCATTTATTTTTTGTTAAAACAAAAGAAATGAAAAGAAAAAAAATGGGGGTGCGTGCGCCCCCCCCCACACTTAATTTTGTAAAGGCGCCCCCTCTTTACGGAATTCTTTGATCCGCCCCTGGCATCCTATACAGAGGTGGACAGAATGAAAGGGGGAAGGGTGTGGGAGGGGTGTCGCCCTCTCACACAAAGGAGCTTTTTGCTTTTTTAACAAATGAAGTTGACCGATCTGGGCATGTTATAATAAAAGACAAGTGTATGTATTGTATGCACGTATGATCATTTGCACCTCATAAGAAGCCAAGAATGTCTGCTTTGATTTGCGTTACAACTGTTTTTTTATGTATATGTTTAGATTTTGTTTCCAGTGATTCAGTCGGAAGAGGAGACATTCAGATTGACAGGCATTATTACAGTCTTGATGCTAGAAAAGTGAATTTTTGTGAAATTCCCTTTATATTTTCTTTATATTGTTGTCCACACATACGTCATAACCTCTAGCAGTCTCCCATCCAGCGGTTCCAACACCAAAACTTTAAAAATTCATAACTTTTGCATCAATTGTCCGATTTTGCTCAAACTTTCACTGATGTGTTCTGCTAATGTTGCTGCTTTTACTCAGTCCACACTTCTCTTTGGGTTTGGATTTCCCTTAAGTTGTTATAGGAGCCTCATCTGCCTTGTATAGGCAGATAATGATTAACATTAACGGCTATGATTCGCAGTTAAAACTTATTTCATGTGGAGTCCCACGGGGCTCCCTCTTGGGCCCACTTTTATTTATTTTATACATAAATGACCTTCAAAAATCATCGCCAATTTTATCATTTACTTGTTTTGCTGATGACACAAGTTTGTTTTGTTCTCATCGAGACCCTAATACATTAATTGATATGATGAATACTGAGCTTAGGTCTGTGCAATCCTGGATTTATGCCAACAAATTATCCCTGAATATAGAAAAAACTTGTTATATGGTATTCAGTAATTCTTTGAATGTTGTCCCACATGAGATCAAAATAAATGATATATGTTTAACGCAGGTCAATAACGCAAAGTTTTTAGGGCTTTGGATTGACCGAGAATTATCCTGGAAAACTCATATTAATTTTGTAAGTAAAATTTTGTCCAGAAATATTGGAATTTTAAACAAGCTTTAACATTTGTTCCCCGTTTATATTTTGCAGAGTATATATTCTTCTTTAATATCTCCACACTTTAATTATGGAATTTTGGCGTGGGGAAATGCAATCAATTTACTATTAGATTCCCTTCTTCGTATTCAAAAGCGTGCAATAAGAATTATAAACCACGCCGGATATTTTGCTCATACCAACTGTTTTTTTCATCAAAACAGAATTCTGAAAATTCCAGACCTATTTTATTATAATCTCGGAATTTTCATGTATAAACTAACAACTAATGAATTACCATCCATTTTTATTCACATGTTCAAAAGAAATCGCTCTATTCATTGCTACCCCACTCGTCAGAGTGACGCTTATCACCTTCCCCGTACTCGCACTATTTTTGCAAAGAAAACAATTATGTTTACTGGACCCAGATACTGGAATGACCTCCCTCAAGATATTACTTCTTCCTTATCCTTATTCACCTTCAAACGCAAACTAAAACGGCTATTACTTAGTGGATACACACTACCCGGCTCTTAGCAACATTTTTTTTTTAATACCCCCAGTCTTTTGTCTTTGTCTGCAGCTCCAAGTTATTTGACGATACCGTTATAGCACTTTTTTTTTGTGTGTGTGTGTGTAAACACGGCGAAATATGTACAGTCTCGTTTAAGCGATACTAAAGTATTCATGTGGTTCGATAGTTCGTTTTTAATACTGATTTTGCACTCGTACAATTGAAGTTGGTCGTTATGTCCGTTCTCCGTATAATTTTACGCCTATAAATTCGGGAACCTACAGTTTTTACAAGCATCATTGCATATACTTTTATGTAGGCCCCATCATATTTCTGACATTTATTTGTGATATCCTATTCTATGCCATAGCGCTCTCTGAGGGAGGAGCAGCTTTGGGAGCTCTCTCTCTACTTCTCTCTTTGAGGTATACCCATAGTTTTGGGAGTGTGCAAAACATAACCAGTATTTTGGTTATGTGTCCTGGAATCTGCTAGACAAAATATGGAGTCTGTCTCGCTGTAGTAGAGTGGAATTGCCCTTCAACTTGTTTCTCACTTGCCGGCTTGGACTGTCAACCTGAAGCAGCCATACTAGCTGTTGGTCAGTCATGCACACAAACTCTATTCACCGTCGGTACATTGTCCTATGGAGCTGGACCTTCACCAGTGAAAGTAGTGCTTTGATTGTCTTCTGTGGTGCTGTGATTATCGTCTGTTCATTCACTGCATTTGACAATGGGATTCCTCAGCTGGTTGCTGGCACTACTCCTGCTGTGTAGCCTGTCCACTGAGGCGGATCCCTACAAAACAACCTTAACCTCTTCACATGGCAATTCTGTGAACAATAGATCAAAGCCGGTCATAAAGTACAACGGAAAGAGAATCTGCTACTACAGTAATGCTACTGCAACTTTCAATGTATCATTACTGGTTGCCGGAGATATTGAGGCAAACCCTGGCCCAGATCGAATAGACAGAAAGGAGTGTGAAAACGGCAACAATGAGTCAGACACATTGCACAGGAGACAGTACAGCAGAGCAGCTCTTCTTGATCTCAACCATAATGGCTATGTCTCCTCGGATGTTTGGGCTACTGTGAAGTCACTCGGTATCAGTGCCAAGAAGCCTACAATTAGAGGCACCAGAGGCGGTGTCAAAAGGAAGAAGAAAGTGAATACTCTACCAAGCCATCCTTGCTTCTCAACAACGTGTAAAAGACCCATCGGTAAAGATGACCAGAAGAGAAACTACACACTGTGCCTCATTAACGCACAGTCTGTTAGTAACAAGGCTGATCTTCTGGCTGACTACTTCACTGAACATGATTTTGATATTGTATGTTTGACAGAAACTTGGTTGTCCGATGAAGAAAAACACAGGAAAATCATAGCTGATCTTACACTTCCGGGTTTCAAATTCCGACATGCTCCCCGTCTGCATCGTACTGGAGGAGGAGTAGCTGTTATCCATCGAGAGTCAGTAGACTTGGTGACTTTGTCGACTCACGCTTTCCCCAGCTTTGAGAGTATGTGTTGTGACTTTACACCTCACCACAATTCTTCAGTCTCCATTAAGCTGATTGTGATTTATAAGCCACCATACAGTCGAAAAAATAAAACAACATCATCAATGTTTCTTCAGGACTTTGCTGATTACTTGTCTGTGTTATCTGCATCCCCTTCCAAGCTTGTGATTGTCGGCGACTTCAACATTCACTGGGACAATCAATCCAATGCAGATACCAAGAAATTTGCAGACATCATTAAATCTCATGATCTTCTTCAACATGTTTGTGAGTCCACACACATCAGCGGACATATTTTAGACTATGTCTTATCCAGAAGAGATGAAGATGCTATCAGGTCAGTAGAGGTCTCTTCTTTTCTCAGTGATCATGCAGCCGTGCACTGTGATCTTCATATGTCCAAACCTGCGGTTGGGCGTAAGGAGATAGTATATCGCAAATTGAAGACAATAAACCATGAGGCCCTTGCTGAAGACTTGGAGTCATCTGACCTCATTCGTAAACCTGAGACTGACATCGACAAGCTGGCTGATCAGTATGACCGAACACTATCAACTATTCTGGATAAACACGCACCCATTAAACGATGTGTTGTTGCCACACGTCCACCAAACCCATGGTATTCAGAAGAGATCACAGAAGCAAAGAAGCTGAGGAGGAGACTAGAAAGGAAATGGAGAAAGACAAGACTTGAGGTAGATAGACAGTGTTTCAGAGATCAACGTCTGATTGTCTTGGACATGATAAAGAAGGCAAAAGCATCATTCTATGAGAAGCAGATCTCTGACTGTGTCAGTCAGAGAGATGTCTATAAAGTAATAGACAAGATGCTTCATTATCGCAATAAATCTGTCCTTCCAACACATCGTAGTGACCAAGAGCTGGCAGAGAAGTTTATCAGGTATTTTTCAACAAAGATACAAGACATTCGAGCAATACTTGATGCTGAAGTGCTGACTGGGGGAAATCTTACTACAACTCATTCTACTGAGAAAGACCACACGCTCAACAGCTTTGACTTGGCATCAGAGGAAGAAGTGAGAAAGATTATTGCTGGTTCCCCGTCTTCTTCTAGCTCACAAGATCCAGTTCCTACATGGATTTTGAAAAGACATTTACATCTTCTTCTCCCAAGCATTACACTGATGGTGAATAGATCGCTTGAAACAGGCATCTTCCCCAGCTCATTCAAACAAGCTGTCGTTCGACCTCTGCTAAAGAAGCCCAGTTTAGACCCCGACGCCCTCAATAGCTACAGACCAGTGTGCAATCTCAAGTTTATTTCAAAAGTTTTGGAAAGAGTCGTAGCCCAGCGTCTTCAAGAATATTTGGAACTGAATGATTTAAGTGAACCACTTCAATCTGCTTATAAAAGGCATCATAGCACCGAGTCTGCCCTGATTAAAGTCCATAATGATATCCATCAAGCACTTGACAAGAAGCAAGCTGTTTTCTTGGTGCTCCTTGATCTGTCAGCAGCTTTCGACACCATTGACAAGGATATTCTTATCACAAGGTTTCGTTCAATAGGTGTGAAAGGATCTGCTCTTGCATGGATATCTTCCTATTTGTGTAACCGTTCGCAGGCAGTCAGGATCAATGAGTGCATGTCATCCTTCGCTGAACTTCTGTATGGTGTCCCCCAAGGGTCTGTTCTGGGCCCGTCATTCTTCAGCATTTATGCAAGTCCTCTCGCAGAGATCGCAAGGACCCATGGCATCCATATACATCTTTACGCTGATGACACCCAGCTGTACAGCTCATTCGATCCATCTGATCCTTTAAGTGAGGCCTCTACCAGACATAGACTTGAAGCATGTATTGATCATATGAGGGCTTGGATGATACGGAACAAACTCAAACTGAATGATGACAAAAGTGAATTTATGATAATTGCATCAAAACATCTGGCAGCAAAGGTCCGTAGTCAGTCATTACGAATTGGATGTGTCAATGTACAATCTGTGTCAAATTGTAGGAATCTTGGAGTTTATTTTGACCCTGAAATGTCAATGGCGACACACATTACAAACACATGTCGATCTGTATATTTGCAACTACGCAATATTCACAGTATCAGAAAATCCTTATCAAACAAAGTTGCAGCCTCTGTTATTCATTCGTATGTTTTGTCTCGTATTGATTATGGAAATGCATTATTGTTCAAGGCTTCATCTTACCAACTGGCCAAACTACAGCGTGCTCAGAACTCTGCTGCTCGGGTCCTCAGTGGAACATCTCGCTTCTCCAGCATTACCCCAGTTCTAAAAAATCTTCACTGGCTACCAGTATCCAAGAGGATAGAGTTTAAAATTCTTCTTCATACATGGAAAGCAGTACATTCTTCAGCTCCAAAATATTTGCAAAACCTTGTTTCAGAATACGTCCCTGGCAGAAATCTCCGTTCATGTAATAGTAAACAATTAACAGTTAAAAGAACAATCTCGACTCTCGGAGAAAAAGCCTTTGTTTCTGCAGCCCCATCTCTCTGGAACGCTCTTCCACTAAGGATCCGATCAGCAGAGACCATTGAAACATTTAAAAAGCTTTTGAAATCACATATGTTCGTATCTTGTTTCGATTGAATTTTCAACGAATTGTTCATTGGTGTGTATATCTCTACCTATCTCTTTCTTCTTTTTCAACCTTCTTATGTACAATTATGACTACGATGTATGCTATTCTTTTCATAATTACGTCCCTCTGCGCCTCAGAATAGGATACTAGATCGAAGGCGCATTACAAATGCTGTACTTATTATTATTATTATTATATCCTCAGATGAAAACGACCATTTATATTTGTGTGTAATGTTTGTTTGTCTTTTTTTCTTCAAACATAAGATATGGTTGTATATGTTTTGTACTTTTGTTTTATTGTCAATCATTTTGTAATCCCATCACTGAGAAAGTGGAAATATGAAATAAACTTGAAACTTGAAACTTGTATAGTTTAAAGGGAATAGGAGACACAACTCGTAAAGAAAGCTGTTTAGATTAATAGGCCGACTGCCGTTGAGATGTGGACACATAGGGGAATCCTTAGGATCTCATGTGGTCGAGACTAAAATGCTGTTGTTCACCATGAATTAAACACATGGATGTCATTGCATACAGTCTGTCTAACATAGGCAATTTTGATACTGTAGTCATGGGTGAGGCGAGCAGAAGACTTCACCGAACATTGCATTCGTGGCGGTAAAGGACAACGGACCTTGCAATCAAAGGTGCACTAATACATCATAAGGCGGTTCCTGTATATCTTGTATCGGGTGCTACTGTTTACCCATCGAGAATATCTTCGAAATTTGTGACTTATGTTTCGTGTCAATGTCAATGATTAGGGTTCGGAAAAAAAAACCCACAACTGATATATCCATAAATATCTAAAGTCAAAGAGTGAAGTTATCATCAATCATTTCAGCTCATTTTCTATTTCCTGGACCCTTCAAGCCTTCTAGCCCTTACAGTCCTTAATCAATGAATCATGGAGAGTTGAGGCTTAACTTGTTGTGGAGACAACACTTGGAGAAAGAGAGAGAGAGAGAGAGAGAGAGTAACATAATCATAGCAAATACATCACATTTTAAGAATTCAGTGTCTGACGAGAGAAGCTGACAGGACAAGGCGTGCGTCCACACACCGTGCAGAACGTTGGGAGCAATAGAAATAAGTGCGGCATCGTGTTGACGGTTGCTAAACGACTCGATTGCTTGTACTGTTAAAGGGATGGTACAGGTGTGTTGAGATGGGACTTGAGTTTTCCAACTTATTTTAATGATTATTTTTTGAGATAATGAGAAACCTCGTACGAAATATGAAAAAGAATATAATTCTAAGAGGAATTAAAAGTTTCTGTGATGAAAATTGGTTTTGAACTGGCTGAGATATCCAAAACAAATTGATCCTAATAAAAGGTGGGACCCATCTTTCATTAGAATCGCCTTGTTTTACTTTGTTTTTCGATATCTTAACCATTTCAAAACTGATATTCATCAAATAAACTTTGAATTCCTCTTAAAATGGTTTCTAAGTATCTTGCAAAAAGCTAAAAGCTGAATTTTCACCTCAACCAATACTATACAATCCTTTTAAACAGTATGTACAGACCATAATATGACATTTTCCTCTTTTTCTCTTTTCAGAATATCATGTCTTTTATCAGCAGAGGAATGTATGGAAAAGAAAGAGAGGGGAAGAAAGGGAGAAAGACTGCTGAACAAAAAGGGAAGGAAAACAACTCATACTCTTAGCAAACCTGGTGCCACCCATCTAGGTTAAGCTTAAAAGTCGGGGTCACCCGACACTGTACCGGCGAAACGGGGGAAGCAGATGATTTTGAACGTGAACACAGGATAAGGATGAAACAGTTGAATCCTGTACTTTGTAGAAGCCTCCATGAATAGTTCGCTGTATCACGTATAGAAAATATTACCCATCGTGACCACTGGAGTTCACGTGCATTGTGTATTCAAGACGTCTCCGACCTTTCGATGCAGATAGTGATCTGCGGTATAATCCGATTACGCAGAGATCTTCTTCATAGCTGTTCATTCTTTGAGTCCCGTTTTATATTTTTCTCCATTGGGTATCCAAATAACTATGATAACGAAGTTCTACTGCAGGCAGTATGAATTGTACTAAATCGTGAACGCTATGCAATAGGATTTTGACGTATATTTTTTGTGACGTTTCTGAATGCAGTAACTTTCAGCTGTGGGCTCATCTTTAGAATCATTGTATGCACAGTTTCATCTTGATTCGTAATGCCCTAAAAGGAATGCCTTGTACTATGTCATTATTACAATACAACACATAGTGATTTCAACAATACAACACATAGTGGTTTCATATTCAGAGACGTTCTGAATTGCGACGCAAATTTTCACAATTATTATGAAAGTAGTTTGAAATGTTGCAATAAGGCCAATTATGTTCAGGACGGATGACTTTGGATATGGCATCAATAACACAGATGAAATTTAGACTATCAATTATTGTGCAGTGGAGAGATAAGGAAAGTAGATAGAGTGTTGAAAGTCCTAAATCTGTAACTATCAATGAACAATGCATGTCGGTCCCGAAGTACTGCGAATCGATTCATTCCATATAACTTTATATACTAGTAGTCATTTATAAGCAGTGAAGATACACCTTAAAGGTTAATTCCATTGCCAGTGATTGCATTTGAAAGTTAGTCTGAAACGAAGGAGTAAAAATTTTCTAACACAACAATGAAAATTTGATCAGAATGGGATGACAATAAGGAAGTTATAAAATTTTGAAGTGTCGCTAATCTTTCTCGAAACAGTTCTTGAACAGTCAATATGAATATGCAAATAGTGAGATGATGATGTAATCCCATCACAACTTGTCATAACTATTATCGTTATACTTAAAATTTCAAACTTTCAATTTTTCATTCAAATGCGACTGTGCCCCAATCTCAAATCCTGATATATCTGACTGATCATTATTTTTCATTATTTTTTCTTTGTAAACGATCAATGCAAAACTGTGAGGTGATAACATTGTCAGCTCAATCATTTTCATATTCGTATCAATTGTTCAAAAACTGTTAAGCACAATTAGCAAATCTCAAAAATTCCAAACCTTCCTTACTTTCAGTGCGATAGTGACCAATGATGAATTTTCGCTGTTGTGCTTGTCATATTTTACTATTTCTTATCAAGTTAACTTTAAACTGGCCTGGAATTCCCCATTAAGGGGAGTTAGGACCAATCTGGAAATTTTACCCACCATTACACGAGTGATGCATCCAAACTACCGTCCGATGGACATCTGCCATTATTAGAGTTGCAATGTGTGAAATAGGTTGTCTCATTGAATATCGAAAAAGGGCGCAGTTCGTATTAGGGTGCATCCGGGAGTATGAGTTACGTCATTGGATCAAATTAGTTGTAAGGACTATCCCCTCGCTTTGCAAACATTTACGAAGGAAAAAAATATTTGGTCTTTAATTTGTCTGTCATTAGCTTGGAACCCACAAAAATCATGATTAATTTGTCAATGTTTCATTACAGTTTATCGATGTGAGATGTGACTGTGGCATCGATAAAATGGCCATTGACAAGTTTCGTTATCATGGGTGGTGGAGGGTAAAACGGTTCAACGCACTGTTCCCATAGACGGTTCACAGTCAACTTCGTGAATTCCAGACGAATTAATGAAATCGATGAGACGCTGTTGCGACACGGATTGTCGCACCTACACGGATTGTCGCCCCCGTCACGGATTGTCGCCCGCCCTCGAAGTACATTTTGCTGGGTAATATCGTTCTGGACATAGTCATTGAAATGCTAACACATAACTTACATGGCTACATCCATGCAAACATGCCATGTAAAAAGTCATGGTGAGGTTTCAAGGAAGTGTGTATGTGCGCGCGCACATGATAATTTAGTGTCCGTTTGTGCGTGTGTGTGTGTGTGTGTCTGTGTATGATGGAAGAATGTGTTTATTATGTCAGCTTTTTGCGTATGTGTTTTTTAGCTGCGCGTGGGTAGGGACACCTAGTAAGCTGTTGCTGGCATAAACGTTGATATTGATTTTATCAGCAGCTTTGATTTTGATGAGTTTGTTTGGCGGATTTGTTTATGAATTCGGAGTGGTGTTTGCGTGCGGGCGGATGCTGCTTTTCTGCATACGGTCCATTATGTCTTATTAATTTATCAACATTGGGAAGTCGTTTCATCAGGAAGGAATGTGGTATCGGTTCGGGTGTGTGTGTGTATGTGGGGAGGGGGTTACATTTCGTTATTGTAAAAGTTCGTTATTCTGAAGGCTCTTTAGTCCGAGGTTCTTTATTCGAAGGTTCGTTATTCCGAATTTCATTTTTGGATCAACGAACCTCTAGGTACAGGGAATTGTACAGGGGATGCTGTAGACGATTACGTCCTTCGACGTTTTCTGTTATCCACTCGCATGGGAACACAGAGACGCGTGGGAAGCCACACAACTCGTGTTGCCAAGCTGCAGCGCATTTACCTGAAGGAATGCTACAACACACTTGGAGCGGTGGAGAGGCAGAACCGCAAAGTCAAGTTACGAAATTTCTCCCACAAATGGTCATTTTAGGTGGCACCCATATACGCATGACATCGCTTGACCATTGGTGCTGAACATTTTTTCCTTGTACTATTTGAATGTATATTATTCGAAACTCGGAAGGCAATTTTTTGGTTGGGGATGAGGTGACAGCATTTTTTTTTTTACTTTTCTGGCCGGGAAGGTGTGGGACAGCGATAAACTATATAAAATGAGAACGACTTAAGTATTTCCCTATAGTCTTACCCACTTTACGCTCCATGGATATTACAATTTTTTTAATATTGTATTTGGGTGTGGGAGGGGTGTCCGAATGTCCTAATGGGTTTTTTTCCCTGGAAATGTAATAGGCATTGCTTTATTATAACAATCTCCTTAACATAACCCAGAAAGTCATGAATATCGCTGCACAATGACAGCGTAACCACAGTTTGTCTATTCCATGACTGTAAGTAATATTTTCTTATCTTGTTTAACTTATCGATCTAGATTGTATTCTATTTGTGGTATAATTATGTTATGTAGTCTTTACATTTATGATGTTTATCCATATTTGAGCTGCACAAATAAAATTCAAACTTCAAGTTCAAAATTTCATATATCTTTTATTACTGTAAAGCAAATTAAAGAAATGCGAAAACTTTTCACAACTTGTACGTAAATTCAATTTCAGTTTTCCCCAGTGTACAATGTAAGACAGTCCAATATGTGATAAATTTGCTGTGATAATACATTGAATTGGCAGGGATCGTCATATTGTACATAATCATTTATAACAATCTGTAACTATCCGAAAATATCCGCAACTCTCCGTAAATAGTCGCAACTCTCCGCAAGTGTTCCGAACTATTCGGAAGTTTATGCAAGTTGAAAGAACAAAATTACGTGCCAATTCGTAAGAATATCCGCAAGTGGACGTAAGTATTCGCATTTGGTCGTATCTCTCCGTATCGCCCGCATATTTTTCCCGTATGTTTTGTAAAAATGCTCTGGTGACAGCAAGGGATCCGCGGGTGTCCGCAGAAAAAACTGACTTATTTGGACGTAACGCCGGACGCAGAGCATTATGTGACTGGGGCCTTACGTAGACACACGAACGCTCACACACAACACACATACGTAGGGCCTACGTAGCCCACGAACACCAAACCCAACCCCTCAGATACTCATGCAGGCACAAAACTGCGCCCACAAACACGCACCATCACATACATGTACCCTTTGATATACACATACGCCACTATATACCACATACACACGTACGCATACTGGCACACGTATACACACAGACAAACAAACCACTACCACTATACAACCACCACACATGCACAGTTTCTACATAATTATTGTATTATTATACTCTAAACACACACACACACACACACACTCACACACAACAATACGGAAACTCATACACAAGTCACTTGTTGTACGCACCTGCAAATCATACACAGCACATACCATGCAGCTCACAACAAATACACACACACACACACCCACACACACACACACACATACGCATAACTTACCAGTCATACCCATCCCACCAAAGCTTAACATCGGAGCAATCACCCCGAGTCCGGGGCGACAATCCTTGACGGGGCGACAATCCGTGTCGCAACAAACTTTTTGCCATCATGGATTGTCGCCATCGAGGTCAAAAACTGGGAACTGCACAAGCGTCACGGATTGTCGCCAGACGACAATCCGTGACGGGGGCGACAATCGGTGTAGGGGCGACAATCCGTGTCGCAACAGACGCTGTTCAGTTACAGTGTTATTCTCTGCAGGACGCAATGGTCGTAGCCAGGGGCGTCAATCTTTTTTCAGGGTTGTCAATCTTTTTTCAGGGTTGGGCAAAACTTCGAGGATGAGTGGCAGGGAGCGAAGCCTCCGAGCGGGTTGATGGTGTGGAAGGGGTATATCCCCTCCCCCCCCCCCCATGTTTCGAAAATACGCATAGCACGTATAGGATTCTAAGATTAGTAAATATGTTTAAGAGGTATACAGACTTATTTGAAATTGTAGTCAAGATATCAAGCAGGTATAGTTCAATACAAGGATGACTGCCCATGACTATTTAATTATTGTCGAAAAGAGTTGAGGGCTTGAACAATTGATTTTGTGTGTGTGTGTGGGGGGGGGGGGGTATACAACCACCCCTGCCCTATATTATGCTAATTTTGATCAGCCCAACCTGCTCGCCACTGAACAACGGAGGACGGATTTGAACAAATCGTTTAAGAAAGCACTTATGATTTCAGAGGTTTGATGAAAAAGGGCGTATTTAAGATGCTTTTCTGTCTGACACTCTGGGGTTTAATATCAAACTGACTATCAAGAAGACCATCGCGTCAAACATTCGGACGTTATTTTGTTCACCGTCATGGGTGACAGATATCACGATAATTCCATGCGTATTCTCGTATAAGGAAAAGGAGAAACAATGTAATTAGCAAATACAAGGAAAACAAACCTTAATGTTTAATTGCTGCATGTTTTTCTCATTTCAAATTATTTGAAAATCTAATATTCGATTGTAAAGAAAAAAGAGGATTTGAAAAACACCTCGCCGTCTGTCGACTCCAATGTACGTGGAAAAGTTACTTTGTCAAGAAATATGTAAATTTGATGCTTTTGATTTCCTGCTATGTAAATCCCAATAAGCAATGATATACGTATATATGTATATATATATATATATATATATATATATATATATATATATATATATATATATATATGGCTAAAAAGGACAGGTCGTGAAATAGGAAGAACATCGTTCCAATGACAGTCACGAGTCACTAATCAACAAATGGGAGTGCCGAAACACAAGTGCCTTGCGGGAAGGGGGAAGGGCTTAACTTTGCCCTTGTGTCTCTCTTGCATGCTATCCCAAAGTTGTTACGTGGAATCCCCACTACAAATCATCTCACACCAGGCCAATTTCACTTCAGCGGATTGCGTGGAAGCTTAGCAATTCGCAGGAGGAAATCTCCGAAGAATAATAAACCGGGGCAACGCTCTGCACCACAGTAGGGGGAGTCGTATCTATTACTTCGACGAGAGCAAAGTTTAGAGGGTGGTATAAAAAGATATGTTCCGTAATTTCCTGTGAGATGCTCGAGACCCTTTCTTCAGACCGAAACTTTAGAAGGCAACAAGTATTGATATCCGCTTCTTCTCCTCTTCATGCTCTTCCCTTTTCAAGGGACTTTGGGACTTAAGATCCTGCAATAAAAACTAATGCTATACATCGTCTATATCTCTTCCATCGTTAAGCTAATTTGGATTTCGTGGTCCTGGCACTTCGTTTGAATTCTTTAAGTAATTATTTCAAGTGAAATTTCATATTCAGTAGAAACCTGTATCCGAGGACAGTCCCAAAACGTGTATTTTTTTCCTTTAGAAACTTTCATAAAATATTTCAGCATGAATTGTCAATAGTTGTGACTGTATTTGTAAACATGACGGAAGCTCAACAACGGATTTTTTTTTAAAACAATAAACACAGATACACACCAAAATACTATCGTCAATAGTGCATCTTCTACAACGTAAAATGCAAGTGAGCTCGACTCGGTCATTGCATAAGGTCCCTGTAATTGATAGGTGTGGTGTGTATCAATCTTTCTAGAAACTAAAATGTATCGCAGTTCTACGGTAGTTAAGTTGATAATGATGATACGACCCCCCCCCCCAAAAAAAAAAATAAATAAATAAAAATACTGTGACTTGAATGGAGGTATATAATGACGTGGTTTCAATTGTGGGCTTAGGTATTTTGTTTGGGATGTTTTTGGGTTCCCAATATCCTCACTCTATCCACTCCACAATTTATTTGGACACTGGTATAACTTTCTTCTACAAAAATGCGTGGCTACAGTTTATATTTTCCACTTTAATATTGAAAGAAAAATATTCGACTGTTAGTAGTGTGTTAAGTCCGCATTCTTTTCGTGTTTGATTGCGTTATCCTTGTTTGAGCCTCTGTGTTGTATGAATAGTGCATGATCTTGCATGCACTAATTAAATCTGATTAAAATTATGCTGCAAAAAAAAAAAAAGAAATAGCCCACGTACGAGAGCTAATTCTCTATTTGTGTATATTCGATAGAATAGTGCATAATAAGAGCATGCATAACATCTGTTATAGTAAATAAAGTGTATTTCACGTTGATTTGGTATACACTGTCTAGATAGGCTAGTTATGACCTAGGCTAGGACCATTAGATTCTGCACAAAGAGAAAAAAAATCCTAGCGTAAAAACTAGACCTAAAACTTTGTGGTTGACTTATATACCATTTTCATGTAACGCCCATGGAGAGTTAAGCTTGTCTTCCTCAAGAAAAAGAAAAAGAAAAAAGAAAGAAGGTATGATTATGCACTTACAGATTCTATCCAAATCTACATACACTGTGTGATTTCAGTGCTAAGTGCTAGTGCTATCTCAACACTTGCACCAGTGATAATCCCTCACTTGAAATCAGGAGGTGTTAGCAGGTTGAGCTGAAAGACACATACTGAGTAGTTCCGGCAGCCCCTTGGGACTCATCATGTATAATCATCATTTCAAGTTTGGTGTTGGTGTTAACGTTGCAATGTGCGAGACCCACATTCACGTCCATGGATGCATGTTGTCCCCATTCACATCAAGTGCATGCATAGTTCCAGATACACAACCACTCCGTACACAACTATAATTTTTCTCCACAACTTATGAACAATACACAACGTTTTTTCATGAAAACCACAATTTTCATTACACAGCAATTTTTTTTTTTTGCACAGCTAATTTGCAGTGCACAGGGCTAGTTTTCTTACTTTTTACATTGCAGATATGACTATCACTAATATTGTGTGTGTGTGTGTGTTGTGTGTGTGTTGTGAGAGAGAGAGAGAGAGAGAGAGAACATTTGTTGTATGTTAGTTAAAAAAAAGACTACCAGCTGTGAATCGTCATTTATATTTGTGGTTAAAGCGTTTCGTATGTCTTGCATAAAAGAAACGAATACAACTATTTTAACTAAATGAGCACATTGAAGCTTAATAGGCAGTTTTATAGAGACCACTGAGTTTCAGTAGCCCAAAGATTATTAATAACCACTGAAATTCATATCAGTTTCACCACGAAAACCTGAACCATTTTGAGACTTGTTTCTTTTTTGTTCAAAATGCCCATTGATATAAAAGTAATTGAATTGTTTATAATTCCGTAAGTTATATCATTAATCATTGATTTCCAACAAAATAGATAATATTCTGTCAAAACGATGTGATGTAGAATTTGAACATCGAAATCACAATGCTAGGTTGGATCACCGCTTGGCTTTAGTGATTCATTACTTCTTGATATCTTGCCCCGGAACTGCTTACTCATTGCGAGGACTAGGTCAACGTATTTGAATGGATGTCACGCGAGAGAACGTTAATGCATCTTGGTTATGCTTCGTTTCAAACATCCCTCCCGGACCATTAGACCAATTCGGGCGCTACAAAACGCACCCCCTCCCCCCTCGAAAACTTTTCACTATATCGACAGAAAAAAACGCGGCATGGAAAGGGCCGACTTTAATATACAGCATGCGTTCAGAGAATGTATGTCAAGTGGATGAAAAACGGTGCAGCGGATGATGCCTTTAATTCCGTATCACCAAGCTCTACCATAATGTTTGAGTCGCAAAAGGTTTGACTGTCCGAAGGGTGTATATGCTATTATACAGTTCATCTCCGCTGATAAATTCAAAATTGAAAATAAGGTATATAATTATGTAAATGATACAATGCTCTGCCACTTGGGAATTCGACATTAATTTCTTTGCTAAATTCATCAACGGTTCACAAGGACAAGCACATGCGCCTTAAGAGTGATTTGCTTTTACAAAAGTCTACTTCCCTCGCATCTATATGCATTTCGAGTTCGCTCGTTAATGCCGATAGACGACAAATGCTCAATCTTGTCATGATAACAATAGCAATGATAATGTGGCCCCTTGTGAAGCGCATATTTCAGCCTTTCGGCGCTCATGGCGTTTTGAAATAAACTACCAAGTACACATGGTGTGATACACAAAAACAGAGGATCAGTTTAAACAAAAATTAGAATATAAATAAGGCATGAATGATTGAAGGTTGAATAGGTAAGTTTTAAGTTTTTATTCAGATTTGTCTACGGTTGCGACAATTTGACGAAGACTCTTTGGGACATCGTTCCAAAGTTAGAAAATGCTGAACCACCCCATGATTTTTCGACATATCTTTTCTTTTTAATATGTTTGGCATATAAATTATGCCCGTATCTGCTGAAGAACGTAGCTTTCGGGTTGATTTGTACGATGTGATTGATTTATTCATAATCAGGAGAAGACGGATAGATAGCATGCTGTAACAACCCAATGATTTTAAACGAGATTCTTCTGTTTACTAGGAACCAGTATATAGGTCGGGCCACCATAATGAAATCTTATGTTTTAGTGGCCCTATCGGGACACCATAATTTTGTGAGTGTGTACAATATTTTCATTTTAAAGGGAAGAAAAACTCGCTGCTCTTTTGCCCAGTCTTTTTTTTTTCTCACGGCTAAATTTTCTTTACCTACTAAAGAATATAAGTAGCAATACCCCCTTGTTAAATGTAATAATCTAATGAATATGTGATGTCACGGAAAATCATATTTGTGCCGCAATTCGATATTACACATGTTAGACTAAGTGAACTTTGTCACAGTATGTGGTAACGTACGTGATATCTCATACCTGTCAATTTTCACATAGTTATGATGATTCATTGTATCGTTTCGATATTGGATTAAATTATTATATTTCATTTTTTTAATCGATCGGGCCACCAAAACTGAAATTTGATGACTTTGGTGGCACGAATTGGCTATGAATATATATGATATATATATATATATATATATATATATATATATATATATATATACATATACATGCTTCCACATGCTTTTTGACTGAAAGCTCTTCACAGTATTATATATACATCTCTCTCTCTCTCTCTCTATATATGTATATATATATATAAATTATATCGTGCTGTTAAATTATTCGTAGTCCACATGTGGTCATATAGTATTATCAATAAGAAGAGAACAAAACTCCAGAATTATGTTGTCAGTACAACAGTTTATTTACAGATCACATAAATTTTCGAGCACCTTTCCCTTTTCTAGTGATTTAGATTCTGAGAGAACAATAACAGGTCTTTGATGTGTACTACCAACGCGTTACCAGACGCATAGATGCTGGGCATCCTAGCATCCACCGCGCATCCTGGTATATACATGTAGTACGCGTTAAAAGGGCAAGCTGCAAAATTCTGCTAAGAAGCTGGAATTTAGATGCTTCTTTCTCGGGGAGATTGCATTGCAGTGCATTAGAGAAAAATATTATGGCAATTACCGTTTTAACACATTTACCAATATATTTCTTCTTTCTGTATTATTCTTTTATTCTTCTGATTATGTAGTGCATTTCTAAGCGTTTATGCTGCACAGCATAGACTCAACATTACACGGACACAGATAAATGCACAGACATACGCAGCTGTGATCTATTGCCAGAAATAGAAATGAATACATCTCATTTTCGAACACATGTCGTCATCCCTTCTTTTCAATCATAAATCTCCGACTTAAATGACTGACAGGGAAGTTGACGTTGAATTGACAGTCATTTCTCATTCTCAGTCGGCTTAGAAAACGAAATTAACAATGTTTTGGCAACGGAGCTTCGTAGCGTACCATAGTAGCATGCAGTTTGAGAGTAAGTCTGGAGCGAAACAGACCCCATAGTCTGGGTGCCAAAGCCACTTTTTTGGCCTAACCTTGTTTTACCGTCCACCCAATGTTTTTTGATGGTTTTACCTTATTTCGGGGGTGCTGAATCCGAATCTGGATGATGCAACTCTTGCATCCTTGCGGGTTTTGAGATATTCAAGATGGCCGCCAAAATGGCCGCCAAAACCGGAAATTCCCATGAAAATCCTTCTAGGGCTCACACGGGTAAATAATTCCCCATAGAGACGTGTGTTAAAATTCAAAATTTCAAAAAATTCTGTAAAATAGCTGGGAGAAATGAGGGTGTTTCATCTTCACTAACCTGAATAAGTGAGATATTACCTTTCATCCATCAGATTGCCAGGGTGGGTTGTTCTGCTCTAATTCTGTCCAGGGGCCCGCAAAGCCAGACTACGAGTTCTTGTCACTCAAAAAATCACCTATTTTCCGTACACGTACTCAATGAAATATAGTCCCCTCAAATTCCATCAGAAAAGCTTTCATCTTCCAACCAAAATGCAGTTTGTAGAGGAAATTCACACTCAATATCTACAGCTATTCAGTTTTTTGCCAAACTACATCATTGATTTTTAATTAATTTTTTTCTTCATTTATTTTGGTATCTTTGGTACGAATCTGTGAAGGGGTCTGGGACAGTCCATTTTATTTACAGGTTGTGAGCCCTATAGTGGAGGTCATATTCTTATTTGACTTTTAAACATCATAAATGTGTTTTTTATTATATTTGCCCCTACATCATATGAGAAATTACACTTTCAAGGATTATGAAGCTTCTCAAAGGGACACTTTTAGAAAATCATGCCCTTTAGGGTTTTTTTTTTTAAATAAATCTTGCAGTTTTGATCAGTTCTTCATAAGATGAATACATAGATCCAGGCAGTTATCCTTGATTGTGGGTGTGTCATCATCACCTTATAGCCTACAAAGTACTTGATAAGACTTTGTTTTGTCAAACAGACTAACTTTATGTATTTTGAGCTGTTTCAGTGGTAGCCAAAACAAAGAAATACATTAAAATAACACAGTCATTCAAAGTTGTGTGATACTGATGACTGACTGCTATGTACTAAGATCTAGTGACAAGAACATAATATTAAGAAAAGAAATAGTAGCAAGGCAGAGTTGAGGAGGGGGGAGTAGAGGAGTGAGGTAGAGAGAGGGGGGTAGGGAGGGGAAGGGGAGGGAGGAAGAGATCTGACACAATACAAGATACACAATACAAGATTAACACAGTCATTCAAAGTTGTGTGATACTGATGACTGCTATTTACTGAGATCTAGTACCACAAGAACATAATATTAAGAAAAGAAATTGTAGCAAGGAAGAGTGGGGGGGGGGAGTAGAGGAGAGAGATAGGGGGGGGGGGGGTAGGGAGCAGAAGGGGGAGGGAGGAAGAGATCTGACACAATACAAGATACACAATACAAGAAGTCATTCAAAGTTGTGTGATACTGATGACTGCTATTTACTAAGATCTAGTACCACAAGAACATAATATTAAGAAAAGAAATTGTAGCAAGATAGAGTTGGGGGGGGGGGTAGAGGAAAGAGGTAGAGGGAGGGGGGAGTAGGGAGGAGAAGGGGGAGGGAGGAAGAGAGATCTGACACAATACAAGATCAACATAAACCAGCAGAGCTTGTATGGGATGAATACTTCCCATAGACTTGCATGTATTGCGTGCATTCTCTATAGTGGAGGTCATATTTCTTATTTGACTTTTAAACATCATAAATGTGTTTTTTATTATATTTGCCCCTACATCATATGAGAAATTACACTTTCAAGGATTATGAAGCTTCTCAAAGGGACACTTTTAGAAAATCATGCCCTTTAGGGTTTTTTTTAAAATAAATCTTGCAGTTTTGATCAGTTCTTCATAAGATGAATACATAGATCCAAGCAGTTATCCTTGATTGTGGGTGTGTCATCATCACCTTATAGCCTACAAAGTACTTGATAAGACTTTGTTTTGTCAAACAGACTAACTTTATGTATTTTGAGCTGTTTCAGTGGTAGCCAAAACAAAGAAATACATTAAAATAACACAGTCATTCAAAGTTGTGTGATACTGATGACTGACTGCTATGTACTAAGATCTAGTGACAAGAACATAATATTAAGAAAAGAAATAGTAGCAAGGCAGAGTTGAGGAGGGGGGGAGTAGAGGAGTGAGGTAGAGAGAGTGGGTAGGGAGGGGAAGGGGAGGGAGGAAGAGATCTGACACAATACAAGATACACAATACAAGATTAACACAGTCATTCAAAGTTGTGTGATACTGATGACTGCTATTTACTGAGATCTAGTACCACAAGAACATAATATTAAGAAAAGAAATTGTAGCAAGGAAGAGTGGGGGGGGGAGTAGAGGAGAGAGATAGGGGGGGGGTAGGGAGCAGAAGGGGGAGGGAGGAAGAGATCTGACACAATACAAGATACACAATACAAGAAGTCATTCAAAGTTGTGTGATACTGATGAGTGCTATTTACTAAGATCTAGTACCACAAGAACATAATATTAAGAAAAGAAATTGTAGCAAGATAGAGTTGGGGGGGGGGGTAGAGGAAAGAGGTAGAGGGAGGGGGGGGGGAGTAGGGAGGAGAAGGGGGAGGGAGGAAGAGAGATCTGACACAATACAAGATCAACATAAACCAGCAGAGCTTGTATGGGATGAATACTTCCCATAGACTTGCATGTATTGCGTGCATTCTCTATAGTGGAGGTCATATTTCTTATTTGACTTTTAAACATCATAAATGTGTTTTTTATTATATTTGCCCCTACATCATATGAGAAATTACACTTTCAAGGATTATGAAGCTTCTCAAAGGGACACTTTTAGAAAATCATGCCCTTTAGGGTTTTTTTTAAAAATAAATCTTGCAGTTTTGATCAGTTCTTCATAAGATGAATACATAGATCCAAGCAGTTATCCTTGATTGTGGGTGTGTCATCATCACCTTATAGCCTACAAAGTACTTGATAAGACTTTGTTTTGTCAAACAGACTAACTTTATGTATTTTGAGCTGTTTCAGTGGTAGCCAAAACAAAGAAATACATTAAAATAACACAGTCATTCAAAGTTGTGTGATACTGATGACTGACTGCTATGTACTAAGATCTAGTGACAAGAACATAATATTAAGAAAAGAAATAGTAGCAAGGCAGAGTTGAGGAGGGGGGGGGGAGTAGAGGAGTGAGGTAGAGAGAGGGGGTAGGGAGGGGAAGGGGAGGGAGGAAGAGATCTGACACAATACAAGATACACAATACAAGATTAACACAGTCATTCAAAGTTGTGTGATACTGATGACTGCTATTTACTGAGATCTAGTACCACAAGAACATAATATTAAGAAAAGAAATTGTAGCAAGGAAGAGTGGGGGGGGGGGGAGTAGAGGAGAGAGATAGAGGGGGGGGGGGTAGGGAGCAGAAGGGGGAGGGAGGAAGAGATCTGACACAATACAAGATACACAATACAAGAAGTCATTCAAAGTTGTGTGATACTGATGACTGCTATTTACTAAGATCTAGTACCACAAGAACATAATATTAAGAAAAGAAATTGTAGCAAGATAGAGTTGGGGGGGGGGGTAGAGGAAAGAGGTAGAGGGAGGGGGGGGGGGGGGAGTAGGGAGGAGAAGGGGGAGGGAGGAAGAGAGATCTGACACAATACAAGATCAACATAAACCAGCAGAGCTTGTATGGGATGAATACTTCCCATAGACTTGCATGTATTGCGTGCATTCTCTATAGGGCTCACACGGGTAAATAATTCCCCATAGAGACGTGTGTTAAAATTCAAATTTCAAAAAATTCTGTAAAATAGCTGGGAGAAATGAGGTGTTTCATCTTCACTAACCTGAATAAGTGAGATATTACCTTTCATCCATCAGATTGCCAGGGTGGGTTGTTCTGCTCTAATTCTGTCCAGGGGCCCGCAAAGCCAGACTACGAGTTCTTGTCACTCAAAAAATCACCTATTTTCCGTACACGTACTCAATGAAATATAGTCCCCTCAAATTCCATCAGAAAAGCTTTCATCTTCCAACCAAAATGCAGTTTGTAGAGGAATTCACACTCAATATCTACAGCTATTCAGTTTTTTGCCAAACTACATCATTGATTTTTAATTAATTTTTTTCTTCATTTATTTTGGTATCTTTGGTACGAATTTGTGAAGGGGTCTGGGACAGTCCATTTTATTTACAGGTGTGAGCCCTCTACATGGTGAGAAATTGAAAAGAATTGATGGTTTTACTCTATTTCGAGGTAGCTGAATCCGAATCTGGATGGTGCAACTCTTGCATCCTTGAGGGTTTGGAGATATTCAAGATGGCCCCCAAAGTGGCCGCCCAAAGCGGAAATTCCCATGTATTTCCTTCTTAATAGTGAGAAATTGAAAACAATTGATGGTTTTCCCGTATTTCAAGAGTGCTGATTCTAGATGATGCAACTCTTGCATCCTTGAGAGATATTCAAAATGGCCGCCAAAATGGCCGCCCAAACCGGAAATTTCCATGTATTCCTTCTAAATGGTGAAAAATTGAAAACAATTGATGGTTTAACCCTATTTTGAAGGTGCTGAATCCAAATCTGGATCTTGCAACTCTTGCATCCTTGAGCATTTTGAGATATTCAAGATGGCCGCCAAAATGGCCGCCAATTAAAACCAGAAATTTTGATGTATTTCCTTCTAAATGGTGAGAAATTGAAAACAGTTGGTGGTTTTTGCCCTGTTTGGAGGGTGCTGAATCGGAATCTGGATGATGCATCTACTGCATCCTTGAGGAATTTGAGATATTCAAGATGGCCGCCAAAATGGCCGCCAAAACCGGAAATTCCCACGTATTTCATTCTCAATGATTCGTAATTGAGAACAATTTAATTAATGATTCTAACCTATTTCAATCACTGTGCTGAATGCGAATCTGGACTAGCATCATTAAGAGTATGGAGATATTCAAGATAGCCGCTAAAATGTTCGCCAGAATGATGAGAAATTGATTACAATTGATGGCTTTACCCTATTTTTCTTTACTGAAAGATTTCAGGTTTTTGTCAATGGAAAAAAAAAAAACTAAACCCAACTATACTCTGCTGATAAACGAACGCATATTGTAGTTCGTTTATCCCAGTTTGAACTTGCTGTACAATGAAACCAGCTCTACTGGATATCTTGGAGTTGGTACGATACAGCTGTACCAGCAATGAATCCTGCAAGACTACAGATGCGGTTGAATATTTGCAAGATTACACTGTTTCATCAACATATCATGGATATCTTTTGAACACTAACAATCAGTGGACAAGACATGCCCATCTCGATCATATTGTGATAGTGATGCAGAGAAGTTTACTGAGATTTCCAACATTACCTGTCTTAATCCATGAACAGTTTTAATCGTTTCATCCATGAACACTCACATTGGTTGATTGGTTTATATTGGTGGTCTTGATGACATTGTTGAAGACACGAGTTGGACATTTTAATAGTTATGCTTCAATTTGTTTCTTGAATATGATGTAATATTATATAATTATATATATATAGGGTGACAAACCTCGTATCTACAAAATGTCACATGTTCAGGAGAGAAAAACAAAAACAAACACAAAAAGCAAACAAAGCACTATAACAATGAGAGAACCTTTCCTTTGAAATGGCATGGTAGCTTCATTTTTTAGGTAAGACAGCAAAGGTTTGGACAGAACATCATTAACTGATTATTTGACTGTTTATTCAAAAAAGTAATTTTCACCAAAATTTCAGATATCATATTATCCACACGAGGGGATGGGAAAATCACAGGGAACGCGCCGTAAAAAAAAAATGAAAAACAAACAAACGGCAACATGTAAGGTAATAGTTGATAGTCCACTACTTACGCTATAAACATACAGAGTGTTTTTTTTTTAATATCCGTATACACGATATTGATATCAACTATAGCGGTCATGGATGCAACCATTTCTAGTGACGTAATCAGAATATGCCACAAGTTTCAAAAGAGTACGCGGCGAGTCTCATAAAAATACATGACAAATTTCAACACCAAATACCAGCAGGCCATAATTCAAAATTACTCTTATAGCCAAAAAGGATTAACTTCACATCAGTCTGTGGAGTCCTTATTGGCTACCACAAGCATTACTTTATAGCAATTGTGCATACGAAATTTTGAGTCGTATCTTTATGTTAGTACGTTTCAGTATGATGTCAATATCATTTTTTTTTTCATTAGGCTATGTGTTAAAGTTCCGTTTGAGACATATCGGATTATCTCAGTATATTACAATACCATTGTGACAGTCATTTTGGACGATTTGACAAATTTGCTCAACCGAGCTGAATTCAAGAATACGGATCATTGCTTTTCACCTTGGGTTTAATCCCTCACTTCACGTTAAAGTACAATATTTTACAATTTATACGAAAATGTTAAGGAATTTCTATTTATACAGGACATTTGTTAATATCTATAAATCTTCAGCACCCTCGAAATCGGGTAAGACTATCAATTTATTTTCAATTTTTCACCATTTAGAAAAAATATTAACATTTGAATTTCAATTTCTGCCATTAATTTTGGCTGTTATCTTGGACATCTCTAAAACCTAAAGAATGCAAAAATTGGAAAACAAATTGTCGAGGGTGTTGAATAGGGTCTCAAAAATTTCAATATCGGCAGTTATTTTGGCGGTCATCTTGGAATTCCCAAAACCCCATATCACAAGAGTTGCATCAACCAGGTTCGGATTCAGCACCCTCAAATAGGGTAAAATCACCGATTGTTTTCGTTTTTACACCATTTAAAAGGAAATAGGGGGCCTACATGGGAATTTCCATTCTTGACGGCCATTTTGGCGACCATCTTTATCATCTCAAAACCATTAAGGATGCAAGAGCTGTATCCTGCAGCTTCAAATTTAGCAAACTCAAAACATATCTTGAATATCTCCAAACTCTCGATGATGCAAGGGTTGCATCGTCCACATTCGCATTCAGCACAGAGATCGAAATAGGGTAGAATCATCAATAATATTGTTCTCAATTATGAACCATTGAAATTGAAATACGTGGAAATTTCCGGTTTTGGAGGCCATTTTAACATCTAAATAGGATAGAACCATCAATTGTTCTCAATCTTGAACCATTGAAATTGAAATACGTGGGAATTTCCGGTTTTGGCGGCCATTTTGGCGGCCATCTTGAATATCTCAAAATCCTCAAGGATGCAAGAGTTGCACCATCCAGATTTGGATTCAGCACCCTCGAAATAGGGGAAAACCATCAATTGTTTGAATTTCTCACCATTTAGAAGGAAATTCATGGGAATTTCCGGTACGGGCGGCCATTTTGGCGGCCATCTTGAATATCTCAAAATCCTCAAGGATGCAAGAGTTGCATCATCCAGAATCGGATTCAGCATTCACAAAATACGGTAACACCATCATTTGTTTTCAATTTCTCACCATTTAGAAAGAAATTCATGGGCATTTCCAGTTTGGGCGGCCATTTTGGCGGCCATCTTGAATATCTCGAAACACTCAAGGATGCAAGAGTTGCATCATCCAGAATCGGATTCAGAACCCCTGAAATAGGGTAAAACCATCAAAAAACATTGGGTGGACGGTAAAGCAAGGTTCAGCCTTTGGCACCCAGACTACCAGGGGCCCGTTGCATAAAAGTTACTATTATGGTAACTTTGCCATCCATTGGTAACTTCCATGGAATTCTTGAATTTGATTGGCTGTTGAGTATTGTTGCCATGGTAGTTACCATTGGATGGCAAAGTTACCATTACAGTAACTTTTATGCAACGGGCCCCAGGAGGTAATGATACAGAGGGAATGGTAAACGAAATCGCCATTGCATTGCTTTTCAACGATTGAATGCCTTTCTACCTCCGTAAACATGATTATACACATGGCTTTAGGCATTATTTCGGGTAAATTCAGATCTATCAAAGTTTTTGTTTGTTCCAGTCATGTGTTCAATAATTCATTCATTTATTCATCTATTCATTTAGTCATTTTGCCATTGCTTTCATTGAGACCACTTATGTTTTCTCTATATTCAATTTTCTGAATAATGAATTCCGTCGCTTGTTACATCATTAGATAACGATTACTATGCAGACAGGATTTTTAACCTCTCTTCACTCATATCATTTCAGTCAAGCTTTGTGATGTGCAAGGTTTAACATACCTGATAGACTCCCGGGACAACGGGAGATTGGCGTCCTCTCCTTACCAGGTCTGCCGTCTTCTTCATTGACAATCCTAATGTTAGATAAAATCTCATAATTTTGTGAATCAAAGCTATTTTGGTATACACACATGGATATGGAACTTTGAACACCAAGCGAAATAGCCATTATGGTATAAAATTAAAATGCAAATGTTGTTTTCTTATCAAACTAAAATATTTAGTTCTCCTTTAATATGTTCCCATTTATTCTTATGTTGATCACGTTCACTTCTTCGATTACATATTATCAAGGAAATCCATTTCAAATCTAATGGAAGCTTTGATAGGTGCTGGTATTTTGGAACTTACCATCATTAAGAATCGGCATAAATAATAATTTTCATGCAGCTCAGCTATTTCTTCAAAATTTGGTGGGAACGCATAGGACTTTCCTTAGGGTCGCTGCATTCAAAACTGACGAAGGGTTGTCTTATTTGTCTGTTTATGAAATCCCTTGAGTAGACTATTCGTCCCCCACCTCGCCTGGAAAGATGAAACAATTTTCAGTGCTTACCAATGGCGTCCTTAAGATGGCACGACAAATACAATAAAGCAAATACAACGTCTGGCTTCAAATTTTGTAAAACATGTAATTACAACACTGCATATTTGCCATGCACTTTGCGTTTCCGTAATGGAGTGGGATGATCATTAAGTTTGTTAGGAAAAGGAAATAGTTTTGCTTTGATAATAGAAAGAGTAGTTGGATTACAATAAACAAATTCTGCAAACTGTTACAATCGACATAGTACATGTGATCATGGGCATTGACAAGAGCATGAGGAAACACATCGGTGTGAACTTGTATAGTTTTGGCTGGAATCAGCATGCTTGATTATTTGAATTACTTCTCGTACGTCTTAGCGCGGGAAATGCAAAGTTTAGGAATGTTAAATTCTCACTGAAACATCAAGCCATCCCATTCTCCAATTCCGCATAGTTTTGTAAAGATCACATGTTAATGCCTTCCACTGTTCTTGACAACAAACTGAAGAAATAACCTGCACCACCATTGTTCACCGGCTATGTCTTTAACTTGGGACAAGTCAAGGTTGCCATCCCTGATAGCCACTGATAACATTGTTTTTTCCTCCCTATTAACGGAATACTCTTTACTGTCCCTCTCACTAGAATGAATGCCGCATGTTTGTTGCACTTACTCCACTCCATGGGAAATAGATACGTCAGTCAGACCGCCACTTTCCGGTGCACACATACTAATTGTAATCATGGTAGCATTCAGCTTCACTGTAGTACCTAAGGACATTTATACATCTGATAAAGGGGCGTTACTAACAGCAAATGACAAAGGACGGCTCGAACATTTTAGTTGACACTGTAAAACATGTATATGCTAAATCCACTAGACAGCTTCAGACATCAATCACAGAAAATCTTATATATCATTCATTTTAGATCACACCGTTTGGGGAATGAGAAATGTAGAATTTGTGGCGCTGTTGGGACAAAAAAAAAAACCCACAAACAAACAGTCCAGAATCTAGAGTATGTGGACACTAACTAAATGTATGTACATGTAGGAGCGAATAAATCAAGAAATCTTATAAAATGCAAACGATATTGCACCAATTAATTTATTCATTCAAAACATCTATTAACAGGGACATTCCGTTCACTTCTGCTGATATCCAGCAGACCTGCTTTTCAAAGAAGCCCCGTATACAGTATACATAGACTTTTGAATTAAAAACAAACAATACAAAACAAAGAAACAAATACAATTAACAAATACAATTTCTACAGTATTTACAAATAATTTTTTACAACTACATTCGCAAAGGGTATGACATGGGTATTAGTGTAGCACACAAATCAGCTCAATACAGAATCAAATGAACAAAAACATTACATTCTACCATGCTTTGCAAACTAAGATCATAAGGTATGCAGTAATGATCGGCAGTGTTTCTTGAAAAGGGGCATTGAACTCACCGTCTGGACGGGAAAGTGTAACTTATTAAAGAGCACTGGACCATAATACGGAAAAAAAAAACTACGTATAACCATGGTACTCGGTGATAACCTGAGGAACAAACAGTGGACTGTTGGTAGCATACTGTGTTACGTAGATAACAGGTCGCTATGTGATCAGGCGATTCGGGTAAGGCGGTGCAAGCCTTTTTAAGATTTTAAAGATCATGAGACCAGGGTGCTGACATTTTATCCTCCTGTCTTCAATATTTTGCCAATTTAGTGTTGGAATATCCTGTGATATAGATTGTTTTTGCTTTATATTGAAAATCATATACTAGTATTTATTTTTGCATGTTTGTAATTTCTTACTGTGTAATGTGGAATATGAGTCCCAGCTGGTGGAAGAATAATTTATGTGGGATAAGACTAATAAATGATACAGATTGATAATCGTTTTATGTGATAAAAACATTTCACTCTTCGAACGCTTCCAGTTGCATCGGCTATTTTGGTTCAAATCTTATCAAAATGTTTAGACCAGTTTAAAGTAGGTTCCAAAATAACTCCTAAATGCTGAAATTCATTTACCTAATTGATAAACTGACCATTATACATTACAGAAATTTTACATTTTGTTATATTTTTCTTCGACCAAACACCATTGTCTTGCTCTCATTTACATTTAATTAAAAAAAAAATGTTTACTTTCATCCACTGACAAATCTTATCGAACTGTATTGCATTTCCTCTTGGAATAGTTGCTATTCTTATTTGTACAAAATGTTGTGTCATTTGCATAAAGAGACAATTTATATTCGATGATTTATCTATATTACACAGATCATCTATATAAATATAAAACAACAATAAAACGCAGTGCTGAACCTGGTTAGGTATTCACTGTGAACACCATTTTATAGAATGAGAACACCATTTTAAAGAAACACATTGTTTTCAATTGCTTGTGAACGTGAAGTCCTTTGGAAAGTACCCCCATATCTCTCAAGGTTTTGACTAATACTATCATGTGGGACCAGGTCGAAGGTTTTTCGTAAATCCAAAATTAAACTTGCAGTGCAGAAAGTATATCGATTCTCTAATGAATATTCGTTAATGTCACATAATGTTGTTGATGTTGAATGAAATTTTTTGAAGCCAGATTGGAATCGATTTCTCTCACTCTAGCCTTTCCTCTTATACGCTTAGTCAGTACGTCAGTGCATTGGATGGAACGAGATCAGAGACCCGTATCTGTGACAAAATCTCATATTTTGTGAATTTTCTTCCATCGGGTGGTCAATGACCACTCGGATGAATGTCATTTTAACTTCTTGCATTATCTCTCTCTGGCTCTACCCGTCCTTCCCCTTCTCTGCGACCACACCCCCCCCCCCCCTCTCTCTCTCTCTCTCTCTATCTCTCTCTCTCTCTCCCTCTCTCTCTCCCCTCTCTCTCTCTCTCTCTCTCTCTATCCCTCTCACACCGTAGACAGGAGGTCCATCAAATGCTGAAAGTAAAAACAAAAAAAAAGTTTAGATTGCTCAGGTATTTATATTGGGAATGGACACTCTGAGTCTGAAATTAATGATTTTGAGAAGTCTAGAGGTTAATCTACAAGACTAGTACTGTTGATACGTATCATTCCCGGAATCAGCAAAATGATACTCGGCCGATTTGAATTCCATGTGCTCACAGGAGTGGCTTAGGCTTATTGTATAATATTATTAGCAAATCTAGTAATCAACTATTGTTGCTAACAATTATCATCAACGAGCATTTGATTAACTGTCATTCCTTGATTAAGACGATGTTTTAAAGGGGCATTCCAGACAATTTCCATTACTTCACATGATTAAGTATAATAATCGACAGCTCCATGTGTAGATTTGTGGAATTTATTGCGGTCCTAAAGCAAGAAACCAATAATCTGAAAAATCTTAAACAAATTGCACTGAACAGTGTTGATGACCTAGGACCATTACATATTACATTTCAGAAATGTAGCAGTGTGTAGTTCTACTACAATACCGCTTGCTTAACAAGTTCACCTGTGTAGAATCTGTGCATGCTTTCTTCTATTCTTCTGCTTCCTTGAACCCTAACTCATATATTCTTATGGTGAGCCTGCCATGTAATCATCCTTGTTCATTGCAATTTGTTTTAATTTTGATAACATTCTTATTTCTTACCCCAATCACTATAAATTCTGAAACTCTGTACTCGGTATAACTATATAGTTGTTCAAATGTAAACAGTCTGAAAATCATCCGGAGGTCTCCTTTAATTATGAAAACGGATTATTGGGATTCTGAGAAGCTGACAATAAACTCTTCCTACTATGATGGGTGTATGATAGGCCTATGTCTTCCACTTTTTATGATTTAACAATACTGCTCTGCCTCACTGGCAGTAGGATTGTCAAACCGGGAAAGTTTAATCCGTTAAACAGTTAAACGGCTGTTTGATTGGTTGTTTCCATTTGCTTATCACCACCTGTTCACTGAGTTATAGTCTAATTCAGGTTGCGTATAACCTACATCCTTAATGATTGACATGTATAGGGTGACAATAGCATAGCGACGATGCCTACATACTCTTGCGCAGTGCATGTTTATATTTTTGTGCGTCTGATTTGCGCTTTTCTTGTTGCAAGTAGTAAAACGATCAATGTTTTCAATGCGCATTTGCCTTATTTCCCACTTTTCTCCGTCAGGTAAGATGAGAGCAGGGCTGCAACGCCAGTAAGACTTTGCGATCTCCGTGCTATCAAATCGTGATATTAGTATCGAATGCCACCAGTGTTTGCGAAACAACGTTTTCCTTTAGAGTAAATTCAGAGATGTTCCAGTGTCCTTCGCACAAGACTGGCGTAAGCCTGTGTTAAACATCCAGGTATCGGAGGGTGCTTGGTTGCCACATGAGGGCAGCACGGCGACAAAATAAGTTCGAGAGAAACACAGTGTCAGCAGTTTGTACGTGCGAGCAAGCTGGAGTGGTTAATCGAAACGTGAGCTATAGCACTAATAGTAAAAGCGAGGCGCCAGGCAATTGTTGGTTCACTTTACGGAGACGCACTTACAGATCACGGATCACGCATGTAGGTCTGTCTCACCGACATTTAGTGCCGCAACAGTCTAGTTCACTTGGAGTGAAACACAAGGGAAACACAAGGAAGAGGAGGAAACTCACTACTCATAACATCTGGACGTGGTGCCTCAAACTCAAAGCTCGCTGGCTATTTTCAGCTTCATACTGATAACTTACAATAGTCGTTATTACACTGGTAATTGTAATCATCTAACTCGCTTGTCTTCACAACGCGTTTTCTTCGGGTTTCGAGAGAGATTAACATTCAATTTATCCATAACTGTGAGCTTAACGAAGCATATGTATATTTGGCTAATTACACTTCTCGTGATATCAACGCGAATTTTTTTCTCATGATGTAGTTTGGAATATTCATACAATTTTTACAAAATGGGATTAACACACCGTTTCGACCACTTTCGACGGCATAAACATGGATATGCCAAATGACCGTTGACTGTTTAATATTTTGTGTTCCCTGGAAATAGTGACTTGCTTCCAATGAAACTAAGGTGGATCGCCTACAAAAGGAATTGAAAGGATACTGGAGTTGTGGACTGTCCATCGGCATTCTTCATACGACGTTGATGCGGTTGGATGCATTTATGCAAGCCGTTTTAAGAAGGGAAAAAAATTATTCACGTCTCACATTGAGTGTTGCTTGCATCCGTACCTTCACGTAGAGGAAATGCCTATGTGAAGCATATCTTTTTAAGAATTCCTTTCATGTTTCGAGACACTGGTTTCATTTGATTTGTTGTAATTATCTATTTCGGTACGTTTAACGGTAACTATCTAGACAGGCCTACTAAGTCCTTAGATTATTTACTCGGTGGACGAAATTCTAAGGAGCTTTGTTAACATAGTCATTGGAAATTAAATCTAGACACCATACTTTCAACGGACAAGAGAGAAAATACCATGCTCTTCCCCTTCGCTGTCGTCCTGGTCATAACTGGCATTAGCCAAGCTCAGACCTCGGGGTCCAACAAAGTCACCTCGGAGCCGGTCAATATAACCATCGGATTCCTCGCCTCTGACAGCGGCGTGGATCGCACTGCTCGTTTCATTGGGAGCGGGATGACGCTGGCTGTTCGCGATGTGAACCGCAATCCGAGCCTTTTGCCCGGCTATCGACTGCAATTCCGCTGGGCAAACACGTCTGGCAACGAGGAGGGCTCAATACGAGCACTGACAGACCAGTGGCGGGATGGGGTGGTAGCATTCATTGGGCCGGATGCTACCTGTACCACTGAGGCCAAGGTTGCAGCTGCCTGGAATCTACCTATGATTTCATACGTAAGTCCTCTGTTCAATTTCTCAATTATCTAAAGTTGCATAAGATCATAGCTATTTTCACAATAGTGCCACTTGTTGTTCCTTGCTATCATCGCTGACAATAGTTATGAAGATCTCGAAATGCAATTGAGTGGCGTTCATTACTGGTCAGCATAGCAGCCAATCGCACTTTCCTGCAAGAAAGTAAGTTGATCCATCGGTCAACCACCAGTATCTAAATTTACAGCTGAAGCTGCCACTACTATTAGAATCTGTTCAATTGCTCGTTTAAGTTTTACTTGCTCCACAAATATGAGATCATAATTATGTGACAGTGCATCATAAAACCAACAAAAAGTCGCACCCTTGATTTTACGTGAGGACTCAGTAAAGGTGAATCGGGTCAACCTAGTCAATTTTGAGTTTTTCCATATTTTCTGAAAAAGCTATTTTTCTTCTAGATTGTACGTATGTTTGGGATCATAAAATGGACGGGAAAGTGGGTTTTCAGCAGATTTTCTACAACCCTTTATTGGTAAAGTAGTGTGATCAGGTATGTCTTAGAGACCCTGTACTTCAGAGCCTCTTTTCTCAGTTCGCACTTATCCAGAGTGTGCACTTTCTTTCTTCTTCTTTCCTTGCGATATTTAGATAAGTTAGGAGAGTACATTTGAATTGAGTCATACATCATTTTAAAGATTAGAGTCTGCTCTTTCATAATCTGCCCCTATCTAAAAATCCCTGTCTGGTGACTTTTTGTTGGTTTTGTGGTGCAGGGTCACATATTCCCACTATGTTATTATACAAAGGGAATATAATTTTATACAAAGTGTAACTGTAGGAAGAATGTGTGTGCGTGTGTGCGTTTGTCGGAGTGTGGATGAGAGATGACAGAGAAGGAGGAAGGAGATTACGAGATGCATACAAAATGACTGTGAACCAAGCCTTTGCTCGGAATCGTATGTTGGTCGACAATTATATTATTGCACCTGTCAAAGAGCAATCGATACGAGACCGAATAGTAGAAAGGTCTGGTTGTATTCGGGAAGCTCTATGGAGATCAACGGCACCAGCTTGAGCTTGCTTTCATACCGTTTTAAAGGCATGGCGCGGCTCAAGGATATCGATGAAATTGACTCACTTGGGAATGCATTGTAAGAAACGCTTGTGATGGAGGATATAATGATATTTTTAAGTTCCGTTAAGGCATAGACACAGCATAATACAGAAAACGTATGACATACAATGCCTTTCATGATGTGGCTCACTTTCGTTAGTACAAGATTATTTTATAGCCAATCAGCATTAAATTCTTGGACCAATGAACATGATGATTTCAGCAGTATTTGCCATAAAATCTACCAAAATATTGTGTGTTTTTTCGTGCCTCCTGAATAGGCTGGTTATATGCAGCTCTAAAGAATCATCTTGATTTTATGATTTGCATGATCATTCATTCTTTGTCACATAAATGTCACTTGAAGCACAAATTCCCACTGTTTGTTTGTTTGTTTGTTTGTTTAGTTTTAGTTTATTTTTGTATTCAAAATATATCAAATGCACATATCATCAAGCATATTCCAATAGTGAAAGAGCAATTTACATTGCTCTGTGCTCTGTGATGCTAGAGTTTTTGAGCCATGTCAATGTCATGTTCCGACAGCGCGAGCAAAGTCATTTCAACAGCTAGAGAACTAGTGATCCTGAAAATATTAATGTCAAATTTAACGTGTTGAATGTAATGGTAACTTGATTAAATGATATGCACAAAAAAAAAATGGAGAAAAAGTGACTACAAGGCACATTTCATCTACTACTATAAGATTGCAACAAATGTATCTAATTTGGGCATAGAGCTGGGAGGTTCACAATGATATTAATTCCGCCGAATCACATCACAACACAATTTCTATGTATTTTGTTCTTTGACCATAACTATGTAGCACCACTCTTCGGCAATATATATATATATTTTTTTTCACGGTATATGTCCTCCCTACTTGGCGTATCAACCAAGAGTACTTGACGCTGCCTCTTCGATGCAGTCAGATTCAAGGTTCCATGTCCAAAGCCACATGCTTGCCGTCACTTCTTATCACGATACTGTGCAGTCTCAATACTCATAACTGCATAATATGCTATTGTTAAGCTGCTTTTTAAAAAGATCCGATGTTGTGCGCATTGTAACTCAAAACCAATCAAAAGACAATTCGCATCTTGTTTTTGTATCTCGTATCAAAACAAAATGCTCATCCTTCGTGAGACAAAGATGTTACATTATAGAGTTTAAGTTCAAAAGAAAAGGTCTTAAACTCACACATTCATACACCGATGTATAATCATATGCATATACATGTATATGAAAATTGCATATGAGAAATATGAGATATGAGATATGAGGAAAGAGAAAATGGTGGTTAACTTTGAAATATTACCCCTCTTACTGTTCTTCCTTTTTTTTTTGAAAAAATTGCACGAGTTGAAAAATTGGTCTCCTCCGGAAATGGAATCCTGGTTTTTTTGGAATAAAGAAATTATATATATATATATATGTATATATATATATATATATGTATAATATATATATATGTATATATATATATATATATATATATATGTATGTATATATATGTATATATATATATATATATATATATATTTATGTAATATATATATATATATAACATATACATTATTTTGTTCTATCAACACAAGAAATTTCTTGGAGATCATCAACACGTCAAGTTCCATTCTGGAGCTTAGACTTATAATAAATAAATGATTTTCTCAGGATTCTGTTGTTATTGCCATAATTATTATTACTGCTTTCAATGTTATTATCATTATTATTATCATTATCATCATCATCTTCTTCTTCCTCATCATCATCGTAATTATTGTTATCGTTATTATGTTGATGATATGTATATAGATATATATATCAACAAACTTTTAATAACAAACGTGATTACGATATAGCTACAGTTCCCGCTTCCCCTGGACGTGCCTACGAGGCAACCAAGGACGCTGTATATATTTTCGAGACTAATGCACTTATAAATATTAAGCTGATTAATCAATTTATGTTGTCGAAGGTTACAACGTTCCTCTCATCGCACTAGAAGCCGACATTACGTGGGTTCAGTCTTTCAGATCAAACAATAACAACAGCAGCAGACCGGTTGCCCATAGTGACACTTTGTCTACCTCTAATGATTTTTAAAATTAAGATACTCACTGCAAATCCTTTAGTAACAGCTACTTCATTGTGTACGTTGTGTTGATGTCACAAGTCACGTATATCAAGGCTCAATGATTGCGAATCATTGAAAACACCTCTAAAATAAGCGATATTCGCATGAACGAAACAATAACGGGAAACATATTTTGTTGCGACAAGGTAACCGAATGTTCTTCAACAGAGGTAGATTCAAACACAATTACAAATTTAAGGCTGCGTTTATCTAACTTGAGAGAGAGAATCACGTTTCAAAACGCGTTTGGAACGGTGTTTGCAAACGTGGTTTGAAACGCGATTCTCAGGGTGCCGCGTTTACCTAACCATCATACAATTGCGATTCGAGTGGTGTCACTGCGCAGCTGCTCTGCGCAGTTTGACCCGGGAAGTAAAGGTCAACTGCATACCACCAAACATGCCTCATCAGTCACACACAAATAATGGGTAGAGAGCACAACCGGAAACAGCTGGGATCTGACCTTGAGATATAAACGCGTTTCAAAACGGCATTGCGTTTATCTACTCACAGAACGGCGATCGTGGTCTCAAACGCGTTTCAAAACGCCCTTTGAAAGGCGTTTCAAAACGTCGTTTCTAAACGCGTTTGAAAACACGGTTGCGTTTATCTAACCCCTGGAAATGCCTCATACGCGTTTAGGATCGTGATTCTGCCTCAGAAAATTTTTAGATAAGCGCAGCCTTAGATACCTAAGCAGCTATAGATAAAGTGTACTATTCCGTCACACATGAAAATCACTTTTCAACATTTGGGCAAAAGGTCGTGGTATCATACACTTTTAAGACCTTTCCCCGCGAATTCATGGTGCTGACACACGTCATATAGGAGTGATCTTTGAGAAAATTCAGTTTAAAATCCTTCTATTCATTGTCTCGTGTTATGCACATCGTTAGTCCCTGTATTACTCTATTAAAATCCCCGGTTACGCCAATACTGTAATGACTGTTTAGATGGTAACAAAATATTGACATTAATATCGGTGAAAATAAAAACATTGACTGTATGAATACTACGATTATTTTCATTTACTTTATCACTATCACACTTCAAACGTCTTTTATAGTTCTTTTTATCATGTTGTGGGGTAATTATAGTGGCTTAAGCACTTGCACTGTCAACAGTGGTGGTTTAGTTGCAGGAAGGGGTAACAGGTTTTTTTTTTTCTTTTTGTAATTTCTCATTCGTTTTATGATCCAAAAATTAAGAATATGGTAGAATAGAATTTTCTCTTTTTAGAAAATATAAAAAATCTAAGATTGATCAGATTGGCCCATTTTATCTATTTTGATTTCCCACGTATAATCTGGGCGTTGGTTTTGTAATGCACGGTCGCATTTGCACCGAGGAGTCGAGGCTTATTTCTTTATATTAGATGGCCTATACTGCACTACTAGGATGTGATTGATGACAGCTCGTCACATGGTACTGTTTGCGAGGATCGTAAATGTGATATTTTCCAGCTCCTTGTATTTCACCAACCGGTCAAATGAATATATTTTTTCCATGTCTGTCGCCTTCTTACGGGTGGAATACCAACAATTACACCAACATGACGGCGTAGTCTTTCGCCCCCCCCCCCCCCCCCCCCCCCATACGTGAGAGAGTATAGACGGCGTAGCCGGCTATAATGCGCTAGGCCTAAACCTATAGTCTAACGTAGGTATTTACGTATGCACGTATCATTCGGCCCGCAAAGTTTGGATTCACACAAAATGGACCCCGTTTTTTGTCTATAATGAACAACGACGAGCTCGATCAGCTTTTGAAGGATAAGGATTGTAAATCCCCTAAACATGTCCTAAAACAAGCGTTAGACATAATTATTCAGTTCAGTTCTTAGAGCGAGGGCAATTCATTGACATCGAACAAGTGGAGAAGGACTACGACACCGAGCAGGTATGCAAAACACCGTGTTTGTGAATATTTTCTGCAATGTAACATCTCTGCAACAGAGGTAAAAGAAGACTGATTTTGAAATAGCTACAGATTTCTGTGACAGAAGATACGTATATGGCACAAGACAAATTGACTGATAATCACAGGGGAGAAAAAGATGACGCACTGGGGAGTCAGTGTGGACGCATGTACGAAACAAATGAAAAAATTGCCCAGTAAAGTCGTTTTGTGAGTATAGGTCTATGACCCACTTACTGAGGCTTACTGAGTTCAAAGACAAAACGACAAAGGCAAAAAGACAAAATATAGGCGTAGGCCAACAACTAGACTAGTCCATTTCCAGGGTGTGGTCCAGCACGCACACTAAGCAGACCCCCATCAAGTCCGCCGGTATCCATAAGCACGTCTCGTAGAGTCGTAGACGTAGACTGTAGGCAATACTCGTGGCTCTCCTCTGCTGATCTTTTGGACCTGAGCCTGACTTTAGTACTAGCGTCGTTACTGGACATGAGCCTAACGTTAGTACTAACGTCGTTAGTGGACATGAGTCTAACGTTATTATGCGTCGATAGAAATAGTAGGCCTAGAACAGAGTATACTCCAGGTCTACAGAGTCGCAGTCACCGAAATCTACATTCATTGTTCAATCACGGTCAAGCTCACAGTCTTCTCTTCAAACGATGAATTTTGTTTCTAACAAACTTGATGTACATTGTATGACCAGAAATAAATGTCATGCAGTATCACTTTCATCACTGTACAGTGAACATCACAAACAAGTAGACAACTAGACTACTTCACAGCTTGTGTAAATATGTTAGTTTTGTGCTTCGATTGCTTGAACTGTTGCGCTGTTGATTTTAACCATATTATGTAGGACCTACATTGGAGCTTGGATTGAAACACTGAATGACCAATTATACGTGACATCATTGCACTGGATCTTAACATGTGGTGTGCATTGAATTTACTGTAAATAAAGCCTGCAACTGAAAACTTAGTGAGCAGGCCTATTTGATCATCAACAAAAATGTTTCATTCTGTACTCTTCTGTACATCAATCTAATTGTTACAATAAGCGTAATCAAGGCCATCTAATATAATAGATATCGACTGGTATTAGGGGGTGGAATGTAGCAATCTTTGGAACGCCAGGGAGTTATAATTATTTTCCCTCGTGATCATATTTTCCCGAAGCGCGCAGCGCAGAGGGAATACATAATCCCTTTGGAAAATATAACTCTCTGGCAGTCCAAAGAATGTTATATTCCACCCCGTATCAGTCAATATCTGTATATTATTGCTGTGAAATCGCAATGATGTTGGTAGTAGCCATCATCTCCGAATGAATAAAGATTGATAAACATGCAGTCATGATGTTCGTTTGTTTGTTGTTGTTTTTGCGACCTGGATACAGTCACCTGTGAATCCCTGATATTTAGGAATATAATGGGGAACCGATCAACTGTCCTAGCTCGTCATAGAAACACAGTACAACAAAATTGATTGCTATTTACTAATGTTTTAGCATATAAATGCTTGTATAAAAGACAGCCTAGCGATTATTTGAAATATCGTAAAAACGCAAACAACAATGCGATTCATGGGCAATGATTGTATTATGTCGAGTTCACGTTCTCACGCAAGTTACGTTAGTCTTCACTGAACAGTTGTATTGGACGTGTAATTGGCCAAAAAGGATGCAATTTCGCCGTTCGTCATTATGTGCCTAACCGAGCACAAGATAGATGTATACCATCAGTTCCTCGTAAAATCACGCGTATTGCCTTGCCGAGGAGACATTTCAATAATCCCATCTCAATTTGACTTCATACAATTATCCACCGTCGAACTTGCTCCGAGAGATTGATATGACATTTCATGAAAGGAAAAATTAATTATAGTACAAGAATGGTCACGGAAGAACACGCATATACACACACAGGCGTGCAAATCAGGCGAACACACACACACGGTTGTATGCATGCGATTTTACCCACTCGCATTCCATAAAAATGAAATTATAATGTGGGATGATGCTGATATTTTTACCGAACGCTTCTGTCATCTTGTCTTAATTATAATCATATATATATATATATATATATATATATATATATATTGAAACAAGGAAGGAAGGTTTTCGCTATATATATATATATATATATATATATAGAGAGAGAGAGAGAGAGAGAGAGAGAGATGTGTGTGTGTGTGTGAGTGTGTGTGTGTGTGTGTGTTGGTTTAGATACAAGTGTTTATAATTATACAGATAGAAAAAGAAACATAAAGGTCTAGCGAATGAGCCATTTATAGTTGACCACTTGCGGGCCTTCTCGATCCTCCTTGGAAACGTTACACATTTGTCATCGAGCTGAGAGCGAATAAGCATGATATTCTCAAAAGTGTCGATGACATTTCACACTTATTGTGCATGCTTTGTAGATCCACTGACACCTCAATTCTTCAGACTATGAGTAATCATAGACTCTTTCGGCACCCTGTGTATATGAAAGAATTGAGAAACATTAGTCGATGGATAGCGGCTACTTCACTATACGCAGCGTGTTCACTTCGCTATTCATATATAATTCTTTCTCCTCAAAAAAACCCCTCGACTTGTAACATTTAACAGTCCGCCGCTAAAGCGGCCACGCCGACAAGTATAGATGTCACCTCATTCACGACGCTATCCAGTGAATTTGTTGCTGTTGTTGTTGTTGTTTTTACAGCAGCTTTCTTCCATCCCGTACCAGTGCGCCAACAGCTCTTGAGTGATTTGTTTCCGAGAACACATTTAACCCTTTCCACATCTACAGTAATTTGTCGTGTTGTCCAGAATTTGACAAAGGTTACTACCATTTTGGTACGTTGCGGCAACATGAAATGAAGTTCAATTTTGTCTCATCATTCTTTTAACCACATTCAAATTCCTTCAGATTTCGCCTTCCTCGATATGAGAGCATAATACATTATTATGATACCTATTCCGACGTTACTTCCATTTTCAAAGTAATATACACATCATATTTAAAGAGATATACTAGGGTGTACAAGAGCAGAAGTAGGTAGAAAAGGACAAGTGCGTGAAAAGGAATAGCTCAGAAAATATCGCGAGAGATCAACGGCATGTACATGTATGAAAAGGGGTCTTTTAAGGAACTGGTTCTCCCAGTATGAGGATGAATGCAACTGTGAATTCAATATCCCACTCTCATGTTACAGGCACATCAATATTTCATGATTGATATGGGGACGATACAAGTGTACAATGTAACCAGAAACGAGATCAAAGGAACGACATTTTCAGTCAATTATTTCCATCGTACATGTATTACTGTATTCGGCGTTACTACGCTGTGCTGAGACTCTGACGAACTGCTGTAACTTGATATACCAAACCGTATCATAGAATACCTTTAGAAGATACAAAAATATAGCACTCGCAAGCCCTCTTGCAGCACTGATTAAAACAAGTGCAGATTGTATAACCTCAAGCAAGTAACAAAAGGGTTGGTTGGAGAAGAATGTTTTATAGCAAGAACGATTAACAGTCTGATTCGAGACTTGAATTAAATGTATGACGAAACATAGGTCCACGAGTGCGTATGGCTTGTTGCCGTTGCAAAAAGACGGGATTGTGATGGCGAGAAGAGGAGAAACGCATTTCCCAAACTGCTAAAGCCACCAACACCTGCGCATTTAAGTCTTTGTAATCGTTTATCTGGTGTACTAAAACCACACTGAAATCACGCGTTTCTTTCTCCTTTATATTTCCCTGCAAAATTGCTTTCATTTCGTAAAGGGGTATTTAAATGGCTGCCCCCGGAGAAAATCCGCGTTTGCCGACTTCTGTCACGCTGCGATCGATGGAAGAATTGATGCCCGTCTCCGGCAATTCTCGGGCTTGGCTGAACACCGCTTCTGCCAAATAGGCTGTAGAGCAACAGCTTATCCTTGCAGTGGTATCTTCATGATGCGCTTAACATTGTTTGCTAGAATTCTACTAGGAAAAAACACAGAGAAAACGTGATGAACGGTGTTTCTTTTTTAAGTGGTGCTGGACTGGACTATGAATAATCCTAATTGTAATATTGAAAAATTCACATTTCTCGAGGGGAAGGCTGATATTTGTGCAGGAAGAGGTGCATAATGAGTTCCTATTGGAACTGCAAAATATCAATGGACAATAACGTAATGTAGCCTAGATTTGTTGAATTTCGAATGACTTGTCGATTTGTTGGAAGAAAAAATGAAAAAAAATAACAAAAACCCGCACTCATTCTTTACCTACGACCCTGCCTACGGCAGTGGACGCTTCAGTGCGTTTTCAAATGAAATGCGCCCAGAATTCTGATTCATCAAATTTCCACCAAATTTGCCTCATACGTCAAATACCGCCACTGCATCAAACGCTTGAAGGCAGCCCCCCCCCCCCAAAAAAAAAAGTAAAACAAATTCTCTTGATACCTAGCTGTTTTTCTACTGTTCGATTGTTTCACGCTTGCACAGTCATTACAAACAAGCAGAAAACGCAGAAACAAACAAGAAATTCGTTCAAAAACTCTGTGTATGAATGCCGTCCCAGCCCTATATATTTCTGTTCATAGCATTCATTTTTGTTTTTAAATTTAATTGAAATGAAGTCGTATTGATTCAACATGCTACTATTGCTGCATTCATTGCTAATTTCGTAAAACGAGAGTTTGCATTGCCATTTTACCTCTTGATGAACAACAATATGGTGTCATTCATTACTCGCTGAAGTCACAGCATAAGGATTGCCTTACCCCCCCACCCCCTCCCCCCACCCCCCCCCCCGCACCGGCCTAGAGTGGAATATGAACCATTTACACTACTCGAGTATTCAAACATCTGCTTTTCGTTTATTTATCAGTTACTGCTTTTCTGGCTTCTTCTGGAGGCTGATTTCACAGCTCAACTATCGCCCACAAAAGATGGATTACAGACTTTATTTCATTTCCATACTGCAACGGGTGAAAAATCACCTAGCTACGGTCTTCCTCGACGCCAAATATATACTAGGTGTTTCAAAAAACATTTCCCACTTTTGATCATAAATATTTTAAAAACTATTCATTCGATAAAACTGTCATTGATATGAGTATATAGCTGGATAGTGTACAATTTGGTTGAAGGTAATTTGCACGTGAAAGCATAAATCAGTTTCATTAAATCTAAGATTGATTTTGAAGCAAGGTTTCACATTTTGGTCAAATTTTAACCCACTCTGTACAAAATTGAACTTCGCCACAGGAACCAATGATGTGTATGTAAGTGTGTGCTGACAATGGCCCTGAACAATGGACATCGCCTGAACCACCTGTTGACTAGGCGTCAGTCTGGCACTCCCCTGTAGTCCATGGGCCAGGCCAGATATTGGTACCCTATCTGAGGTGGCACAAACCTTTTGGTGTCATTTTGTTTGTCGGGCATAGATATATGCTCTATCAAGCTATGATAGCATTTCGCAAATGAGTAGCTTAGTCATAGTAAATGAATTTTGTAACCAATTTGGTCTCGTTGTTATATATCCCTATACTTCTGAATCGAAACTAACCGCCATACAAAGAAGAGCACTGTCTTCTGTATGTTCCATAGAGCTGTAAAATGCAGCTCTATGGTATGTTCCACAGGTGTTCTGTTGTAAACGCGGTGCGCCTTAGTCTTTATTCAAGGCAGCCGAAGGGAATATCCAAAGGTTATGATGTCCACAGCGCTTAGTCTATATTCTAGACGGCGAAGGGAATATCCAAAGCGTATGATACAGTGTATATCCTTTTATCTAAAAACAACAACAACAACAAAAGCAATTCCTAATGAATTTTACCGTATTTTTCAATCATTTATCATTTTCCGGTGAAAACGCTACGGTGGAAACGCTATATATCACGCCAATGTCGCTTTATTTCCCTCAAAACAATGTACCGGTACACTACGATACATTATAATGAATGATATTGTAAATGAACAGAGTGATTTTTGTTTAAAACTGATGTATTTGTTGATAGGGTAGTATAAAAACAGTATAGATAATCCCTTTTATGAGGAACTTTAGATATGATAACGGTACATTGGTCTAGATAAAGAACTAAGCGCACCGCGTGACAGCTGTGGACATCATAACCCTTTGGATATTCCCTTCGCTGCCTTGAATAAAGAATAAGCGCACCGCGTTTACAACAGAACACCTGTGGACATACAGAAGGCAGTGCTCTTCTTTGTATAGCGGTTTAGTTTCGATTCAGAAGTATAGGAATATAAATACGAGACCAAATTGGTTAAAAATGCATTTATTATGACTAAGCTACTCATTTGGAGATGCTATCATAGCTTGATAAGCATATCTATGCCCGACAAACAAAATGACACCAACAAGGTTGTGCCACCTCAGATGGTACCAACAACCCATTTTTCGGGACTTGGCCCATGGACTACTGGCACATGGATGTGGATTGCCCTGGGCACTGCTAGTCTGAATTCATGCACGGTAAAGTGCTTGCAAACACCACATTTCATTCCAGCTCGCAATCATTTTCAAATTTTGCTTCTGACATATCACTAAATTTGGGATATAAATAAGCATAAATGATCTAAAGTTCCTCATTTTAATACAACTGTCTACTAATTAAATAGTCTGACAAATTTTTCGCTTTTTCGATAAAGAGAGATCATTTTTGGTAAAGAGTTCAGCAGCATTTATCATTGGGGCGATTTGTTTCAGAGTAGATTTATTCAAGGCTCCATATACACAAGTGTATACTCTAATTGATTTTCTTTACTTCCTGTCACCACGTTTACAATAGAACAGAAGGTATTCATTGTAATTTTGTTTTTCAGAAGTAGGGAGAGCACTGACGCGACTCAACGACAGTATCGACAGGCGTTTGACTTTACACAGATACTGCCAGAGGCTGAATAAAGACTAGCTGTGATAGTGGAATTTCTCATGAATGAATAATGAAGCATTCAAACCCTGGCCATTGTTCAGGACCATTGTCAGGGTGTTAACCACACACTCCCATACACACCCATCGACCCCTGTGCAAAGTGAAATTTTGTACAGAGGGTTGAAAATAGAGCAAAGTCTGGAACCTAACTGTGAAATTAATCATGGGTTTCATGAAACTTATTTATGCTTTCATATTTAAACCACCTTCAACCAAATTGTACACTATTCAGCTATCATTCATATCAATGACAGTGTTACCTGATATATAGTTTTTGAATTATTAAGAATCAAAAGTGGAAAATGTTTTTTTGAAACACCTAGTACATGTATTCCTTTTTTACATTGATCGCGTTATCACATGTAGTATTAATCAGTTTTGTCACCAGCACGCAACCCACAGAACACGTCTGGAGATCCTCAGCTAGATATGCTTCTCTGCTGTGAAATAAAGAAGACTCTTGGAAAAGAAAAATATGTAATATAATCTAATATATCTATCTATTATATATATAATAAATCTAATATGTAACGTCTGCCGAAGCGTGTGTTTGTTGCTAGTTGTTTTTGTTTCCTTACTATCATATCTTGTGGCATGATATCAATCGCATGTGCAAATCAGCACATTCAGTGAATAACGAAAATCCAGTTCAGAGAATGGTAGGTATGGCGCATAAAGGATCAATAAGCTGTTGGTGTTGTATAGAGGCTGAGGAACGTTTTGTAAGGTACATTGCTGCGAAGGTACGTTTCTTCGCATACACCGCGATATTATATACGTAGTCATTCATCAATGGGTATCGTCGTTATGATGGTTTTGCTGGGTAAGTGCATTACTGTTGGTTGGAAGCAGAATTGACAATGGCAGCAGGGAGTGGTAGTAAATAGCACACACAGTGTAGCAATTTTCAAGTTATTATTTTTTTACAGCTCTGAGTGCATTGCGTGATTTGATACACTTTAAGTGTATTTATAATTGGCGCGAACGCCATTCGCTGAGTGGATTATATTAATTCAACCTGTCATCATCAGAACAAAATCTAAATTACAAGACCATTTTGCTACTTGAATATTAGCCCAATGTAAAATTTACCACCTATTTCTTCAATGAAGACGGACTATGGCACACTGTTTGATCGCAGATATCCGAAACATTTTAGTCGATAAAAATATAGCCTATTTACGTCAGCAGAAACCAAATGTAAGTTATAAAAAACAAAACAAACTAAAACAAAACAAATGGGTTTGCTTTACTTTAACACTTGCAAAAGAAACCAGATTTGAAAAAAAAACAAACAACGGACAAACAACAAAACACTGTGAATTTAGGGCCTAGATGTAATCAATACTGTGTGTTTATGTGCAATGCAGTTGTGAATGTTTTCTTGTGTTTGTATGTCTTGTTAGTTTGTCTGTTTGTCTTGTTTTTTCTTGGAGGGGGAGGGGGTTTGGCTTGCTGGCTGGTTGGTTTCTCCGATGTTTTCTCCGGTAAGACGACATTGGGCCGTATGCATAAAAACTAGCAATCGCTTGTGCTAGCCTTTTGCTTGAATTCGTATGCATAAAAACAAGCAATTGCTTGCGAGCAAAAGCTTTTGCTAGCGAGCACAAGCAATTGCTTGCTGCCCACAAGAAATTGCTTAGAAACCAAGTATTTGCTTAAGAAACCTTATGCTTGTTCTTGCTAGCAATTGCTTACGATTTTCCAAGCTCTGGGACTGGGACGTTTGCTTTTAAGCATCATTTTCATATTCATCTTCATAAAAGAAAGACCAAAGTTGTGCAGGAGTGGTATAAATCTCCAAGAAATTCCTCCTAAGATGGGCAAGAAACTTTTTCGTTTCAACAAGGGGAATGTGATGAGAAACGGATAGGATGTCTGACATCGTCTGTGGAGAGAAGAGAGGCCTCTCTCCACGTACGACCTGGCAGATCCGGGCTACTTTTGGTGAAGTGATAGGATTCAGCCAGTACATGTGTGTCTGTGTGTCTCTGTGTGTGCATTATTTTATAAGTATTATTTAAAGGGGAAATTCAGTCCAAATATACTTTAGTTTGATAAGAAAGAGTAAAATATTACGAGTTCAACGGTAAGATTTTGATCGAAATCCGGTGAAAAATAAGGAAGTTGTTACATTTTGAGGTTTCGCTAATTTTTGAGGAAACAGTTCTTGAACGGTCAGTATGAATATGCAAATGGTAAAGTGAGCATGTCATCCTCTCACAACTTGCCATAGTTTGTACTTAAGATTGTGAAATTTCCTGTTTTTTATTCAAACACAATTATGCCCGAGGCTCAAATCCCGGTATATCTAACTTATCACTACTCTGAAGTTATTCAACCAGGAACAGCATTATATTTCAGACATCAATGACAGAAATATTGGATTTTCGTCATTTTTTTTCTTTGTACACGATCAATGGAAAATTGTGAGATTATGACATGGTTAGCTCACTCATTTGCGTATCCATATCCACAGTACAAGAACTATTTTGCAGAAATGAGCAAAACTTCAAAATGTCATAACTTCCTTATTTTTCATCCCAATTCAGTCAAACTTTTACCATTGAACTCGTAAGATTTTACTCCTTTTTATCAGACTAACCTATATTTGGACTGGATTTCCACTTTAATAGGTCTTCTGCTAAGTCAGGAAATATTTCCGCACACATGCACCCTTTTCAAATACATGCTTTCAAACCCGCCTTTGTTCTTGTGTTCGTACAAGCGTGACAATGGGCCGGATGCTTAGCAATTGCTTATGCTAGCCTTTTGCTTGAATCCGTATGCATAAAAACAAGCAATTGCTTGCAAGCAAAATATTTTGCTAGCAAGCACAAGCAATTGCTTGCTGCCCGCAGGCATTTGCTTAAAAAACCTATGCATAAAACAGACCTTTTGCTTGGTCTTCCAAGAAATTGCTTACGATTTTCCAAGCTCTGTAAAATGAGCTTGAGCGTTTGGGACGTTCGCTTTTAAGTATCATTTACATATTCATAAAATAAAGACCAAGCTTGTGCAGGAGTGGGTTGAATCAGGAAGAAATTCCCCCTAAGTTGTGTAAGAAACTACATTAATTAAGCTTATTGAAATTCTTTTGTCCAGGACTTTCCCGCTGTACTGTACTGTACTGTACTGTACTGTACTGTATGGCTGTTGTCATGTTAATCAGACTTGAGTCCAACTGTTTACGCTCTCAAATTCTGCCACAGTGTTCCTAATCCTTCCCTCTCTAAAGACATTTGGGGGCGCTGTTGCGACACGGATTGTCGCCCCGACAAGGATTGTCGCCGCCGGCTCGGGGCGACAATCCTTGACGGAGTTGGCGTCACGGATTGTCGCCCCCGTCACGGATTGTCGTCTGGCGACAATCCGTGACGCTTGTGCAGTTCCCAATTTTTGACCTCGATGGCGACAATCTATGATGGCAAAGATTGTCGCCCCGGGCTCGGGGTGGTTGCTCCGGTGTTAAGCTTTGGTAGGATGGGCATGACTGGTAAGTTATGCGTATGTGTGTGTGTGTGTGTGTGTGTGTGTGTGTGTGTGTTTGGAGTATAATAATACAATATGTAGAAACTGTGCATGAGTGGTGGTTGTATAGTTGTAGTGGTTTCTTTGTCTGTGTGTATACATGTGTGTGTATGCGTACGTGTGTATGTGGTATAGTGGCGTATGTGTATATCAAAGGGTTTGTGATGGTGCGTGTTTGTGGGCGCAGTTTTGTGCTTGCATGAGTATCTGAGGGGTTTGGTGTTCGTGGGCTACGTAGGCCCTACGTATGTGTGTTGTGTGTGAGCGCGTTCGTGTGTCTACGCAATGCCCCAGTCACACAGTGCCTTAAGGCCGTGTCACACCAGCCTTGCGTGCGACTTGCAAAGAACAATTTTGACTACCCGGAGGTCCCCGGAGATATCCGCACATGACAGTACCTAGCATGTATCTCAAAAGTAGTCGCCCGGAGGTGCGCACGCATTTTTTTTTACCCGCAACCGTGTTTAGGCCCTGTCACACCTTTCCGGGCAAGCTACTCGGGCTTGTTACGTGTAGGGATTTTCTAGCATACCGGACATTCCTGAGGGCGTAAAAGGATTTGTGCGAGTCAGCGCATGTGTCTTACTTGCTGGACGCGTTATACTTGCGAGTATACTGTGTGACCTTTGTACCAGTCGCGTGGGGGCTGACAATTTAGTGAAGGAATTCCTCTAATGGAATGGCTGAAATCTCACAGAATTTCATTATCTTGGCTGAATACGGGACTGCGAAGTACCTGCGTGGGAATTGCCTGGGAAGTACTGCCGCTAAGGGTCTCCTACTGGCGTTCTGCGTGGACCTCTACGGGCATTCCCGCGACTCACCCGGAAAAAGTTTTGGTCATGCTCAAAACTTGGCTGAGGTTAAATCGGACTTGCGTGAGCACCTCCGGGCAACTACGCGCTAGATACTGTCACGTGCGGACCAACTGCGGAGAGCTCCTTGGAGCAAATTTGTTTCCCCGCAAGTCAAGCCGCAGAAGTTCCCCCGTACGGTATGACAAGGCATGAATGAAAATTGCAAACATTCTTGTTCGCCCGCTGAAAATCTCCTACGTGCTGGAAACTACCTCCTCGCCACAAGCCCGCGTTATGGTGTGACACGGCCTTTACGATGGGTTACGTCCGCCGCGGATAGATACGGATAAGTGGAAGCAGGGGGACGCAGCGTGGACGCAGGCATCCGCAGGGTCGTATGTAGGCGTAACTGTCCGTAACTAATCCGTAAAGAAACGCAAAATGACGGCGCCAAGCCTGCGAAATTTTTGAAATGTTCAAAATTTCGCAGAGGGACTCCACGGATGCAGACTTACGCAAGTAAGCGTAATTAAACGTAACTATCCGTAACTGAACGTAACGATCCGTAGCTTGGACGCAGACTATCCGCAAATAAGTTTACCTCCCGTCCATTTGCGTTTATTCCCGTCCACTGTAAGTATCCGAAATTATCCGCAAGTTAACGTATCACAACACTTACGATCGCTTGCGGACATTAACGGGCAGTTACGGATGCTGCGGACAAGTGCGTCCTTTGGCGTTTTCCATTTTCATCTCCCATAGGAGTAGAGACTAATGGTAAACTACACCACCCGTGTTGCTAAGCTGCAGCGCATTGTATCTGAAGGGGAATGTATGTTATTCGAATCACATTTTGGGTAGGGAATGGGGTTACATCATTTCATTTACTTTTCTGGCCGGGGACGATGTGGGGCATGCAGCGATAAACCATATAAAATGAGAAAGACTGTGTTTCTATCAAGTCTTAACCACTTTACACTCCATGGAATGTGTATTACATTTTTTATTTTGTATTTTGGAAATGGAGAGGTGTTCTATTCGGGTGCTGTTCGTTATTTCGAAGGTTAGTTATTCCGAAGGTTCGTTAATCCGAAACTGCTGCAGGCGCTACTGTGGCAATGAAAATGCCTTCAGCGTGTATGAGCACGTGTTTAAACTTTAAAGAGGTCACACCAACGTTGATCTAAAAATAGTATGGGTGTGTCAATTTGAGCGGCGACGCGGGCTAGACGAGAGAGAGAGAGAGACCGAGAGAAAATACATACGAGGGAGGTACCCTCCCTAAATGTTATCTGTCTTTGTTCATTTTTTCACTGCAGTCATGTTCTTCCATCTGTCTTAACTACAACGTCCATACCACTATTCTTTGTCCCAGAATAAGTTTGGCATGCTTTATGCATGAGCGAATAATTTCCACACGCCGTAAATAATTTGTCAATCGTTAGTTGATTTTAGCACAAGCGAACTGCCATATGCACACCGCTAATACATACGTAATACAAACACCAACAAACACTCAAACAAATCCTCATAATGCAAATAAACCAACTCAACACTTTTTTTGGTTTTTCCTTGATATTTATTGATTTCATTCAAATCATTCATAAATCGACCCATTCTGGGTGTAACATGAACAAAAAAGTTACAAATGGCAATTCGAAACACAAACAAATCCATTTGTCAATTTACACTACAAATGATTTCACTTCAACATAGATAACTCGATTATAGCCAACTCTACTAACAATTTTTTCACGAGAAAGTTTTGACATGTAGGGCCCTACCAAACCTATATCCCTTGAATATATTGGTTTGGATCTTGTAACACCTTCTTACTTACAAGGGCATATACATTAAAAAAAAACACAAATACATTATACAAATCTGGAATGAAATCAGTCATAAAAAAACCCGACCACCCCCCCCCCCCAACCGAAACAAACCTAGGGCCTACATCTATCCTAAAGATTAAATCCTACCAAAATCTGTCATACCATTTATAACTAGCCTTCAAATCCAATCCCCAACCCACCAACCCCTGATTAACCAAAACCTAAATCATCCCACACCCACATTCACCAACCCACATACATACACACACACACACATACACACACACACACACACGAAGGTTCTTTATTCTGAAGGTTCATTCATCCGAAACACACAATTCCCTATACCTAGAGGTTCGTTAATCCGAAAATGAAAAAGGGTTCGTTAGTCCGAACGTTTGTGGCGTTATTCCGAAGGTTCGTTGATCCAAAAATGAAATTCGGAATAACGAACCTTCGGAATAAAGAACCTTCGGAATAAAGAGCCTTCAGAATAATGAACTTTTGCAATAACGAAATGTAGCCCCCTCCTCACATACACACACACACCCGAACCGATACCACATTCCTTCCTAATGAAACAACTTCCCAATGTTGATACATAAGACGTAATGGACCGCATGCAGAAAAGCAGCATCCGCCCGCACGCAAGCACCACTCCGAATTCATATACAAATCCGCCAAACAAACTCATCAAAGTCAAAGCTGCTGATAAAATCAATATCAACGTTTATGCCAGCAACAGCTTACTAGGTATCCCTCCCCACGCGCAGCTAAAAAACACGTACGCAAAAAGCTGACATAATAAACACATTCTTCCATCACACGCACACACACACACACACCCACACACACACACCCACACACACACACCCACACACACACACAAACGGACACTAAATGTGACCGTGCACCTCAAAACGAACATTAAGTCGCACACACTGATTTTGCGTGAGGACTGAAAATAAGTGAAATGGGTCAACCTAGCCGAACTTGACTTTTTCATATTTTCTGAAAGAGCAGGTCTTCTTTTACATTATGCTAAAATTTGGTATCATAAAACGGGCAGAAAAGTGTATTTTTTTAGCAGTTTATCTCGGAACATTTTTGGTAGAATAGTGTGATTAGGTGTGTCTTTAGAATCCCTTTTTCATTTCTGAAAAACCTTGTCCACACTCTTCACTTTCAACTCTAATAACTTTCGAAAGGATAGTGCTACTGATTTGAAAGTTGGCATTGATTATGGACAAAATGTGTTAATGAGGCACGCTTAATTTCAATGTAATCTGATAATTTCTTCATTGTTGTTACTCTGGGGATTTACTTCCTGTTTTTTGTCCCATTCATCGCACAGCCAGCACGGTTTGGTAAAGATTAAGCGCTTGAATAGACACTGTACTTCAGAGCCTCTTTTCTCAGTTCACACTTTTCCTGAGTTTGTGCTTTCTTTCCAATATTTAGATAGGTTAGGAGAGTCCATTTGATTTGAGTTATACATCATTTTAAAGCTTAAAGTCTGTTCTTTCAGAATATGGTCTTAACTAAAAATTCATGTCTGGCGACTTTTTGGTTGTTTTGAGGTGCAGGGTCACAAATTATCATGTGCGCGCGCACATACACACTTCCTTGAAACCTCACCATGACTTTTTACATGGCATGTTTGCATGGATGTAGCCATGTAAGTTATGTGTTAGTATTTCAATGACTATGTCCCGAACGATATTACCCAGCAAAATGTGTTTCGAGGGCGGGCGACAATCCTTGCCACCAGCCCTCGTCACGGATTGTCGCCAGACGACAATCCGTGACCGGGGCGACAATCCGTGACGCCAACTCCGTCAAGGATTGTCGCCCCGAGCCGGGGGCGACAATCCGTGTCGCAACAGGCGCGGTAACAGCCGGCATTTTTATCTCACTGCAATGCAACTGGTTGTTGGAATGTTGTTATATCTTTTTTAAACTTGCTGGTGCACGTGTTCTTTTCTCAATAGTTTCCCGTCTTTTCTGAAGACACAAAATGTACAAATTTCGAATATTGTCCAAACCGTACCATTGTTATTATACATTGACTCATATTGTTATAATTGCGAGAATGACAACGGCTCGTCCGCTTGCTGCATATGGCTTATCCGACCCCCAAATCTGCATTACAGAAGAATTTGCTATATCCCTGAAAATTTGTATTTTCTTTTGCATTTTCTTTTTTTTCTCTATGTTTCGGTCATTCGTTGTACCTGTGCTCCTCATCTAAATAATTCTTATACGCTCGATTTCATCTGGGACCTACGCTCGACAAGTTTGCTTCTAAGTAGGTTCCATCATATTTCTTTAGCATTCATTCTGAGATTCCAACTTTCATAGATCGACCACTATATTCTATAATGTTTGCAATATTCTGTTATGCCTCTTAGCTGGATATCATGTATTATTACCTCCGCCAAGGGAGGAGGTTATGTTTTCGTTACCGTTGGTTTGTTTGTTTGTTAGTTACTTAGTTAGTTTGTCCGTGTGCAAAATAACTCAAAAAGTAGTTAACGGATTTGGCTGAAACTTGCAGAAAAGGTTTAGAATGATACAAGTAACAGATGATTAAATTTTGGTAGTGATCCAAGAATTTTTGGGGAATTTATGAAGGATTTTGATATTTCGGCAGGTAGGGTCAATGAACTTGGGAACTTGCGCGTATTTGAGGTTTGCGTGCGCGCACTAAAGTGCGTGCTCTAGTTTCTGCTAGGGCGAGGCGCGCCGTGCAGCTGAGGGTTTATGACGTAACAAAGGCTTCTATATTGGGAAATCGGGCGACTTTCAGCACACAATGCTATAAGTACGTATGGGTGGAAATCACTGATATCTCAATGGAAGAACAAGATCAGTGGTGGAAATGAGCTGCATGCTTGGCGGAGGTCTGCGCTCTCAGAGTGCTTTTCCAGTTTCATTTTGTAATATTATGCCTCCTATCTGGATATCATGTTTTATTATACCTCCGCCACGAAGTGTCGCCGGAGGCATTATGTTTTCGGGTTGTCCGTCCTTCCGTCCGTCTGTCCGTCTGTCCGTCTGTCCGTCCGTCTTTCCGTCCGTCCGTAATGAATTTTGTGAACAGCGTAACTAAAAAACCGTTTAAGATATCCTGAGACTTGGTATGTGTATGCATGAGTGGACGAAGTTGTGCTTATTGACTTTTGGGTGCACGTGCTCAAGGTCAAAGGTCAAAAGGTCAAGGTCAAATGCTCAAAATTTCACTATTTCCCCCATAGGGTCTATCTATGCAATGCCTGGAGGTTTTTTCTTGAAACTTGGTGTATACATGTAATACCAAATAAAGATTCTCCAGAGAGAGTTTTGAGTCATGAAGTCAAAGTTCAAAGGTCAGAGGTCAAGTGAGAATGTTACAATTTCACTTTTTACTCCATATCTTGGAAATGGTTCATGGTATCTTCATGGAACTTAGTACATATGCATGTACTAATTAGCAGTGATTATCTAGGGAATGTGGGGGTCATGGGTCAAAGGACATGGGTCAAAGGTCAAGGTCAACTCCTCATGATATCACTTTTTCCCTCATATTTATGCAGTACTTGCCGGATTTTTCTTGAAACTTGATCTATACATGTATAACCCAATAGAGATTCTCTGGGAAGTTTCTCGCCCACAGTCAAAGGTCAAGTGAAAATGCTAAATTTCATTTCGTCCTCCATATCTCGAAAGTGACTCAAGGTGTCATGAAACTTAGTACAGATCTATGCATTTTCTACCTGACAGTGATTCTCTTGGGAATTTTAGGGTCATAGGGTCAAAGGTCCAGGGTCAAAGGCTAGGTTAAAATGCAAAAATTTTACCATTTGATAGTGAAATTACACTTTTTCTCCATACCTTGAAAGTTACTCGATGCATAGCCTTATAAAAAGAAGGGTTAAAAGTGAAGTAAAAATCCTCAAATCCCAAAATACCTGCACTCTTAGGCAGTATAGCCATCCATCCAATCAAACCTAGTTCAAGGAAAGTGAACATTCAACACATTTGTGACGAACCTCTCATTTTTGTCGAGCCCACCGGACATTACAAAAAGTCTACACGCGAACGGTGACAAACAGATAATGAGCTATGACGTAGATCCGTCATTTGCATACCACCTATCACAGTGCGTTGAGCGTTAAAGAATAATACATATTCATGATGCAATCAGGCGCCGCAAATGCTACGTTGAGCTAATGTATTAATGAACTCTAAATAGCAATAAAGACGCGCGCACCTATTGTCACGTCACGAATTTGCATACGCGCTACATCATGATCACGCGTTGACCTCGTAAGGCCAATGACATTTAGCCAATCAGCGTAGCGTATTCAAGTGAGAAGCACGCAATTACTTTAGTGTATGAACATATTGGTGGGTTATTCACTCGGGGCTAAACTGACATGGTTTATGAATATTGAAAAGGTACCGATGGCGAAGTTTCACGAAATTCCTCCAAACTCAGTATGAATACACGTGAGCATTAATCGCTGCAACTTACTAGGCAGGTGCATTGTACAAATACAACAGGTATGGCAGTAAAATAGCCCTCCCAAAATGGCCTTCAGGCTCACAGTTGGCACACCGCGCCGTCAATGTAAAATTGCGTGTTGTCGTAGAGCTGATTGCGTTTGAGTGAGAAATGACACCTAATTTTCAACTCGAAAGGTACCGATGTAAAATCTTCACAAAACTCTACAAATGAGGTATGTAGAGCAAGCTTGAAATCTAGATTTTCATAAAAACCAGGTGCATTTAAGCAAAAAGACATATTCTGGGAGGTATGAGTTCGTAAAGTCGAGAGTCCGTGTAAATGTCCTGTACCTGATTGTGCGCGGTGCATTTAAAAACGCTCGTTTCCTAAGGAGGATGTCACTGCACTTTTTGTAATGAGGTGTGGGGAGACTGGTATCCCTTTCAGGTAATCGTGGATGCGGATAATAGGAGCACTAAGTCGTAAAATTTTGATTAGATGAACGGGAGAGGAGTAAAAAAGTGCGCATTATTTTGATGCTGCTATTATCCGCATTATTGCAGCATGAGGAGTTGATCGAGAATACATGAACGCGTTTTACGACTTATGCGCACTAACATTCCACAGTTCGGTCAAAGGTCACTCGATTTCCCGCACAACCGCTGATTGCTGAGCTTGAGCGAGAGCTGTGCATACACGTGAGTATTTATCACCGGAAACATTACGTCATTATAGAGGCGTGCGCAGTAACCATGACAAATACTCCCGTCTTTCGCACCGTTATATGAACGGGCGCTCGTAAAAGTAGTGCGCACTTCATGGGATATATGAACGCGATTTTGATTACTTCATGCGCATTATTTGGATGCGGATAATTGAATCGCGATTACCTGAAAGGGGTATAAGGGATCGCCTGCGGCGTCTGTCCGTCCGTCGTCCGTCCGTAACGCTACAAAAACTCGAATAACTCTCTACTGAGGACTTCAATTTCAATCAAACTTGGAGGGAAGAGTGGTTATACAAAGTTACACATTTTACCAAACATGAAGGTCACCTAAAGGTAAAAGGTCACAGGCAGAGGTCAATGAACTTTAGGGCCCAATGTTAAGTTTTTATGGCGCATTTCGATTATGGCTCATAACTTTTGATGTATATGTCCGTTTGTGACCAAACTTGGATGTTAGATGTCCCTTGGGGAGTTGAAGGTCACCACAAGGTCAAAGGTCACAGAAAGGGGTCAACGAACTTTTAGGGCCAATGTCAATTTTTTACATCACGTTTCGATTATGGCTCATAACTTTTGATCCCTATGTCCGTTTGTGACCAAACTTGGATGGTAGATGTCCCTTGGGGATTGGAAGGTCATCACAAGGTCAAAGGTCACAGACAGTGGTCAACACACTTTTAGGGGTCAATGTTAAATTTTTACGGCGCGTTTCGATTATGGCTCATAACTTTTGTCCCTTTGTCTGTGACCAAACTTGGATGGTAAATGTCCCTAGGGGAGTTGAAGGTCAAAGGTCATAGGCGGATCAATGAACTTCCGGGAGTTAGAAAAACATTAATTTCTTCTACGCGAATGGGCGAGACACAATTTGGCACTTGCCTTATAATATTTTGCCAATTATGTGAAACTCATCCCACATTGTCAAGACATTGTACTATAGACCTATAAGGAGAACCATGCTTTATGGCGGAGGCATACCAGTCGCCATAGCGACATTTCTAGTTTAATTTTGTTATGTTTGATGTATTTTTCATCGAGAAATATGAAAATAAATTGACATTGAAATTGAAACTCTTTCGCTTCAACAACGGGAATGTCTAGTGGTTAGCACGAAAAATGTGAAACAGGTAGGATGTCTGACATCTGTGGAGATCAAAGAGACCTCTCTCCACGTGCAACCTGGCAGATCTGGGCTACCATAAGAGGTGCTTGGAATCAGCCAGTTCGTGTGTGTGTAACTGTGTATAGATGCATGTGTACGTCTGTGTGTGTGCATTTATGAGTGTCATTTCATAATTCTTCTGCTATGTCAGGAAGTGGCCAAATGCATTGAAAAAAATAGCAATTGCTTGTGCTAGCCTTTTGCTTGAATCCGTATCCATAAAAACAAGCAATTGCTTGCGAGCAAAAGCTTTTGCTAGCAAGCACAAGCAATTGCTTGCAGTGTCCGTAAGCAATTGCTTAGAGACCAAGCATTTGCTTGTAAGTTATCGCTTCAAGCACAAGCATAAGCTCGTCTAGTTAAAGATCTAGCTCAAGCAATTGCTAAAATCAATATGCATAACCTTTTGCTTTTGTTTATACCTTTTGCTTGTCCTGCACACGCAGATGCTTGCGTTCTAAACAAAAGGGACGTCACGCCTGTGCGAACACAAGAACAAAGGCGGGTGTGACAGCATGTAGCCTATTTGAAAGGGTGTGTGTGTGCGGAAACATTTCCTGATATAGCACAAGAGCCATGAAATGACACTCATATGCACACACACACAGACGCTCACACACATCTATACACACACACACATGTACTGGCTGATTCCCATCACTGCTTATAGTAGCCCGGATCTACCAGGTCGCACGCGGAGAGAAGTCTCCTTGCTCTCCACAGATGTCAGACATCCTACCTGTTTGTCATCAAATTTTGCGTGCTAACCACTAGACATTCTCGTTGTTGAAACGAAAACAACTTAAGACGAATATCTTGTAGATTTATACCACCCCTGCACAAGATAGGTCTTTCTTTTATGAATATGAAAATGATACTTAAAAGCGAACGTCCTCATTTTACAGAGCTTGGAAACTTGTAAGCAACTGCTAGCAAGAACAAGCAAAAGGTCTGTTTCATGCATGTTTTTAAGCAAATGCTTGATCTCTAAGCAATTGCTTGTGCTTGCTAGCAAAAGCTTTTGCTAGCTTTTATGCATCCGGCCCATTGCTTGCGATTTCAACAAAAGAGGCGTCACGCCTGTGCGAACACAGGAACAAATGCGGGTTTCATGTTTGAAAGGGTGTGTGTGTGTGTGCGGAAACATTTCCTGACATAGCAAAAGAGCTGTACACCACGCAGAAACACATACATTTGAACTTGCGTATTTTTTTTTTTTAGAAAATTGGTCTTTAAACCATCTTTGCTTACTTCATAATTATTGCTAGACAAAATTGACCGCTCTACGACCGGCTGTGCAGACGACCGTGTGAAACAAAGCAATTGTTTGGGCTCGTTCCACACTCACAGGACAGCAAGCTGTGCAGTACAACAACCAACAGGCGTTGGCTCTTTGCCTGTGCCAGCTCTGGTTTCATGAACATAATTGCACCTACAGACCTGTCTACCTACCATGACTGTCCTCAGTTCAATCACTAATATTATCAAGGCACGTGTCGTTCTTACGCGGGTATAGCCTTAAGGGGCGATCACACATCGCCGGTTTAGATGGCGGTTCATGGCGGTTCTTAAACCGCCGTGAACCGTGTCCCAACGATGGCGGAAAGCACTTAAGCGATGTGACTACGTTCTCAACACGTTTGAACACGTCGCTAACGCGGATTGGCGCGGTAGTAACACGGATCTCCCCGAAAGGTGGAGGAGTCCATACCAAGCCCTTGTAGCTGGATGCAATCAGAGCCCTTTCACTAATCTTCAGTGGGTTACAACAAGGAGCGTATTGCTTTGTTAAGTATCCACAATTTAAAAGAAATTGCGAAACGGTGTAACCCCTGTGTATTTACAGATTGACGTAAGTGATGCAGTAAGCAATTGTCTTCAAGTTTCAACATGCTTTTCTCTCTCTTTTGACTTTAAAATATCTGTATTAACTGTCATTAAAAAGACGTACATGTCAAAGCAAAATCTAACATAGTTTTTAAGTTTCCTCTTCATTTGCAGGTTAATATATCAGGTGATATCCAAGTACTTGATTCAACATCTCTCTTTTTCTCTTTCTTAATTAAGTTTTCACATATCTCTAACAACAGTCAATAACTAGAATTATCACTAAAGGTGATTAATATCCCCGTATGTGATGTCATGAGGGCAATGACGTTAATACCAAGTTTGTGCATTTGTCGAATTGGAAACAGAATAATTTTAGTTTACTGTACAATTACAGAGTTGACACTGAGTATAAAACTTACAGCAAATGGAAACATGCTTTCCCCCAGCATCACTACACTTAAAGACCATCATACACACCAAATTTGACCTTCATAGCTTGAATGGTTTATTTTGATGCAAAAATAAGTGGTTACCATGGCAATACATTTTCCTTAAACTAACACATTGGTGTCTTGCAAAACTACACTTCTAGATCATGATACATACTAAATTTTACTTTAATTGCTTGAATGATGGAAAAGTTATTTGATCTGCAAGGTTTTGGTAAAATTGTGGTTACCATGGCAACGGTTTGTGTGACAAACACAAAAATTATGTGTTCCACATCTATACCTCAGGGCCATAATGCCTACCAAATTTGGTTTCAATTGCTTGAAAACTGTGGAAGAAGTTCACTCCACAGGATTTAAAAAAAACATGCGGTTACCATGGCAACGCATTATCCGATACAAATACAAAGGACATTTTGCAAAACTACACTTAAAGAGCATCATACACACCAAATTTCACCTTCAAAGATTAAATGGTTCAATTTGATACGAAAATGAGTGGTTACCATGGCAACACATTTTTTCTTGTATTAACACATTGGTGTCTTGCATAACTACACCTCCCGATCATCATACATACTAAATTTGACCTTAATTGCTTGAATGATGTGTAAGTTATTGAATCGACAAGGTTTTGGTAAAATCATGGTTACCATGGCAACACTTTGTCCGACAAACACAAAATTATGTGTTCCACATCTATGCCTTGCCTACCAAATTTGATTTCAATTGCTTCAAAACTGTGGAAATTGTTCACTCCACAAGATTTAGAAGAAAACATGCGGTTACCATGGCAACGCTTTGTCAAGTACAAACACAACGAGTGTCTTGCATAACTACACCTATAGATCATCATAGATACCAATTTTGAAATTGATTGCTTAAATACTATGGAAGTTATTCAATCCACAAGGTTTTGGTAAAATTATGGTTACTATGGCAACGCATTGTCCGACAAACACAAAAAACGTGTCTTGCACATCTATACCTCAATATCATCATTTACCCTAAGTTTCATTTAAATTGCTTCAAAACTGTAGGAGTTCGCGACGCAAGATTTTGCAACAGACCGACCGACCGCCCGCCCGACCAACATCACGGTGATTCCTATATACCTCCTTCACACTATGTGTGGCGGGGGTATAAAAAGACATACATATCAAAGAAGAAACAGTGTATAACTTACAGGTTCACGTAGCTGGCCATCTTTAAGTTGTCAAGCTGTAACAAAATTATGAACACACCTTTTAATGTAACTGATGTACTATTCAACATAACTACCAACGTTATGACTTTTCTTTGTTACTCTATGTGTTAAAATTAAAAGAAAGAAATGAAACTTTAGCATTCAATATATTTACCCTATCTTGTATTATGGGTTCATCTTTGCTTTTTTCCCCATTTTTTATTGCTCCACCACGAAGTGTCGCCGGAGGCATTATTCTCTTTTAAGTTCAACATTTGTTTTTGCATGAAAAGTTATGGCGTGTTAACACGGAATTATCACGGATCTTGCGGTGCAAACACGGAGGATGCCGTTCTTTACACGGTGAACAGCGTTTTGAACACTGCATTTCAAATCGCCAAGACCGCCACGAAAAATTAAACATGTTTAATTTTTCTGGCAGTCCCCCGCGGTTCTCGGGGTTTATGGCGAATGAGTGACGGATGACCAGGGTTTGTGTACGGTGTGAACAAGGTCTTCGTCGGAGCACGGCGAATTGCCGAACCGCCATGAACCGCCATCTAAACCGGCGGTGTGTCGCCTCTTACTAGTTCTGACAGTTCAGGCTCCCAGAGTTTGCCGCACACAATGACCCGCTTGTCTCATCCTCCTCTCACGCGCTTAAAAAAAAAAAGCAAACCACCATAAATGCTGACATTTCGTAATCACTCAAGGACACGTTAAACACTTATCCTAAACATGCATGTGTGCATTCTGTTCAGTGTTTTCTTCTGTCGGGCTATAGGTGTACATGTCTCTGCTTCATACAACAGTACAGACTCCACTGTTGTAACAAGAAGTCGCCGAGTTTGTTTTTTTTTTCATAAGCTGGCACTTCCACTCTTTCTCATGCTTCCACACATTTCTCATACTCTTCAAGGCATTCTATGCGAGGCCACGTCTGGTCCTGACAGGTGTGATGTTCTGTCGATGCAATTCAGGGGCCCACCCTGCTGGATAGAACACAGTGTCTCACAGTGTGTTCACAATGTGTTCACTAGCCGACTATGTGAAAACGCTCGAATTTAACAGTGTGAAGATGATCTCACACTGTAGTGTCTTATTTCACAGAGAGTAGACATAGTAATATTCTGTTTCACGCTGAATTGATGACTCACAATGAGTTCACATTGTTGAAATCCTCGAATTTAAAGTGAAAACATAGTTCTGGTAAGGGTGTGAGAACCCGTCTTGCACCATTTCATATTTGCTTGTAATATATCGAAAGAGTCTACCAAGAAACTTACCTGGCTGACGCGATTTGCCGGGTTGATGAGTTGTTTCGGAGTATTTTGAGATCAAAAATAAAAGTCGGTATACCGACTTTTATTCCAGAAGGATCCAGATTAAGTCGGTCTCAGAGACAACTCGGCCCTATTTCAGACAAAAATTTATTTATACGAAATTCGTGATGGCCATATTCTATACATAGTCGCACGTGCATTTTGTAGGCACGCCAAAGAGGTTCTTTGATGCGCGCGTTGTATCAACTCGGCCCATAACGTCGACCAGCCAGAACGCGAAGCTCTCCCATAGTACAACACTGCACAATCCAGAGGGACAGCTCGTCCCCGCCATCAAAGTGAGGCCGAGTTGTCCCAGAGTCCGAGTTAGCCTGACCCCGATCGGGTAAGTTCTGAGATGCGAACATTTTTGCTTAATATTTCGCATTTTCGTCGTTACCCAACGAATATCTTGTTATTACAGCGTTATTCCACACATTTCTTAGGCATACAAATAGTTGTATGTGTACATTTTGGAACGAAATTTGACAATTTTGCAAGCGTACCAGAACTACGTTTTGCCTTTAACAGTGTGAAGAGATTTCCCACTGTGTTTCACATTGTATTTCGGTGACACGACATTTGCTCCTGCGACAATTGCTCCGATAATATTTTTTCCAAGAACTTAGGGTTAGGGTTAGGGTTCTGATAAGGTTTTGGGTTTAGTTTGATATGAAGATTAGGATTAAGGTTAGAGTAATGTTTGTGGGTAGAATTTATTTTTGGCTTAGGGTGCAGATAATTTTGGGGAACAATTGTAGGAGCAAATGTCGTGGAACCTTTGTATTTCACACTGTGGGACACTGTGTTCTTTCCATCAGGGCATATACTAGAAGTTGCTCTTCACCTCAAGTATTGCACCATCTAGGTTGTGATAGTAGTGTTGTTGATACTAAAGGCGATAACCTTTGTCTTCTTGGCAGTGAGTCGTAAACGAACATTCTTGCACTTCCTTTCCACTGCCAGCCACAGTTCCTTTGCCTTCTTATCTGTGTGCAGTGCGGTATACATGTAATGTTTTTGTTGCTCACTTTTTGCACTCCGGAACACGTTTGCGAAAAAAAAAAAATAGAAAGCGCACACGTGACTCATTTCAGCGCATCTGATCGGCTATAGACTTGAACCCGTTTTATAAAGGATCATAATAGTGTAACCTCTTTGATAAGTACAGAGTGGAGAGTAACGCGACCAAAATAAACAAACCTTCAAAGAGGAAACAGTGAGCTATAGGAAAACACACCTAAAAACCGGAAAACAAACAACCCCTCCCTACGAAAAAAGAAAGTTTTGGGTTTTTTTTTTCACGGAGTTCATGTGTGTGTGACCGAGCATCACCAACAAAAAGTCGCACGAGCTGTTTTTCCGCGAGAACACAAAAAAAAGATGAAATCCTTCTTCAATATATTTCTAATGTTTAGTATCATAAGATCAATGTGTCGCAATGTCCACCACAATCCAATTCTCATTGGCCATAGTCATATATTAAGTCAAAGAGCAGCGCTGAATAAAAAAAAACACAGAAAGTTGTGTTTTGGCCATGTCTTTCGTTCCCCAGTAATTTGCCCTATATCACCATCCGTTATGAACAAATTGACACAACAGCCATCATATTTCCCGGAAATCTTCAAGGAATGTCCTATTGATGGATTATCCCATAATCGTCAGTGCTGTAGACATGGAGGCTAGTTTGTTATTCAGAAAAAGGGTCAGTAGAAATACACGTATGTACCTGATCTATGGGGATCTTCTTACATGTGCAAGTATGAAGTTTTTGGAGAGAGAGAGCGAGAGAGAGAGAGGGGGGAAGAGGGGGAGATGAATAGACAGACAAGCGCGCGCGCACACACACACATACACACACACGCGCACGCACGCACATACGTGACATAAATACACACACACACACATACCGAGACTCGAACCCCAAGCATCTGGGTCGGGGGAAATGTTTGCTGATGCTACAACATAAAAGTTCGTGCGCATACGAAATCACGTCTAGTCAAAGGTATATTGAAGATCAGCGAAATGTCCCTTCTCCCTGAGACTCGGCATGGTTCGGAGTTGGAGGGGGGGGGGGGGGTCACTGAGATGTCAGAATGCGACAGTATTCTTTTTGTGTCGCAATCATTGCAGTGTGTATAATAATGCATATCCTAATGTTGACTGTTATTATGTATGCCATACGATGCAGCTGTGCATAATGCAATCTGTGTAAAAGTTATTCGAAAGTGACGGGAAGGTCCAGCTATTTTCTCAGTCTAAGGCCGAACAAAGCAACTACATTGGCATGGATGGCACCTGCAACATTATTTTCAGGGGTAGTATCGGACATCTCTGATATCTTTGACATAAGATACAAAGTTGTATATCAATGTCTGGGAAGAATTGGAACCAACTGCGTGTAAATGCTCGGATACCTTTCAGGGGTGAGGTTCGTCATTCCGAATGTTCGTTAATCCGAAAATGAAATAAAGTTTGTTATTTCGAAACAAACACATTCTTTATACCTAGATATTTGTTAATAAGGAAATGAAATGGGGTTCGTTATTCCGAAGGTTTGTTAATCCGAGAATGAAATAAAGTTCGTTATTCCAAAGGTTCGATAAACCGAAAATGAAATAAGGTTCGTTATTCCGTAGGTTCGTTAGGCCGAAAATGAAATAAGAATCGTTGATCCGGAAATGGAATAATATGTAGAGGGGATAGACGGGAGTGGGAATTATTTCGAGTAATTTTGAGGAAGTACAGGGCTCATTTATCATATCAGGGGCGTGCGCACGATTCTTTCAAAGGGGTGATCAGTGCACGCATGTGTGATTAAGTTTGTTCTCTAGTTTTTTGCCTTTTAGTGGCCTCTTATATATTGAAAAAAAAATGCTTATATTGCTTGTATGGAGCATAGGGAGGAGGAGAAAATACTTCTTTATCATCAATAATACAGTTAGAAATTATGATTTTATAACAGTTCGCCATTAAATGTGTGTATAGTGCCATCTCGTATATTTAACACTATTGTGGGTCATCAATTCCAATAAATCGTCGTTTTTCGACGACTCAAACTTTACATGAACGATTAGTGCAGTCTGCCGTTTCAACGGCATGTTGAGCGATTCCGTAGAGTGGTCACGCTGCAAGCATGCACTGGTTTTATTTATAGCTCACTTTTTCCTCTGCTTACCAAGGAGAAAACCTCAAAACAAATGTTTCTTTGACTGAACCCGTGGAATTGGCATTGAATCATGGACTTGAAGAAAGAATCCCAACATAAACACACTCCACATCTATACAAAATTTATGAGGTGGCAATTACCGTCAGTTTGGGAATGTCGAATGTGTGATCACACTCTCCTAAACAAGGGGGATCAGAAGTCTCAAGAGGGCTTTCATGAGCATGCTTAAATCATCAGAGATTTTGTCGGTATTGAGAAAAGGACGTCAAGAATATATTATATGGCATTTAGACGGTGAAGGGAAGGAGTTTTCATTGAAGCTGGATATTCTTCAAGAAATTAATGGTGTTTGAGTGATTCCTCGGGAGAGTTGACTGAAAAGTGAAGAAAGAAGGCTATTACATATCCTAAGTACTTAGTTTCTTTTTATCACAGTTTATCTTTAAATATCACTAATGTGATTATCCAAATATTAAGGGAAGGTGTTTTTTTTTTTTCAAATGCTTCAACCCATTAGAAAGCGCAGTGTGTTGTACGAAATTAAACGGTTTTTATTGTAACGGCGATTGGTTACTCATGTGTATTTCAATTCCTTTCGGAGATTACAGGCTATCATCAAAAACACATCAACACTATATATCTTAAAATGACTCTGCCATTGTCGATCTCTCAGGTGAAAAGGGAATGAGAAGCATAAACGTATCCCAGGAGGTATGCAAACCAAGTTGCGTGAAGGCAGTATAGCGAGGTTTTTGTTTGTTTGTTTTTTACCAGTCTACTTGCACACTCCGTTGCACAACATATTTTATCAATTTGTTTTCCCCAGACAGTAATGATAACGATAATGATGATGATGATAACAGTAATAATAATGATAATAACAATAATAACACAGCTTACTTACAATGTGCCAATTCCACGTGACTCATGTGCTCAAGGCGCAGAGGGAAAGAATGAATTATAGAAAATACAAAATACAAAAAAAAAATCATGGACCTACTGCAAAGTGGTTTTAAATAAATGAGTCTTGAGGGCAGTTTTAAAGCAGACAACATTCGAAATTCGAAATTCGACAGCTTGATCTCTGCGAATAGCTAAAAGCCCCCTCACACCTTAGCGAATGTAGGGGGACGAAGGGGGACGAATGGGAAAAACGCACGAAATGCGCGCGAATTCAACGATTTCAAATAAAATTGCCTTCAAATCATCCGATTATAAACTAAAGTCAAATATGATTAGCGAACGGTAAGCGAAGGATAAATATGACATGCGAAGGATAGCGATTTTTCGGTTCACTTCTTTGAGTAAATGGCGGCCGAAGGCGAGCGAAGGGTTGATATGACCCGATAACACGAACGAACAATGAGCAATGGTTTGATATGGCGTGCGATTGGAAACGAAGACAAAAGAATATAGATCAGGCGTTCTCGTACGTGTGTGTGCGCTCCTTGGGGAGTATAAAAGCGACCAGGTCAGTCCAGATTTCAGTGCGGCCAGAGAAATCATCTACGCAACATTTACATTTAAAGGACGTCAAAGATAAACAGTAAAATCAGCCGGAAGATTCCAGTATTTTTGGCACTGTAAACATTAATGGGTTTTTTTCGCAAAAATTGTGCGAGTACGTGGAAGGTGATAGTCATCACGATGACGAGTTGGGTAGATATGAAAAGAGTTATTTCTTATGGACATAAGTGCAAAAATGTCAGGAAGCTCATCAATTGAAAATTTATACATACAAATACCAACATTATAATGAAACAAATTTTTACATAGTTTGTATTTTTTTGCAAGAGATTTTAAAAAGTACAGTTATGAATATTTTATGATAATCAGTGGCACATAAATCTGTAACGCTGGATGCATCTGGAAGGGATATAGGTTAGGGCGGTCCGCGGACTACAGTTATTTAGTTAACTTGCCCAACGCCTGGCAGCCCTGTCAGGTGCATTCAGTATTACGGTATTTTTGTGTTATTGTATTGATTGATTGTTTTGAGCTTTGTAATTGATTATGTATTGCATGTTTTCTGCCAAATAAAATAATAATGATAATGATAATAATAATAATAATAAAATCAATCAGTTTCAGATTTTTGCTTCTACACAAAAGATCATTTTGTGTGAAATAAATATCCAATATTATCAATTATTCTTAAAGCACGTTTTTGAAGAAGAAAAAGGGTATCAAGCAAAAACTGAAATGAATTGCCCCAATTGCTGTCATTTTAGCACAAAAAAAAATATCGAAACAGTAACAATGGAGGTGAGGTGATAACAAATCTGACGTACCCCTAAATTGACTCGACCTACCCCCTTTCCCCTATTGTATTATACCTACCACCAACATCGCACCAGATAAATTTGTAGTCACTGTCCACAATAGCCAACAGGATTATACTAAAAAGCCCTCGTAGTTGCAGCATAGCGAGCCGGACAGAGGAGGCTTTCTGATGGCCACATGCTTGCCATCAATAGCTGCCACACAGTGGGGAAAATTCCACCGCTTGTAGAATCCACCTCCAGCAAGTTGTTTCCATCCATCAGGGGTTGAAGGGGCTGTCATGACTTCATCTGCATACTCGTCACATATGGCCTGACACACTTCCCTGGCCACTACAGATAGGGCGTTTTCAGGCACCCTCCACCCATACTTCATGTCGGAGTACTTGGTGCCAGACACAAGATGACGGAGAGTAGCTGCCAACTTGAGACCTTCTTCCAGCGGCTCCCTCTACCAGGTGTACTGCCTCCTGATTCTTCCTCTGACCCTCTCCAGGATTTCATCGTAGAGTTCAGGGGGCATGCAGAGAAATTTCTTGAAAGTCGAAGGGTCTTCTCTTCGGAGCTCAACCAACAGCTGGTCGTAGATTCCAAAAGCCCTTGTTCTGGCAGGGTTCAGCCACGTCCTTCTCCAGATACGACGTCGTCTGAAGTCTCGTCTCGATCTGAAGCGGCCTCTGATGAACTGGTGTAGGTTCAGCTGCTGATGTATAATATCATTCTGAGCCATTGCCAGTAAATACTGGACTCTGAGGCGGGCTGCATCTTCCATTTTTCTGAAGATACTTTGAAACTTTCAGGTGGAATGTTTATAAAAATATATGAGTTGCGTGGTGAGTGGCTGGTCACATAGAGCAGCTCAGCATTCGCCAATTTTTTCGTCAGGTCATTCGCTCGTATTCGTATCACTTCGCAATCCATAGTTTGTCATAGTATCTCTTAGACTTGCCTTCGTGTATGCATCGCCTTTCAAATTTATTAAAAGTCAATCTTAGTTTCCCTTCGCATAGAAGATGGCAAGCGAAAATACGTTTGTCATAGTATCTTCGTTTCTATGCGCAAGTCATATTTAGTCATCGTGTTGCTTCGTTTAGAGTTCTTTCGAGATCGGTCCACCTTGGCAAAAGCGCGATGAGGGACTATGCGTGACAATAGCACACGAACGATAAACGAACGATTACCGCAGACTAAATAAGGGATGCGAATGACAGACGATATTTCAATTCGTCGGGAAATTTTAAACATGTTCAAAAATCCCGTGCGAATTTGAATAATCGGAACTGTTAGTTCAGAAGGTGTACGAACCCAAACACGAAGGGTAAATATGACTTACTATCAATTACCATTGAAAACGATTTTTCCAAAATGCCTTTCGCCAGCCATCGCAAGTCATATTTCAGGCAATTCGCTCAGGTGTGAGGGGGCCTTAAGAACAACTAAAAACGAATACAACATTTTTTCAAGGTTCTCAAATGTTCGTGGTTTTCCGAGCAAGTGAATAGCGTACTTATGTATGCGTGTATTCAAGGAGTGCTTGTCCCATTTCCGTCTCATTCCGTCTCTGTGCAATTTCAACGAAAATGAACTGAAATATCCGCAAAGACTATGGTGATAACGTTTAAATCAACTTCCCTGTCTGTCCGCTCCGATAACTGTGATAGGGCAGAGATGAAGGGTATTACATGTGGGTACTTGACATAGAGCTATAGGTCTTCTCTTCACTCTCCCAACCTTAAATTCTTCGAATCCCTACTCCACCCTATACTGACCTCTAGTCAGTGTTCCACCCCCGCGCTAGTGCTGTACAAGCGCTCACTACGTGGAAATAAGAGGCAGCTTTGTTCATTGTGGTGTCTTGCTTCATTGAGATGATGATGCCATTTTGGAAAACATACAATAACTGAAAGGAGAATCGGCCAGGAAGCCCCAAACTGGAATCATTATATGTTTGTGGTTTATTTTGCCTATCGTGTCATAACGGAATTACTCGCCAACTTAACCGATTACCTCCGTATATTGTGCAAGTTTTCGACATAGGAAAGCCATCGTAAGTGCAATTGTCGCCAAAGAAAATGCACTCGTGGAATACGATGGTCAACGTGTCGTGTGTGACGTCAATATCAAAAAAGGAGACCTGTTGAGCATTATCATTGAAGGAAAGTCCATTATTCTTCTTATAGGTGGGGGATTGCTCTGTCGTCTTGATTGTCAAGAAAGATGGTAGTGTTTTTCTCTCTTAAGGTGGAAGATATATATATATATATATATATGTATATATATATATATGAATATATATATAAACTTGGTGATTCTATCCTAATATGAAGAGTGCTCTGATGAATTGCCTGATGATTGCACCTCATGGAGGTTGCATGAAATTCAGAGTTGCAATAAATACGGATGAACCTGCAGTCAACAGCGTGAACTTGCTCCAATACTTATATATATATATATATATATATATATATATATATATATTTATATATTCATGAAAGTTCTGCGTCGGTGTGTAATAAAGATATCAAAGAAAAACTCAAATAAAATGCCTTTGACAAATGTCTTTGACCTAATCATCAGCCCAAATTTTGGCTGCTGAGGTGTTTTTATTTGACTCTCACATACATGTATATATTTTTTCTTATTTTTTTTTTCTTTAAAGAGTTGCTATCATATCAACTTTTTAATGAAATGGGGCCCTGGTTTCATAAAAGGAGATCTTGTAAAGGTTTTCTGATTTAGGGATTCTGAAGCATGATGCCCATTTGTGCAAAATATATTCCATTATCTTCAAGAAAATACCTGAAGATTTTACATGCACTTTCAAGGAGAAGATGAAAGTGTGGAAATTAGGCCCCAGTAGGTTACTCTCCCACCACCACCACCCGGGCCCTGAGGAAGACCCCTCGCCCTCCCGAATCCGCCATGAACAAGCTTGAAACTACAGTCACCAAGGTATAGGTTTACTACTCATTGCACTCCCCCCGTGCACCCTGGGGACCCCCAAGTGATGTAATGTGACCTACTGAGCAAGTTAAAGGGGGAAATCCAGTCCAAATATAAGTTAGTCTGATAAAGAGAGTAAAATCTTACGAGTGCAATGGACTGAAATCGGATGACAAATAAAGAAGTTATGACATTTTGAAATTTTGCTAATTTCTGCAAAACAGTTCTTGCACTGTGGATATAATGTGCAATGAGCTAACCATGTCATACCCTCACAATTTTCCATTGATCGTGTAAAAACAAACGATGAGAATTCATTGTTTCTGTCATTGAAGTTTGAAACATGATGTTATTCCTGGTTGAATAACTTCAGAATAGTGATCAGTTAGATATACCAGGATTTGAGCCTCAGGCATAATTGCATTTGAATGAAAAACTGGAAATTTCAAAATTTTATGTACAAACTATAATTATTATGGCAAGTTGTGAGGGGATGACATGCTCACTTTGCCATTTGCATATTCATATTGACTGTTCAAGAACAGTTTCCCCCAAAAATAGCGAAACTTCAAAATGTCATAACTTCTTTATTTTTCATCCGATTTCGAAAAACATTATAGGCCTACCGTTGAACTCGTGATATTTTACTCTTTCTTATCAGACTAACTCATATTTGGACTAAATTTCCCCTTTAAGTTCCCATCACCCTAGCGGTGCAACCTGTCAAGTTTGGTGAAAATCCGGAGTGGGGTTTTCAGGAAGGAGCTGAAAATTAGAAAATTGGGCCCCACGAAATAATGTATTGAAGGAAATCTTCTGAACAGTAATGTTATATGCTTCGTTATTTCATATCATGATGAATTTAGTAGAAAAAATAGATGCAACATTCAATGCCACTTGTATTCGCTAGAGTCATGGTTTGTGGGATATACCAGTCACAAAGATGGGATAGAGACGCTCTCTTACAAGGCTTCCTGGGTTGTCATACATGTTCGTTGCGTCCATTAGAGGGTGATACGCCTCAATCGATGAACACATGTTGGTGCCTGGAGTCGTGTCACGTAATCGCGTATCAGCTTCCTGCTTGTAGAAACTGTAAAAAGTTATTATAACCATCCGTTCTCTCACAATCCGACATTCTGTTTTCGCGTATCATAATGCATTGTCTGCACGGGTTATATGAATATCAGTGTGTTGCTAGAAGTAATGAGGGAATGATCGCTACAATGGGCCGGATGCATAAACGCTAGCAATTGCTTGTGCTAGCCTTTTGCTTGAATCCGTATGCATAAAAACAAGCAGTTGCTTGCGAGCAAAAGCTTTTGCTAGCAAGTACAAGCAATTGCTTGCTGCCCGCAAGCAATTGCATAGAGACCAAGCATTTGCTTAAAAACGTATGCATAAAGCGGACCTGTTGCTTGTTCTTGCTAGCAATTGCTTACGATTTTCCACGCTTTGTAAAACGAGCTTGAGCTTTTGCTTAACTGGGATGTTCCCTTTTAAGTATCATTTTCATATTCATAAACGAAAGACCAAACTTGTGCAGGAGTGGTCTAAATCTACAAGAAATTCCTCCTCAGTAGTGAAAGGAACTTTTTCGTTTCAACAATGGGAATGTCCAGTGGTTAGCACGCAAAATGTGATGTGAAACAGGTAGGATGTCTGACATCTGTGGAGAGCAAGGAGACATCTCTCCACGTGCGACCTGGCAGATCTGGGCCCCGTTACAAGAAAGTTGCAATCACTTGCAAATAATTGCTAATTTTGAAACAACCATTCTGATTGGCTCAGGGTCTGCCCTATTAAGAAGACATGCATGCAACAATGATTTTGATTGGCCAGTGACAATCAGTTGCAAGTTGCGTTTAAACGCAAAGTTTCTAGCAACGGGGCCCTGGGCTACTTAGTGATGGGAATCAGCCGGTACGTGTGTGTGTATAGATGTGTGTGTATAGATGTGTGTGTGCATTTATGACTGTCATTTCGTAGCTCTTGTGCTATGTCAGGAAACGCCCTTTCAAATACATGTCACACCCGCCTTTGTTCTTGTGTTCGCACAGGCGTGACGTAACTTTTGTTGAAAACGCAAGCAATTGCTTGTGCGGGATAAGCAAAAGGCATAAGCACGAGCAAAAGGTTATGCATATGGATTAAAGCAATTGCTTGAGCTAGACCTTTTACAAGACGAGCTTGTGCTTGAAGCAATAGCTTACAAGCAATTGTTAGTTTTATGCATTCAGCCCAATGTGGATTCACAATGAATTAAACTATAATTATGGAGACAACTGCAGTCTCCCAAGATGAAAAATATGTCTCGATGCAACAACATGTGGGCAAGCGTCTCATACTTCTTCTCTGATATGGATGTCTAGACTATACACCGCGATGAATAATAATTGTAAAACTAGTTAGTTTCGATATTCAAGCAAGAGGCTTTCAATCACAGGCCCTCGTAAAGAGATAAAAGCATGGGACGATTGGTTGTGCAATGGACCCAAAAGGGAATAAACAAATTTAGAGTTGGGGTTATTCCTAGTAATTCGTGGTATGTATGTCACGACATTAGTATGCCTGATGTTGTCCTGAATAAGTGTGGTGGATGCGATCCGTGACAAGGTTTGAGTTGCTTGTGAAGCTTTAGAAATGGCTAATGGCAACAACCTAGCTGTAGCAAAGATGAAGGACGCAGATAGGAAGAATGACGGCTGGAGCAGCATTTCATGCTTAAAGCCCACCAGGTATGAAGGAAGGACGATAGTTAAGCTGGCACCATCTATAAAACAGGAAGGCTACTATCGAGATATTTCTGATTAAAACTCAAACATCGAAAGACACGTGAAGAGTTCTTTTCTGCACTAATATTTTTCTATTATGTATATTTTATAGATTAGGCTCTTTCATACGGTAGGAGTCGTTATTTCAGTACGTACCCGGTTCTAGAGCTCGTGGTTCACATTATTTTGTAAAGCCGTGATTAGGTTTGCGGTTGTCGCACATACTTTGTTGCGTCCAAGCAAAATAACACAATTAGGGCGACTTGCAATGCGTAAAGGCTTTTTTTTTTAATTTATGTTGTCACGTTTCTCCTCCCGGTCAAATTACTGTCACTTTCTGCAGAGAGAAAACTACAGCGTCAAAGATCTCTGGTTTATGGAGCTCTGACAAAGAAATACAGCATACGGTTATCACCTCACATATATCACAGAGAAAAAGCAATGAGCATGAGTGACGAACTCAGCTGTCTAAGCTGACACATACCTGTAGTAATTGGTGAAAAGGATTGAAGGTTTTAAAGAGAGATGTTCGCGATGTCCTTTTATTTTCTAGTTTTCGTGGAGGTACGAGTGTATGCGACGTTACTCACTTGCACAGAACCAGGTATTAATGACATATTAGTCAAGGAACACACACACTGCCAGGGATTTTGACATATTCCTCGTTCATTGTGGGTGGAAGGTGTGGGCGCTATTACTTTACTACGTATGTTTTTTTTTTGTTTGTTCCGATTTCTGGAGCAATATGTATACCGATACGAATAAACACACGTACAAAATCATGTATAAATAATATATTTGATAATGTGTGTATGTCCGTGTGTGTTTGTGTGTGAGTGTGTGTCTGTAACCAGTCATCACGTTACTCTGATAGATCGTTGACCTAAAGGCAGAGAAAATGTCAAATACAATCATCCTATGGATGATAATTATGAAGGATGATATGAAAATTGAAATCTCTCATCCAACAAGTCCTGGTGGATTATGTTTCAAAAATATGATCTCGACTTTTGAATTGGCATCTCTGAAATTTCACTGCATATCTTATATCGGAGAAAGATGTCGTTGAATTTGCGATTTTGAAGTTTCATAGAAAATCTGAAAATTAATCTTCTGAATTTGTTATGAATTGATTGATGAATTCTGCAATAAAGAGATTTTTGAAAAATTTGCAACCAAACAAACAATCATATGTATAAACACGAACGAATTGAATTGAAAGACCTTTTTTCCTACACTATGAGCCACCAGCAACTGATAACAGATATAGCACCAAACTGCAAAAATATGCTTTCTCAGACCTATTGTTTTAGATATGGAATTTGCTATGTAACACTTCTACACGAAAAATGTTGAAGTATAAGTAAGGATGTTTGGTATAGCTTAAGAAATGTTTTAGTTTCTTTATCTAATCAACTTGTGGCCTATATTACATGAATCGTTTTGAAGTATTATATTGGTACCTTCACTGTAGTCTGTAACTTCCCAAAACGTGCGTGGATCCTCCTTTTGCTTTTCTTGATAAATAGAGTAATAATCACTTGATGTTCAGAGTTGAAGAATCTGAAACTGTAATCAGACAGTCGATATTACAAGCTGTCTTGATCATTCGTTTGAAATATTACATTTCTGAATATATATGTATATATATATATATATATATATATATATATATTTATCAGATTTCTTTTAATTCATGGAAATTGTAAGAGTTACACATGCATACTTTCAACAAAAATGAAACATTTTTTTTTTTTATGGTTTCATTAATGTCTTGTTCAAAGAAGTCGTATGAATATCGAAGGAGAAAAAAAAGGGAAAAAAGACATTTGACTCACCGGGATGTTTTTACTATACCTTTAATAACATTCACTGATGTACTTCCATTATATCCTTTAAGCAAACCCCTCCCCCAGCTTCAATGTGAAGGGTTTTTTTTTTCTTGAAAGAGATGTAAGCTCTACAGGAATGTCACTATCCCAAAATGTATGCTATATTGCCTGTTCCTTGCACTGAAGACACTCCTCTAATTACAAGGAAACGTCTATAACCTATAGGCACATCGAGAGGAAAATCATTTTCGGCAATATCCTTCACCCCATCAACCACACATACACTCACATTTACACACACACACACACACACACACACACACACACACACACACACAAACAAACACACACACACAAACACACACATACAACTAGATTTTGCACTTGCATGTTCCCACAATTATTATTATTTTTATTTTTTATTTATTTATTTTTTTTTTAGTCGTGATACTAACCCAAATTATAGCTCTGCTTGCTTGGTTCACAGAAAAGGTAGCAAGATGAAAGAGGGATTCTTCATGGAATCCTGACGTAGTAGTGGCCAGTGACAACAACGACAGCAAAAAAAGAATGATAAAGAAATGTCTCCATACAGTTTGATTCCCTTTTACCTCCCGCCATATATATTGTAATGAAACGCAAGCTCTCCTGTTGTATCACCTAGATTCCTAAGCCGTATAGGCGGTCAAAGCAATGGTCAATATCAGAGCTGTTAGTACAAGTGCAGATCAGATTCTTCAGTAGATATGAACATATTGTAGCTAAAGTATCATACATATTATATATATATATATATATATATATATATATATATATATGTGTGTGTGTGTGTGTGTGTGTGTGTGTGTGTGTGTGTGTGTGTGTGTGTGTAACGAGCAACAAATGGAGCCGGGACTCGCAATGTTGGTTACTGGTGTTCTTTATTATTCGCAGGTTCTGATCATAACAAGCTGCACCCTGAAAGATGTAAACATTATGTACAAGGTATAATGAGTACATTGTATTGTCACTGAATACATCTGACATCATAAATGAATGAGGTTCATGATTATAGCTTACACAGTCTTAATTCAGTTGTGTTCATTCTTAATCGTTACGCTTCTCCAAATGGTGCATTTACATGTATATCGACATTCAATAGTATGATTACTGCACTTGTAATTGGCACATAGTCGTTGATTGACATTTCAACAGTGAATGGATACTTCTGATATTCTGCATGCTCATTGAGTATTTGTTTCAGTCGCATAATCATAGCTATTCCATTTCAGGTACATATTTACAAAAGCAAATCTCTAATTCGCATTAGTTTCTCTCCAAAGTGTTAAGTTACGTCAAAGTACTTGTACAGAATCCAATGTGAAAGCGTTTATATTGGCTTAACTGTAGCCCTAGTGTTCTTTAACAGGTGTTTCATGTGAAAGCTCCTAGGTCGTAAATGTGTCCAAAAATGCTCTCTCGCTGACCACAGAGGATTGAATGATCTTAGGTCCGAAGTCCGTTCACTAGGTTAAAGTGAATTTGCTCTGTTTCTAGAATCTTGACGTCACAGTGTTTCTTGCTCGAATGAATCTTCTACAATGCTCTTGAATTCATAGATGTCTCACTAAATAACTTGAACAAGTAATCACATGCTAAAGCAGAATAATGCATCTAAAGCAGAATGATTAGCAAATGTAATTAGCAGAAGTTACAAGATCGCAACACAATCAGCAATAACCAATATTGTTATCTCAACATAATAAAGCAAGCCCATTCCATTTGATCAAAGTACCAACAGCACACATTCAATACTGGGCCTTCTACCGTTAAACTCTCATATCATCTTCAATAAGCAAGATATGGAAATAAGGAAAGGAAGAGAGAGAAAGAGAGAGAGAGAGAGAGAGGGGGGGGGGGGGTGTTCCAGTGCACACACCAATATGACTGGAATATTACACTCACAAGTGTTTACTCCACAATACAATCACGCTACGCACAATGCCACCAATTAAGATGTGAAAGCAGCAATGAACATTATCTCCAAATTGTCAAGTCTTTCTTTTAACCAGCTTTTTCCAACAAGTTCTTTTCATTTGTCAACTCAACTTAACGTCCACTCACATAATGTAGGAGCTCGATAATCGATAAACAATGTCGCATCAACCAATCCGAATTTGAGGCAGGTTTGAGCCATACATTTCAGATATCAGATATATTATGTGAACGACAATGAAAATCTCATGATGTGCCCATGCACATTCTCATCACTCTGTCCAACATAACAGACAACACCTATTTCAACTCAATTTGAAATAGCAACAATGTTATCATTGATCTATAGCGCAAGTAGCAGCTCATAGATAACACTATCTGGACAACAACCAGGCCTAGACTCAAACTAGACTTCAGAGTTTAAGTTTGACAAAGAAGATAACTTACCCCTGCCGGAGACAAAGATAGCTGACTCTCGCGAATTCTGCTCACAATATCTCGATGCTTTTCCGTTGCCAAAGATTCCAATATGAAGTGAGGAGAGGAAAACTTCTCTATTTATTGGGTTTAGGACCCTTCCCAAAGATACATTTTAACTTTAAATTCCAATCCACCGACGCACAGTTCTACGTCACTTTTACTGCCACTTTGTTTGGGTGGAGGGCTATGAGGTCATAGCTTGACCCAAGGAGGTCAGAGAGTGGACATTATGAACAAATTTGGCAAGTAAAAGTGGAGAATGTGACCGGAAGGACTGGACTTCCTGAATGACGAAGGGTGACTCATTTTCCGGAAAACTTATTTCTATGTAACTTTTTGTTTTAATTTTGATTCTCAGAAATCTTTCTTTCCTTTTGTTTTAGCAAAAACCACAATGTTACATATATATATATATATATATATATATATATATATATATATATATATAATTGGATATGAGACTATCGCCGGATATGTATGGCATTGGAGAAAAAGGTGTCTACAAAAGAGTTACACTCTTCAGGTTGCTCCGATGACATCGATTAGTCGTGTCATGGTATTGAGGGTAATCAATGTGAAGCCACATAACTTTTTACAATATAGCTGTTGCAAAGGCCATGTAAAATACAATTACCCCCGCATAATGTAGAAATTTAAGAAAACTAGACAAATAATTTTTTCAAAAAAAAAATATTGGTAGCCTTCTACATAGTTTTGGACATAATTCTTCATAAATATTTGTCGCTGTTCATCATTTTACTGCGCTACAGGTGACAACTGCCATCCAGATTGAAGAGGTTTCGTATAAATGGAAGACGAGTATTATAATTCACGTAAGACGTTTCATTCCAACATGATCTTTGAATACGCGATATCATTATGTATCTTGACGTCTCCCAACGGTATGGATATGATTAACGGATAGTCCTGTCTGAATAGTGTCTTAGATACGTCGCGTAAGTAGATGTGGCTTATTCCCAAGGAGCGCCTAAGTTGACCTGCCGTCGACTCTTAATCTGTATGGATCTCCCACTGAGAAGCTTCAACACAGAGTACTTTTTTTTCAAATCGATACTGCAGAAGAGCAAAACTTCGAATTAAGATTCTACTGCTACGTGATTACCACATCACATGGCGTTTGTCTGACTGCTTGAATCATTTTGTCGTTTCCAATTGCTGTGCGTCTGAATGCTTGTATCAATGTAATTCTATCATATTCGTACGTGGTATCATTACACAAAATGAATACTCTCCACTTCCATAACGTGCAATATAATAGTTTTTTCTCCTTAGATAGTAAGGGGTTTACTGTTTTTAATGTAATATAACAGATCGTTGTCAACTATTTCTGTGTGTAGTAGTTTTTCACCTCATCATGTGTTAAAATGATTATTGTCAATTTTTACCTTCTTTTGTTGTTCGTCTTTCTTCTTTTGACAATTAAAAAAATAAGCATTGCAGTTTTAGATTACGTTCAAATGATAACCCCTTAAATCCTTCTTGGCTCCGAATACAATGGGTAAAATAATGTAATTGGTGAAACCTATTCCTCACCTGTCAAGTCAATCAGTCAGTAATAACAAACACTGTCAATAAGATTTCAGTTTGTTTATCATTCCTCGTCATTTTCTCAGTGTCAAAGTTTAAATTTGATAGTTACATAAGCGCTGCTACGGAATCCGCTTTTAAGAGCTTAAGAGCTTCAATGAAAGTCAGATGTGTCTATAGTCATTAAGTATGAATAGTAAACAAGTTAGTACACGGGTAGAGCTAAATAAGAAAATATTTGTCTACAATGAGATACTAAAACTCCCGAAAATGATATAGCATATAGATTCCTTTCAGTCTTTGAGCAGGTAAAGTGTTGTCAGTGTATTCGTCCTTGTGGGGGCGGTTTGCCTTTGAGGAGAGATTCGTTGATGTGGTATTTGGCTTAGCTGGATCAGTTCAGAAAGAGGGAGAATGAGCAAGAATAGACACAGAGGAGGAATGAGAGGCCAATATATATATAATTATATATATATATATATATATATATATATATATATATATATATATATATGTGTGTGTGTGTGTGTGTGTGTGTGTGTGTGTGTGTGTGTGTGTGTGTGTGTAAAGGGAGAGAGGTGGGGAAGGGATGTCTGTACAAGAATGAAAGCTCCATCTCCGACCTTCGGGCGAGATTAAAAGCCACTACGCATCCAAATCGATTCCGCTCTAGAGCCATTGTGACTGTTGCTGAGAGAGTCTGTGAATTATTCTCTTCATCATGCTCTGGTTTTGTAAACTGCTAATCTCTCGTCCATCTATTTCAGTATATCTTCGAATGCTACTCATATCACTGTGATAAAGCGCATGATAAGCATTTACTGACCACAACTGTCTTTCATTACGCCGCCAAACGTTTACACATCTCTGAAATGTATGTTAAAAACGTTGAAATGATATGTTTGACAGGGGAAGTATCACTTAGATTTTGTGAGAACTCCCGGTCCTTGTAATGAATGCATTAATATAATGTCAGCATGTGAAAATGGTGGCAACATCACAGCATTGTCTGTCCCATGCGTGACTGCGTGAAATGATTTACTTGGAATTGTTGGGCATTCTAAATGAAGTATGTTTGTGCTTGAAACGATATTCATAAATTTATGAAATGAGTTGCGCGTTAGTTACTAAACATTGTCTTTATGCTTGGCATTAGGCAGCATTACTCATTCAATATTGTTAGATATTTTCAAAATTGGGAATATGTTTGAGGGATTTTTTTTCTTCCTATGTAGAATATAGTGTGATGTTACAAAATCCCTATCGTCATAACAATCAAAAAATAAATGCATTTTTTGATACCAAAACCTAAATCCTTTCAAAACGCATGAGAATCACTCTTCTGTGGGTCCGTTTCGGCATTCAAGCATGCGAGACTGCATAACTTCAAAAATCCTAATTAAGTTACATCAGTGTAGGATGGAATTTCCATGACTCATGTATTAAAGCCCACCTAGTTTAAAAAAAAATGACGTTCAGTTTATCTGCTGTTTGTGCATGGATCGTCATGGCATGGGTTATAGATTATAGCCAAGTACGTCTTTTTTTCGCTAAAGTTTTAGAGATAACATTCTTCCCTTCGTACAACACATAGAGAAAGAGGAGGAAACGTTGACACATTCCACAGACACCAGAGTGTTCGAGTGGACAGGTTACTTTAAATTTGCCCGTCGGGAAACTCAACTTTACTGAAAGTGGAGGGTTCCAAAATGGTTCGAGAAAGGATATGTAAGATAATTCAAGTGGGTCGGTGAGAAATTGGGAATGAGAAAGGTTGGTGAGAAGATAATGGATACACAGAGAACGGAAAGGTCAAATAAGGCTTTCTGCCCTTGATAAAGTACGCAGATATCAGTTAAGGTGTAAGATCTCTGTCCAACATGCATGGCTATAGGCTTGAAATAAACTGAACACTCCAGCATCAAGTCACAAATTATATCACGTACGAAATAAAAGAAAAAGAAACGAAGGAAGAGACGAAATAAAAAAAGGAATAACGAAGAGAAGGTAACCATTGCCGTGGCTTTGTAGAAGATTAGAACAAGAAAGTCCACTCACCATGACACTCACCATCTTTCATTTACGTGGCACATGATCTCACATAATAAGACAAAGATGACAAACGTGATGGACAGCCAATGACAGCAGATAACATTTACATGTATAGATGGAACAGCACGACATTAATATACAAGCAGTGCGTCAAGCACGCATGAACGCACGTAAACTTAGACATGGACTACCTATTTAATCACTCATACATGCCCGGTGATTGCGACTAGGTGCCTGCAGGGACCAGTTGTATATCGCTCCACGTTACACGATTGTATCCTATACGAGCAATGTATTGTTACACTGCGTAAACACGGCAAAATACTGCACAAAACAAATGTTGTCCTTTTGTGGATTCGGTTGGATTTTTTGAGGGAAAGTTCTTCCCTTCGAACTAAGATCATGGACTGTAATTTCTGCTCTTCCCAACCTCTGATACATCTCATGTAAATATCGAATGACCCTCCCAGGATTGATTATCGTCGGTTATTGTCGGTTCTCCATAGCTAATTTCCACTAGCCATCTGAGTTCAAACCAAATCCATCGTACAGATGCGCCACGTTGTTTTACTTTTATATAGCTGGCTGTTAATGATTGACATGATTGCTCTACATCACTACCAACATTATAATGATTAAAATGTAATGATAATCATTAAAATAACTGGACTTGAGCTCGTCACTAGAACGAGTTAGGTGATACTCCGCAAAAAAAAAAACACACACACTCACACACACACACACACACACACACACACACACACACCGAAGGAACTTGGACCAACCATAGTACACACGTGTAGTTATGAATAAAGCGTTGTCATCTCGTAAAATGAATCAATTTATCCGGTCTATATGTGTACAAATATTGGGGCAACAGGGCATGTATTTACGGAAATACAGTCAAAGGTATTTTTATGCCTCCCCAACGAAGTGTCGCCGGAGGCATTATGTTTCCAGGTTTTACGTCCGTCCGTCCGTCCTTCCTTCCGTCCGTCCTTCCGTCCGTCCTTCCGTCCGTAATCAATTTTGTGGACAGCGTTACTAAGAAAAACCTTTGGAGGTATCCTAATGAAACTTGGCATGTATATGTATGAGTGAGCAGAGTTGTGCCTATCAACTTTTGGGTGCACATGCTCAAGGTCAAAGGTCAAAAAGTCAAGGTCAAATGCTCAAAATTTCACTATTTCCCCCATATCTATGCAATGCCAGAAGGTTATTTATGTGAAACTTAGTGTATACATGTACTACCAAATAAAGTTTCTCCAGAGAGAATTTGGGTCATGAAGTCAAAGGTCAAAGGTCAAGTGGACGTGTTAAAATTTCACCTTTTTTCTTCATATCTCGCAAATGGTTCAAGGTATCTTCATGGAACTTAATACATATGCATGTACTGACTGGCAGTGATTATCTAGGGAATGTAGGGGTCATGGATTAAAGGTCAGGAGTCAAAGGTCAAGGTCAACTCCTCAAAATTTTACGTTTTCCCTCATATCTATGCAATGCGTGCAGGATTTTTCCTGAAACCTAATGTATATATGTATTGCCCAATAGAGATTCTCTGGGAAGTTTCTTGCCTAAAGGTCAAAGGCCAAAAGGTCATGGGTCAAAAGCCAGGTTAAAATTCTAATGTTTTACTATTTGATACTGAAATTACAATTTTTTCTCCATACCTTGAAAATTACTCAATGCATAAACTTGTAAAAGGGTCAAAAGTCAAGTAAAAATCCTCAAATCCCCAAATACCTGCACTCTTAGACAATATAGCCATTCATTCAATTAAACCTAGTTCAAGGAAAGTGAACATTCAACAAATTTGTGACAAACCTGTCATTTTAATATTTTGCCAATTATGTGAAACTGTCATCATACATTATCAAGACATTGCACTATAAACCTATCAGGAGAACCATGCATTATGGCGGAGGCATACCAGTCGCCATAGCGATATTTCTAGTTTACTTTGACCCTAATTTGCATATCCAAGAGGACGTCTGATCAAGACATAGCTTCTTTATGAAAATGATCTAGGTAACATACCCCACATGTGTCCAAAATATGAGGGAGAGAGGTTCAGTTCAGTTCAGTTTCAGTTCAGTTTTTATCCACCATCAATTAAGGAGTATACAATAAAAAGATACACAAAGATACATAACTATATACAAAGTAAAAATAAACAAAACAGAAAACAATTAAACTTGATGATGGGAACCCAGGAGAAACAGTGCTTATAGATAGGGGCCCTAGTAATGCTTAAATATTAATATACATATATAACAAACAAGTAAAAGAATCAATATACATTTCAAGTTCGTACATTTGGTTTGGTGGGAATTGGAAAGGGAAAAAACAGCATGCATATATATATATATATATATATATATATATATGCATAGATATCATGGAATACAACAGCGAAAATCCAGGAGAGATGAAAGAAGAGTAGAAAACAAGGTGAGTATGAGTGGAAAGGTGGGAGTATATAAGCGATAGATGGACTATAGACGTAGTGCTCGCAAGCAATGATTTTCATTCATGTGAGTACAAAGTGTGAGTAGGATAACAATAGATTTGTCAATTTTCACTCGGAAGGAGCAAGTTAAAGGACAATCTCTTAAAGCGTGATGAAGTAGAACTATGCTGTATTGTCTTCTGCAAGAGCATTCCTTAGTTTGGGGAATTTTACTTGGAATGAATTCACGGCTAATGTTGTGCGTACCTTTGGTTGTCGCAGTGTATTTCTCTGACGGGTATCATACAAATGAACAGAGCTATTTAATACGAATAAATCATTAAACACTTTTGGTAACAATCCAGCGTGAAGCTCATACCTGAAAACTAGAGAATTAAATGATATTGAATCAGTAATATGTAATACACGAAGCAGAGAAAACAGGTTACTCGTGTGGGCATAAATATAAGAATTAGTTATAACTCTGACTATCTTTTTTTGAAGTATTTCTATTTTTCGAAGTTGACTTTTGTATGTATGACCCCAAATAATATTACAATAATTCAAATGTGGCATTATGATACTATGATACAATATTTTAAGTACAGTTTGGGGTAAAATGTGCTTCAATCTTCTAAGAACACCAAGGCTTTTTGATATCTTGAGTGAAATGGCACTGATGTGAGGCCTCCAGGAAAGATATTCGTTTAATATAACACCAAGAAATTTTATATTATCCGCCATTGACACAGCGTGGCCTCCTATACATTTAGGTGGTTACAGGGTATTCTTCTGTTTCTTGTTCTAAACAAAACATATTTGGTCTTATCAAGATTCAAAAATAATTTGTAACAATTAAACCACTCATGTAAATTAACCAGTTCCTCGTTAACTATTGTTATAAGATCATTCAGATTTTTGTGGGATACGAGAATTGTTGTGTCATCGGCAGATAACAAAAACTTGACTATATGAGAAGAAGATACAATGTCATTAATATAAACAAGAAACAGAAGGGGTCCCAGAACTGAGCCCTGTGGGACACCACACGGTCATGTATTTCCTAAGATACACGCTAGTACAGATTGAATATCCTAAAATACAGAACTGATCATTGTTGACCTTTGGCCCCAATTTACATAGCCGGGATTAATTCTGACCAAGCAGTCGTTATCATATAAATTGATTAAAGTAACATTGTCTATACCTGTGCAAAATATGGGAGCAATAAAGCATATACTTTCCAAGGTACTTTACATATTCAAGATGGCGTCTGACCAAGACATGGCTATTCTATGAAATGATTCAGGTATAACATGGTCTACATGTGACCAAAATGTGGGTATAGGGCATGTTTTGCATTATTCTAGAATACAGAAATAAGTATTGTTGACCTTTGATACCAGTTTACCCAGCCACGATCGCATCTGACCAAGAAGGCGTTGTTTTTTAAATGATTCGACTACCGTGATTTGTATGTGTGCAAAATATAGGCGATAAAACGTAAACTTTTCAAGATATTGACTAAAGTGTTTTTGACTTTGACCCTAATTTACATATCCAACATGGCGTCTGATCAAAAAGTTTTTAATTCATAAAATAACGCATGCCGCATAGTCGACAAGTCTAGAAAGTATAGGGGTAACATGACCTCTATCCGCAAGCTACACCAGGCACGATACGTATTGCACAACAGCTCGTTCAGTCGAAGCCTTAATATCAATTTCAACCAAACATACGTAATCCCGACATCCAATCCAAAAACGGAGAGCACATTACAGATAGCCCATAGTGTAAGCTACAACATATCAACAGCTGGGAGAAAGTGAAGGATAAGTGAGCTACTGCTCATTGAATGAAGTCATGCCAAATTTCATTTCGGAAAAAAAATGCACCGCCATAGACATAACACGTAAAATGATCAAATTTAACATGATCAACTGTAATCGATTTTTTCACAGTGATGACGCCATTATTCTAAAAACATATAACTGCAACTTTGATAGACAATACTGTTAGCTAAATTATGCTTAAAAATCTGGGTTAAAAATTTGTCAAGGATAAGTGAAATATGTTTGAATGCATGCATGTATTTGATGGCGTCATTTAAATTTGTCATGTTTTTCATTTTATAGAGGAATTGAGTAACTTTAAATCCTTAGATGACTCTACGACTCATCAGCTTCCAGAATACGAAACGAAAGAGGGTAGTTTCCTTTCATCCTGAGGAGCTATAATGGATTTTTTTTTGCACTGCACATCGCCATTGACGGGCCCGTATGACGTCATTTTAATTAGAATTGATCTAAAATTTGGCAAACATATCAGTATGCACACACACACACACAAATGACTTGCTTCACGTACGCGCATAAAATAACCTGAAACGTATGCAAAATGATTTTAAAGTCATTTGGAGCATTCTTTGATTTGACGCGCGCGTACGTGTGCACCTCATGATAGCTTAACTAGTGATTATTATGCAATATCATAGAATGGTTAGCGAGAATCCTGCGATCTCATTGGTCGAGAGCTATGTGGTGATTTTTACAGGCCGCACGCTGAGTCACAGTGGTAAACATGTTATCGCGCACTTGTAGCAAGAGTACGCGTACTTGTAACAAAGGTTCGCGCACTCAGTACGAGACGCCTATTGGCTAAAACAACCATGCATCAGTATACAAATATTCAATGTTTATGAGTGCGATGGTTTATATAATATTGGATGGCCTTGAGATTAATACAAGGAAATATTGGACGAGCTATGCGCAAATATTGGACGAGTCGAAGACGAGTCCAATATTTTGCTTAGCGAGTCCAATATTTCCTTGTATTAATCGAAAATAGGACATTCAATATCATCATTATTATCCTACAGAGGATTTTAGCAAAGAATGTTTTCACTTTGGCCTGCCCTTTCTGTCTCCAACTCCGAGTGCTGTTCCTACTGTGTAGTGATCCTGACATGGGGTATGGTACATGTACACTCTTCAGTGCAAGTTAATCCACTTCAGTCTCTGATAAAACAGTGATCTATGTATCCAAGGTAGCCGTCATGTTACTGTTAGACCGAGATCTAGCTAATTTAGACCAGAATTAGATGTATTTGTATCCGAGATCTGAGAAACAATTTACGTCACATCTACCGTAGATCGTGAAAGATCGAATTAGGCTACTACTACCACAACTAGTCCTACTGTGCTGTATATAACGTACTTGTACACACGTACGTACATGTACAGTAACTGTAATATGCATATCGCGCATGCAAATGCAAGCGCAGCGGCGGCGGCCGGCTACATTATATCGCGCGCGGGCTATCTAGCAGTAGCGCTGAGCATGCAGAGCTGCAGATCAATCGTCGCCTTGCGCCTGCATGCACAAAAAAATGCAACTTGTTTTCATCAAACCTAAATTTAACTTCCTGTTATGAAAGTGATATTTTGAAAAATTGTGTGAAAAACAATTTCAACTAATTGATATATGAAATTTGTTTGTATAAACACAGAATTTTAGAAGAAACGATATTCTAGTTAATTCGTGATTGACCAATCACAGACGTTTTTACTTCTTATTTCAGGTCATCTCGTATATATCTCAACCAATCACGGTGCAGTTTATAAAAACTTTGGGGAATCTCCCTCTTGCCGTCCAATATTTTAAATATTGGTCGCCTCGGCAAAAAATATTGGTCGAGTTCAACAAACTTTTTAAGTGGGTTGGAGGTTATGAGGTGCGTCGACAAAATAACACTTGTATTTGGGCTCTAAAAATCCTCTGTATGGATAATAATATATCATATTGGATGGCTATGAATGGGATACCAGGGGATATTGCATGAGTTACGGGCCAATATTGCACGAATCGAAGATGAGTGCAATATTGACCCTAACGAGTGCAATATTCCCTGGTTTACCATGAATCAAGGCCATCCAATATAATTATTATCATCTATACAATCAAGCAGAGCAAGCATAACCTGCACAAAATTACCCGGCTTCTAACGCTACTCGTCTTTGAAGTTGACTCGGCAGTCCCATCCCAGCGCTGAAAAGGGGAAGCCCCTAAAACTGCGTATGAAACAAACAACTAGCAAGATGTTTGCGCGCTTGTGAAAAATGTAACAAAATGACGCGCACTAGTAGCAAGCGTTTGCGCATTCAGCAAGCGCTCACGCAATAAACGAGACAGAATTGAATATCGTGTGATCTTGAACGGCAAGTAACAACGGTAGCCTATGGGGAATTAATACGTTGGTCTATGCGATTCGTTCAATAAGCTCTGATATTGAACGGTAAAAAATTGAGCGGACTACAATACGCGTTTTTAATGCGCCGCTAAAACGTCCTATATAGATGATAATTCCGAATATTACATGAGCGTGCAAGTTTAACCGTTCTATTCAACGACGCGAAGCGGAGTTGAATAGAACGGTTAAACTTGCTCCGAACGTAATATTCGGTACCGTCGCACGAATGATAAACATTTAATATTTGTTTTAAACAACACATGATATCGAAATATTTAGGCCTCGTCTAGAGTCAAGACCAAAATAGATCTGCGTTAAGCCTATCTATCTGGGTGGATGACTATGCGAAGGTCTAACAGTTACGCCTAACGTTAGGCCTACGTAACGTACTACTACCACGTACCGTCTCTAGGTCTTGAAAAAAGGTCTAACTAAACCCTTTAGGTATAGCTAGGCCTAGAGAATTTGCTTACCTCTAGAGTCTAAGCATACTATATTTGACCACTTTCTTATATAGGGCCTATATGCTGCTTCACACACTTCACTCATGATTAGCAATGCGCTGGCGAGATCCTCATCAGAGACGAAAACAAAGCTCGGGTGAGAAGAGGTACGTAGGCTGTAGCCGTGATAATCTAACGTACACTGGGCCTACTCATTATTCGCGTGTAAAAACAGACTTGCACGCCACACGGCCTCAGAGCCTGCCTCGCCTCTCCGCCGAATCCTGGCCGTGGACTGGTGTTACCGGTTGCGTGCTGGCGCAGCGTAAACCCTATGCATCAATGCCAGCTAGCTGTACGATACACATTCGAGTTCAGTGTGTCCTAGGGTCTATTGCACTGCCAGCTCGCTTGTACCGTTCAATAGTCGACTATTGCACTGCCGTTTTTGGTGAGCGTTGGATAGCCGATTCCTCTGAATGTCATGTGACCCGCATTCATCCAATCAGATGGCAAGATTCAATACATGTGTTGTATAATATTTATTATACAACACCTCAGAATGATGTCGAATTGTGATTGGCCAAGAACATGTCACATGACATTCAATAGAAAATACCTATCAAACTCACAGCCATACAATAGGCCCCTGGCATGGGCCTATTGCATGGCTCGAAGGTACTATAGCACGGCTTCGCGGGGGGCTACTAATGCATGGCCGGCCGCTCACAGAGTTCTGTGGCCGGCTCACAGCAGCAAAGCGCCAGCAAACTACATTGTACGTGCTGGCATGGCCGGCTGCGCTGCGCTGCCGGTACTCACAGACCAGGCGCGGCGGAGTACTGCAACGTTAACGTGTACGCGCAGCTACTTAGACTAGTTGCATGTATTGCGGCCTTTTACCTACTGCTGTGTTTTTACTTTTGGCTCTGATCTGCTACGTGGACCACAGTGATCCCAAAATCAAGACTTCATTTCAAGATGAGAAACCGAAATTTGATTATTTTTCTGTGTTTTTATACAAAACCATTCTCGGAAATAGACAAAGTCTAGACCTACTACTAGATCTACCGACATCTCAGATCGGCCTAACAGTCCGGCCTAAACTCGATCTAACGTTAGCGTAGAATGGGTATAGACCCTGCGGAGTTTGTGATTCCTGTGACTGTGTGGTCGAATCATGACGAGTGTTTGAAAGCAATACACAGGGTGGTTTACAATTCTCGGCCTAATTGTTACATTTATTTTTGGGCCTTCCTGAGTTGGCGGTCACTAATTTAGTACTGTGATTGTGGACAAGGTGTTGTATAAAACGAATAATTTATGATTTTGTTCGTGCATTGGGGCACGTAATACCGCACTCGGCGCGAGATTCGCCACTGGTCTATTCAACGCGGCGCTACGCGCCTTGTTGAATAGACCAGTGGCTTATCTCGCGCCTCGTGCGATATTCGTGCCCTATGCACTCACAACTCATAAATTATTCGTATACTGATGCATGGCTGACCGTGCGTCCAGTAAAAACTGATGCATGGTCGTCTATGCCAAGCCAAAAGGAAAAGCATCCAGTAATTTTGTAATCGGGTAACACGATAGAAAAATGGGTTTTTGGCAAGAAAATTACCCATTCTATAAATCAGATGACGCACATGTCTTTTCGTGCGTCAGTCGGAATATAGTGTGCATGAGGTAACTATGGAATTTAGCCTAAACCCACGAGGCGAAGCCGAGTGGGTTAAGCATTCCATAGTTACCTTATGCACACAATTCCGACTGACGCACTCAGACCTGTGCGTCATTTGTATACTATCACACGTGACTTGGAGTTACTTCTCACTAAATTTGATACAAAAAAAAACTTTTGGTTACGGAGATATGACTGATTATCTGACATGATCTGAAAATTACAAAATGACGCATAGATGACGTCATGCATGACTAAACTCACTGAAAAGACTATAGTTTAGACATGACGCTCTGACATGACTGTATGACATTGCATAGACATTGAAGACTTGTGAGATACAGCGTTCACAAAATTGGATGGAAAGGGAAAAAAGAAAAAAAAAGAAGAAAGATTGTGGCAATCACAATAGGTGATAAGCCGACTGGCATATCACCTAATAATAATGATGCGTGTATGTTTGTGTGTGTGTGTGTGTGTGTGTGTGTGTGTGTTTGTGGTTTGGTTGTGTCTTCTTCTCACATTGCTCATTATATTTACAAACATGTTGTGGTGTATAATACAGAGCAGAAGGCTGTGATGAATCTGTGTTTAGTGAAAAGTAACCTGTGAACTATTATTGGAATTAAGAAGCAGGGCCCCTTTGCATAAAACTATTGTAGCTTTACAATTAACGGTAACTCTGCAATCAGTGGTACCTACCGTAGCAACACTGTTCCATAGCCAATCAAGGCCAAGATGTCATCGATGGTGATGAAGAGTTATATTTAATCGTGATGTTACCATAGTTCTATGCATATATCTTTGCCCCTAAACATGCGCCAAACGTTATAAAGGTACGCGAACAGTTTGCGGTTATGTCGTAAGATGATAGGAAGAACTTCAGCGCGGATTTCGCGATACATACGCAAGATATTCTCCAAAGTTTCGAGGTCTGTTTGGGGTTTCACGAAGATTTTGCGAACATCGCGCACGTCTTGCGAAGGTCTTGCGCATTTATATGACGAGGCTTTAAAGACATTAGTTACGTTCACACGCTGTTCCTAAACTTTAAGTTTAGGTCGAAAACTGAACTCTCGATGATTAGTTTGTAGTTAAGCGCCGTGTGGACGCACTCGAAAGTTAGCATTGTTTACCATTTGCAGATGAAACAAAAACCCAGTTTCAGTGATTCAAAATAGTTCGAAAATGTGAGTTAACAATAGAAACAACCAATGTAAAAAATTTAATCAGTGTAATCAATGCTAAGTATTGTTAAATATACAAAATGTGAACAATAGTTTATAATGAAATTGTTTCTAGAATAAATCGTTTGCATTTATGGTTTATTGAGAAAAATGATAATATATCCTAAACTTTTAGGCTTTGTTGCAAAATTTTTACATGGTAGGATGTTTTGTGATACAACGTACCTACACCTATGCATAAAATGTGATAACTCGAACATTTTTTAAAATCACTGCTCCAATGGTAAACGGTACCTTTTAAGTTTTAAATAGTCGATGATTAGAACCACAAGACATCTCAGGGTTTATGCTCTATCCACGAGCCACGGGGGGTCCCCACTCATAGTTTCGCTCCGTGTGGACACAATAATCAACGAGCTTGTGAGTTAGCGTGAACCTCGCTTCTCGTTCGCTTCCGGGTCAACCTCCAGCTGCACTTCCGGTATAATCATCGAGCGGGATTCGTTCGTAAGTTGTATCTTAAAGTTTAGGTGCGTGTGTGAACCCGCGTCTTCAATTCACGAGCGGAGCTTATCATCGACAGTTAAGTTTTCGACCTAAACTTCAAGTTTGGCAACTTCTTGTGAACGCAACTAGTTTCAAGAACAAATCACCAGCAAATCACGACGCATTGTGCGGAAAAGGTTCGGAAAAAAAATCATTTTCTTTTTAAATTCTCGCCGAAGTAAAAACGACATCGACGAACAGCTGACGACGCTTCCGAGCCCCCGCGTTCGTTTGATCTTTTGCAGAGTAAATTGCGAATGTTGGATTTTGCCATTCGCGTCCTTTGCAAATCGTTCGTGTGCTCTGTGAAAATAGTCCTGTAAGGGCTGATTTCGCTGAGCACGCGAACAATTTTGATTTGCGAAGGACGCGAATGTCGAAAACGGCGTAAGTGCATACGCGCACCCGTTTAAGACCTAGAGCCAGATCTAGATCTAGGCCTAACTGTTAGTCCTTCTTCTAGATAAGCTTAACCTTAGATCTACGTAATTTGGTCTTGACCAGGCCTATATCGTGTGTCGTATAAAGCAAATATTCAATGTTTTATCATTCGTGCAACGGTTCGAATAGTAAATTCGGTGCACGTTTAACCGTACTATCAAACTCCGTCCGCTTCGCGTCGATGAATGAAAACTTTCGACCCTTTTACAGGTCTTTTTCTTAAGAGCTTCGGACGTAAGCACAAAGCAACCAGTTTGCAAACATTTAAACAGAATAAGGCAGAAACAGGCAAAATAGAAAAAAAAATGCCAAAAGAAAAATAAACAGCAACATGACATAAGGTGACATTCACCACAATAGAAAAACATTATGACATTCATTGGCATATACGGCGGCGAAAGCAATAGGACAGTAGCAGCAGTATGGTATAAGTAAACAATAGCAACGGTTATAATTGCAATAAAATAATTCAAACAGTACAATTAAATTGCTCGAACAATTTAAAATAAACAAACTGATTACCTAGTTTAAGTCGTTGGGAAGTTTAAGTTTCAAGTTCTTCGCGCCATCAACGTCCAAAAAACTGCAGTTTAAGGAGCTTTCGACCGTAGGTCTTCCTCAGCTTTATTGTCTGCTTATACAAACATGAATGGAATAGAGGTCTTTAGCATAACAAGCCATATGGAGTAATGAATATAATACATTGAGGGTGATTTCAGCATAAACTAACGACGTCAGGACATATTTGACAACAATATATTTGGCAATAAGACATATCACGATGAAGGATAGTTACTGTGAATAAACATAAATAATCATAATTGGAATATATATACGGTCATATATGAGGGGAAATGACAAATAGAAATAGACAAGCATAATTATTATACATAACTATACTTTATAGTGTAGTAACCTGCTTGACAGACTTTTGTGCCGATTGTGTTGTGTTGAGGCTGTCTGTTGCTCGTGATTGCTCATGATCCCCCTTCATCCCGCCACAGACAGCCACAACACAATCCAGCCACAAACACAATCCAAGCAACAAACACGTCTGCCGAGGAGGTAACTACACTATATATTATAATCATAATACATTTATGTTTGTCTGTTTCTGTTTGTCATTTTGTCATTGTTTGTCATACGTCCATCGTATGCCCATTATATTCATGTTTATTTACAATATCCTTCATCGTGTTGTGTGTTGCCAAATATGTCCTGAAGTCGTTAGTCTATGCTGAATTCACACTAAATTCATTATGTTCATATCTCCATATGGTTTTATTATGCTCAAGACTTATATTCCATCCATGTGTGTAGGCCTTTAAACGGACAATAATGTGGTCGAAAGTTCCTACTACCCAGCTAGCATCGTACGACATCTATTGTCTTCATTGTCACATTTGTCACATTTGAGGCCAAAGGTTTGTCTGCAAGCACAGTACATGTGGAAACGTAATATTATGTACATAATACCTATGTTTCCACATGTACCATGTTTGCAGACGGACGGACATCTAGCATGTTCTTTTACAGTGGTGCTGTGGTCTTGTGCAGTGCAACGTGGGAAGATATAAAATACCTGTCTGCCTGCGGGTATACCCATTATGGGACACGAGAAATGTGCCCCTTCATTTTCTCGGGCTCGGACAGTATGATTTCCCCCCACACAATATTCTCTCTCTAAATACAGTCCCAATATGTTTCACCCTCTATATTTGCAGGAATGCTCTGACCTTCTTTTTTTATTATATTTTATTTATTTTTTTTGTGGGGGGAGGTGTTTGTGTCTGATAATGGTAGCTTTCGTGTTGATTTCATCATCCATTGTTCTTCCTGTGTGTATTGATCATTTTCGTTACGCTCTCTCTCTCTCTCTCTCCCTCCTCATTGTTTGTTTCATTTCCATCTGAGAAGATGGCTGGATAGCCCATATTCAGCCGCAATAGCTGGTCTTCCATGGGGTCCAGTTGGATGTAAGGCGGGACCACCTTCACCGGGTTAAACACCCTGCTCTTTCCGATGAATAATGAAGCGGGTTCCTTTACGTGCATGGGTTGTGACTCTCAAACAATTTTATCAAAATCGCGACACGAACATGATGAGTGGTACAATGACCAGGTAGGATATGAAAATGTGGAGTTTACCACTGGGGTAAAACGTTGGAAGAGGTGAAGAAAAGCAAAGATCTGTGATACGCTTTTTCTCTCAGTCTATTCTCTCTGTCTCTCTCTCAAGAAAAAAAAATGTTTTCTTGCTTCTTGCGTGTTGTCTTCAATCAACTTTATTATGGACAAGAATGTGAATCACACTGCTATTGTGTCATTCATGATCATAAATTTTGCCCCTAAACCTGATCTCCCCAAACCCCAAATCTGATCTTGTCAAGTTTAGACAGTATGAAGAGAGTACATCCTTGTAAACCATTACATTCCTGGATTAGATTTACATGTTCACCATCTCCTGTTCAAAACACTCTGTTTTCAAGTTACTTGTTGGGCTGAACAATAATCCTCATGCATGTTTTGTGTTAGTTACCAATAATCGAATGGTTGGTGTATCAGTAATATTATTGATACATCTGTAGTACCACGCACACACGTGTAGAGAGACTGATAGAGAGAGAGGGAGAGAGAGAGGGAGAGAGAGAGGGAGAGTGGGAGAGGGAGAGGGAGAGTTGACGGAAAGTAAACGGTCTTGCTTGTATCATGGACCTACTACACATAGTGGGGTGGCTTAGTGACAAATATACTGATAATCGTTACACGCCGGACAAAAGTGTCATTTTTCCTCAGACATTTGTATATATATGAGGATCAAAATTAGGGGGTGCTCCAAGAAATCCGCTTACAGAAAAAATGAGAAAATGCCCTTAATTTGTACATAACAATAATGTCTGAATTCAAAGACTATACACAGGGCATTCGCCAGGTTTCTATACAATGCAATGCAATGTACATGGTTGCTAGTCTTAAAATTCAGACCCATAATACAACATATCATGTGCATGTTTACAGTAATACACCATTTTTACTGGTTTTCCTATGGTTACAGGTGGTTAGTCTGTGTTGCAGACCTGAGGGAGATGTGTTGGAATAGTCCAGTTTTCTTAAGCACCTTTTCATTAAATAATTTGATATAATTTCTGGTAAAGGATTTTTTTAGTACTGTCTACCTCCTGTAGAGAAATGGCAAAGAGTGACATGTGACTCTGGCTCAGATACTTTAAATCTTGGGCAATGACTGAGCCAGGTGTAGGACTATGTCACAGCTCATTTTTTCTCCCAGAACTACTAGTTTACCAGTAGAAGAGCTGCATATTCCATTGAGAACTTAAGGTTTTGGGTATTGCCCTACATATTTCCTAACAAATTTAACTCGTTTCCTCCAAGATTGTGTGAATTCCATAGGTTTAGCGCAGGGATTACCTGGTTCCCGTAAGCAATTTTTTATAGTCCGCACTTCCCCTCTCTATATGTTTCTTATTTCTTATGGGGGTTATTCAAATGTTTAAAAAGGTTAAAAGTTTGTTTTCATAGATGAAGTTGAATTTAGACAATTGAATATTTTTAAAAATATATTGATATTTGTAATTTCACTCATAAAGACTTAAAGCGGTTTGAATATTTTTGGTCTGATAGCTATGTATAGACATGTTATTAAAAAGTAAAAGCAATATTTGATTGGCGCACATTATCCAAAGAGGGTGGGATGTAGTTGGCTGGTGAACAAAGTCTATGGGGAAGTTTAAAAAGTTGATAGAAATAAAACAAAATCGGCATAGAGCAGAATCTAAATCACAATATAATATGACAAAATTCCCGACCCCAAAGGCGGTTGATTCTATGATGCTTTATGTCAAAATACATTCCACCCAAAATACATGTGATTGATAGGAGGAAAAAGTATAGTACATCAAAAACAATATAGTTCAACTAACCCCATTAGTCCAGCAGCATAATGAAATGATTGTTAAGTTTTATCGCCTTGTCAATTGAAGATGATGTTACATAATGACAATTATCAAAGTCAGCTAGATCTACTAGTATATCAAGAAACCAAAAAGAAGGGGTGGGGTGGGGTGGGGAGAGAAGAATGAAGTTATTAGTATCTGTAGTTTTGGTTTTCAGTATATTCATTTTAATTTCCTTAGTTTCCGTTAGGTCATCATGGATTGGAGCATTTGTGTACTAGTAATCTGCCAGGAACAAACACAAGAAAAACTTAAAGGTCCTATAATACACTTTTGAGAGAGTGACTTGAAAAAAATGTTCAGGATATCACATTTTATGCATAATATGTGTAGGTCTGGGGGCATTTCATGAAGCATTTTGCCGACAAGTTGTCGGACAAATTTGCTCTCTGCCAATCAGATGCAAGGATTTCTGTAGTTTGTAACAGTTTGTCAGAAAAATATCTGACCAAACTGCTTCATGAAATGCCCCCCTGTTGTATCACAAGACATCCTACCATATACAGTTTTTGCAACCAAAGCAAACATATAAAGAGATATTAGTATTTTTCTCATTAAAGCATAAATGCGGACGGTTTAGTCCGGAAACATGTTATCATAGAAATATTGTTCACATTTTGTGTTATTAACAATACTTAACATTGATTATACAGATTTATTTTTTTTTTTTACAGAGGTTCTTTCTATCCGTAACTCACACTTAAGAATAATTTTCAAGCACTAATTTTGGGTTTTTGCCTTTAATTATCCACAAAAAGGAGGACTCAATGCATAAAAGGTGTATGCTTTATTTTTGGAAAATGTTGAGGAGATCAGGAAAATTATATATATTGATGTAGATTATGGACCTGAAGGAGCAGTTGAAGCATTTTTAAGAAACAATGCCTTGTGGCATCGTTCTTATCATCAAAAATTAATAATGACAAACTCAAATGAAAATTGGAGGGGGGAAGAAAAGATGAACATAATGACATGAGACAGCTTGGTAAAGATTAAACGCTAAAATAGACAATGCAGCCTCTTTTCTCAGTTCATACTTATCCAGAGTGTGTGCTTTCTTTCCAGTACCGGTATTATTATTTAGATAGGTTAGGGGAATCCCTTTGAATTGTGTGATACCTCATTTTAAAGCTTACAGTCTGCTCTTTCAGAATCTGTCCTTAAAGGACAAGTCCACCTTCATGCACACGTGGATTCAGTGAATACAACAATATTAGTAGGACACATCACAGAAAGCTTGGAAAAAATCCTACAATCCGTTCAAAAGTTATGATTTTTTAAGGTATCTGCACAGTCGCGGCTGGATGAAAAGACTACCACAGTGTATGATGTCACATGCGCATATTCTAAGGAAAATAAAATGAGAATTTCACAAAACCATACTTTTTGAATAAAGTTCACATAGTTTCTTTGACTTGCTACTGACGTATGTCAAGGGTAATATTATCCCCCCTGCCTTCTGAAAGAGAAGTCGAGTATCCTTTTGTAAGCGAAAATGATTTATGTTGAATTTTCTTTATTCATTCTTTATATCGTTGTACACATGTGACATTACAAGGTATAGTAGTCTTCTCATCCAGCCTCGACTGCATGAGCAGAAACTTCAAAAATTCATAACTTTAGAACGGATTGTCCAATTTTCCTCAAACTCTCACTGATGTGTTCTACTATTGTTGCTGCATTCACTTAACCCACATGCTATAAAGGTGACAAATCTTTGTCTGGCGACTTTTTTGTTGATCAATTATACCAACCCTGGTGGAAATCTCTTCAAATTCATAAGTTCTGAAGTCTCCTCTAAGTTTAACCAGAATCTATACATGTAGTTGCCATGGCAACATACCACTTAACACTAATGAAAAGTATTTTAAACCTCTATACATCCCGTCGATCAGTTGTACCTATTCAAATGGAATCTCTTCCAAACTGGAAAATAGCCTCCTGTAACTAACTTCAATTAAAAACCCTAGTTTTGGGTTGCCATGGCAACGCACAAATCAACAATTATATTTGACCCCTGTTTTATACTCTTGGTACCTTCTATACAACGTTCATATCAAATTTTGTGAAATTTGAATCTTCCTACCTGGAGAAATAAACAAAAACATGATTTTTAGAAAAAGTTCATTAACCTTTGACCTTTGGAAAATTCACTCCAAATTCAATCAAAATATTTTACTTGCTCTCAATATTCTTCCTGCCAAGTTTTATCCAGATTGGATATTCCTGACCTGAGAAATAGCCAAAAAACCTATTTCACAAATAAAGGTCATTGACCTTTGACCTCTGACCTCCTTCCCAGCATCAATTTTCTTGGAGCACCCTATTTTTTGAGAAGGTACATCATGAAGTACCTTTGGTGAAAAAATCATGCTTTTGTCCGCCGTGTCACGATAATTTCACTAAGCCACCCCACTAACATGGACATTCAACATTTCGTTAATGAATGCATGTCTCTGTCTATGTCAAAAGTGTCACAAAAGCATTTAAAAAATTCTTCCGTGCTTTGTTCTTATGATTTCCGCCGCCGTCAAGATGGGGCAAAACACAATGCAGCTTTGAAAAATGTATAAACTAAATGCGCAGAAGATAACAACTCTCTTAGATCAAGGAAAATGCATGTGCAGTTGTAGTATGTTGCAACAAATTGTCGCCCCCTGAAAGAGGGACAAATTGTGCATGGAGCTGACGGCACAAATTGTCGCCCCTGCACAATTTGTCGTCTGGCGACAATTTGTGCAGGAGGCTGACAGCACAAATTGTCGCCCGCCCTCGAAGCACATTTTGGGGGGTATTATCATTCTTGACATAGTTATTGAAATACCAACACATAACTTACATGGCTACATCCATGCAAACAAGCCATGTAAAAAGTCACGGCGAGGTTTCAAGGAAGTGTGTATGTGCGCGCGCACATGATAATTGAGTGTCCGTTCGTGTTTGTATGTGTGTGTGTGTGAGTGTTATTGCATATTATAGAGAATGTGTGTTGAGGTGGTTTATATGCATTATGAGGATTTGTTTGAGTGTTTGTTGGTGCTTGTTTATAAATACCTATGCATTTGGGGCGTGCATATTGCAGTTCGTTTGTGCTAAAATCAACTAACGATTGAGAAGCTATTTACGGCGTGTCGAAATTATTCGCTCATGTATACACAAACAGATGAATTGATCAAAAGTTATTAGCCATAATACAAACTTGCCATAAAGCTTAACATTGGGCCCTAAAAGTTCGTTGACCCCTGCCTGTGGCATCTGACCTTGTGGTGACTTTCAACTCCCCAAGGGACATCTATCATCCAAGTTTGGTCACAAACGGACCAATCGATCAAAAGTTATGGGTCATAATAGAAACGCGCCGTAAAAAGTTAACATCGGGCCCAAAAAAGTTCGTTGACCAATACCTGTGACCTTTAACCTGCCTTCTGATACCCTTCAACTCTCCAAGAGACATCTTTCATCAAAGTTTGGTCTTAAACAGACCAACGGATCAAAAGTTATGAGCCGTGATAGAAACGCGCCGTAAAAACTTAACATTTGGCCCAAAAAGTTCTTACGCACAAACGTCAAAACACAAACACAAACATACACACGTACGCACACTGGCACACGTATACACACAGACAAACAAACCACTACCACTATACAACCACCACACATGCATACAGTTTCCACATAATCATTGTATTATTATACTCCAAACACACACACACACACACACACACACACACAGACACAGCTATGCGCAAGAGTTTACGCATACACAAGTCACATAATACGCACCTACAAATCATACACAACACATACCATGCAGCACCCCCCCCCCCGCACACACACACACACACACGCGCATAACTTACCAGTCATACCCACCCCACCCAAGCATAACACCGGAGCAACCACCCCAACCACACAATTCATAGTGCATGGCCGACGACAATTTTTGCAGCTACGTTTCATTTTGCTAGCACAAATTGTCGCCATCAAAAAATTGGGAACTGTACAAACAGCACAATTTGTCGACAGGCGACAAATTATGCAGGGGCGACAATTTGTGCCGTCAACTCCTGCACAAATTGTCGCCCCGATCGGGGGGCGACAATTTGTGCCGTAACAGTAGTATGTATTGGTATATCACCGCTCAGACATTTTCACTAGCGAAATGCATCTACTTTTAAAGAGAAAGGGTAAGGTTTTGGGGTAATTGATTATGATTTTTAATCTAATTGTCCTACTTTTCCGCACATTTTTGAAGAATACAAACATATAGTAGAGTAAAAGATATGTCTGTCTTACTATTAGGCAAGGTCATATGATTGAGCTCGAGCGAGCGAATCAGTAATATCCAATCCAATGACACGAAATCAGTCATGCTCTGAGGTTTGCTGCTTCTCATCATTGGCGTATTATATTCAAAGACGTTTTAGTATGAAAAGTTCCATCAGCCAAATAAGACGGGAATATCAAAAGGGAAACAATTCTTTTGTCAGTGACGATGCATAATTATGCAATCATTATTTACGAGACATCTGTTTGTACTCATTAAGATGCACATAATCAGGTAGTGGCGGATCTCGTACTTCAAACTGGTTGGATTCGTTGAAAGTCCGTTGAGCGCCCAGATGGTCCTTTTTCACTTTAGAGTTATCACTATGTATTCTTTTCTCAAGAAAATGAATCTGAAAATTATTTCTAATAACATAAGTCAGTTTTGGAGCAACCTGTTCATAACCGGTTCGGTGTAATAATGTCAGAGGTAAAAATGGCAGAGGTAAAAATGGCAGAGGTAAAAATGGCAGAGGTAAAAATGGCAGAGGTAAAAATGGCAGAGATAAAAATGGCAGAGGTAAAAATGGCAGAGGTAAACAATTATGTCAGTAGTAAAAATTTCAGAGGTAAAGTTGTCAGTGGTCGAAATGTCAGTGGTCAAAATGCCAGAGATAAAAATGTCATTGATAAAAATTTAGTCGTAGAAATGCAAGAGTACGAGGTAAAAGTGACAGAGATTTTTTTCTTCATGTTTCTGACACCTTTCTCGCAATACGCGCTTTTCGTGCCTTCTCCTGAAATAAAGCACGGAGGAGACCGGGGAGAAATGGGACACGGGGATAAATATGGGACACTCATGTAACTTGAAAAATGCTCGGCCAGTCAACAATCGAATTATATCAGTAAAAAGATGAGCCTCGGTACACCTGAAAATGGACATATCAACCACTATACAGCTGTACAGGTATCTTGTCAGTAGAATATCAAACTTACTATAGATCTGGTAGGTCCTATACTATGTTAATAGGTATTTTGATAAGTGTGCAAACTTCTGAAAATAAAATTGCTTGATAACAGACATGCAGGTATGAAAAATTGGCAGGGATCCTTTACTGTTTCTGTTGCCACTGGGAGGAATTTAAGAGGGCAGTGTTACATTTCTCCCCGCGGCACATGTAAATCCTACTTTGGTCATGATGGTTATCCAATTTCTCTCCAGGTTGTCTCATTTCTCCCCGCTTGATGTCCCATTTCCCCCAAAATTTGGGTTAAACAAATCATTAATTACACGAAAATGTTTTACATATATAGGGGTATCACTTAATACTCTGCTATAAACTTCAGAACCTATACTACATAATTATGATTATGACCTAGTTTGACAAAATATTTTAAAAGTTACAAGGAATATTTCATGATGATGCAAAAATGTCCCATTTCTTCTCGGTCTCCCCTACACTTTCCTGCATATTTTTTTCTCACGGATACCCTCTGTGTTTTAATGGAAAGGACCAAATCTCCCACCCAGCCCCCAACGTCTCTAGACTATTGCAAATGGAGCATGTGCAAAAATTGTCTAGAATGAAAATTGTATTCCTTCACGACCAGTAGGGCCTACGTACATGTGCAAAATATTTCCCTCGTTTTCCTCACTTACAGGTAGAATGCATATCGCCTCACCTGGTCTCTCTCTGGTTTATCCGAAACATTTTCATCGGGTTATGAGATAAGAGTGCATAAACCGTAACGTAAATGATGTACGTTATTATAAACATTAAAACGGAAAAAAAAATATGCATGCGCGAGAAAACACGCGTAAAGGTTTTATTGCACGTGTCATGTAAAGGGTGGCAAAATTGCAGAAGTCACCCCTGTTCTCAAAAAGGTGACCCTCATGAAATCGACATATTTCTATCTTGCCTAGCATTTCAAAATACTGTACAAATAATTTATAATAGACCCTATCACTTTTTGCAAACCCCTAAAATACTTTTTACTAAAGCGGTTCCAGGAAAAAAAATAGAGAAGCACTCTGAGAGCGCAGACCTCCGCCAAGCATGCAGCTCATTTCCACCACTGATCTTGTTCTTCCATAGAGATATCAGTGATTTCCACCCAGATACGTACTGATAGCATTGTGTGCTAATAAAATAAAAAGTTCTCCACCAAATAGATTCTGATGTTATTTCAATGAAGAATGGATGCTTCACCCAACAAGCTAAAATACTATCGCATTTTATCCCAGCAAAGTCCTAAAAACCTGCTGTTCCATTTTTTGGGCCACCCTGCATAGTGTAAGCTCACCGTAATATTGTCGTTTATCTATTTGCATCTAGTCATCAAAGTGCCACAGCTTTCGTAGCATTGTGGTCTTTCCAAGCAAGTGTAAATGGCCCTATAGTACAAACTCTGCCAAATGCAGAGACTTCCCATGAAAACGAGTAGCATTAGTTCTCACCCTTAAACTGACATGGTGCAATCTGTATAGTCACGTAGATTATCAAAATTTGTAAACAGTTTTTGAATGCATACATTACAAATCAAAATCTGGAAGTCAATCACGAGCCCCACATGTTCCTACAGCCTGTCCACTCCTGTGCTACATACTACTTAACGACCCCCCCTCCCCCTCTCGATAAAAAAAATATGTTTGTGAATCTCATGAAATGTTTTTAATGATCAGAATGGTAAAATCTTGGTTTGACACCTGGGTATATCTATATTTTTGCTAACAAATATTAACGAATTTTGAGCCTGTATATTTTTGTTACTCCCCTTTTGTAATTTCAACTGAAAGATTCGTATTACTTTTTAGTGAAGTTTTCTTACTGTTGTATAACGAGAGAACAACGTCATTTTCGGAGGCTGAATCTACCAATCTTTAGCAACACACCATGTTGATAGATTTACTACGTTAAAGGGACTGTACAGTACTGGTTGAGGTGGGGATTCATGTTTTGAACATTCCTAAGTGAGATAATGAGAAACCTCATGAAATATGAAAGAGCATGTAATTTTAAGAAGGATTCAACGTTTATTTGATGAAAATTGGTTTTCAAATGGCTGAAATATCCCAAAAAGTGATAATAATAAAAGGCGACAGGCCACGCCTTTTATTAGGATCTCTTTGTTTCACCTTGTTTTTGGATATCTCAGCCATTTCAAAACCGATTTTCATCAAATAAATTTTTGATACCCTTTAGAGTTGCATGCTCTTATAGAGTGGTTTCTGAATATCTCGCAAAACGTTAAAACCTAAATCCTCACCTCAACCAGAACTGCACACACCCTTTAAACATAATGGAATCTGACTTTGGAGCAACAGCTAAGTTTGAAAGGCATCAAACATTTACTTTTTTTTCGCCTGCGGATTCGTTAAACAATAATTGAAAGAAATCCCATGGCAAACTATCGGTTTTTAATCTCACTAGAACAGTCTATTGCTAAAGTTCGTCTCCAGTTTTCATAGGTATAAGTTTGTAAAGTGACCACAAAGTGTTCATCAAACTTCGAGATATTTGTTTTTTGCGCCATGTGATACTTGAACAATGTAATAAAATATTTTGCAGGAGCTTACTTGTGTCTGCCGATACATCTGCTGTAGTTTGTTTTTTGCGTTTTGTATTTTTACTTCTATACTATGTCGTGATCAGGCCTTCTGAGATAAATAGGCTCTTACGAAACCCGAATGTGAGAAAATAACATAGAACAGGTGAAAAATTAGCGGTTTGCTTCGACTATGTCTCCTTCACTTCTTTACACTAAACAGTTCACAAAATGAAAAATATAAATGAGCGGAATTCGTTTGTGTAAGAGTGTGTATGTGAGAGTATATATATCTGCCTATAGAAGTATATGTTTATACCAAAAGTGGGTTCGTGCGTGTGTGTGTGTTTGTGTGTGTGATAACTTCATTGGGCGAAACAACGTAGGATTATACTGTTTATGGGGTTTGCAGCATTGTTGGAACCCCTTGTAATGATGAATAATAGTAATAATAATATCAATAATAATAATTTCCCATAGGTCTACTAGGCTCTTAGCTGGTTTGATATTCCTCTGAACAGACAGATTACGCCACTGCACTTGAATCAAACTAAGAATAATGAGAGTGCTCTATTTTTTTTTTAATTCCATAATTTAAAATTCCATAATTCCATAAATATTCTTCAAATCTGCAGTTTGGATTTGATAATTCGATAAATACAGTTTGCACTGGCTAGGTTATTATTCAAAACCTCTTCATACGTTTACCTCTGACGAAATCGCTCTCATGACTTCTGACATTTTTACCTCTGACATTACCTCTGACATTTTTACCTCTGAAATTATTACCTCTGACATTATTACCTCTGACATTTTTACCTCTGACATTTTTACCTCTGACATTTTTAACCTCTGACATTTTAACCTCTGACACTTTTACCTCTGACATTTTTACCTCTGACATTATTACCTCTGACATTTTTACCTCTGACATTTTTACCTCTGACATTTTTACCTCTGCTATTTTTACCTCTGCCATTTTTACCTCTGACATTTTTACCTCTGACATTTTTACCTCTGACATTTTTACCTGGCACCTAATAGCCAATGATATTACGACGTTCCCTTCTATACCTGTTGTGTACATTGTCCATGGTATGGTTATTGTACGGGTATGCTTCCTCGGCTTTTGCTGGTTTTGTGTGTTTTTGTTTTGTTTGTGTGTGTGTGTGTGTGTGTGTGTGTGTGTGTGTTTATTTATTTTTTTTTGTTAGATTATTTTGTGTGTATCTCAATGAAGCGTTGGGCATGAGTTCTAGCAAAGCTCCTTGATGCCATGTAGTCTCGGACACTCTCTTCAGTGCAAGTTATGGCAAGTCCGGTTTCAAGATACAGTCCGTTTGGTGCGCATTTAGGTTACGGAATACTCGGGGTGTTATGAAATTAACCATAAAGGGGATACGCGTATGTCACACCATAAAAAAAAAGATAGACGAATCCTGTGAAATCCACAGCCCAGCCAGTTTAAAATCGAAGCAATAACTGTGATAACCTGTGAGGTGTGTATCTTGACCACTTTTTAGTCTGGTACCAATTATCATTAAAAGTAAAAATGAAGAAACCCGCTGTGATGGAGGAACTGTGAAAAAGCGACAGAATGAGCCAAAAGTCGGAAGCAGTTTGAAATAGGCGAGAGAATGTTTGTTTGTTTGCTTTTTTAAGTCAGATTGCACACAAACGATTAAAAAAAAAATTTTGGCTGTTTTCGGTTAAATTTTGAGGAGTTTTTTTCTACCGCCTGTCTAAATTCTTAGTGTAAATGATCAAAGGAGGGGCAGCGATGTATTAACGTTTTGCAGGGGCATGGTTTAAGGGCTTAAACAAGTCAGAAAGCCAGAAAAATATCGAGTTGTGCAACGTTTACACCATGTTCACGGCAGCTTCGTTTGCCGGAAACGTATTTCACCGTGAGATTTTCTTTTTTTTTTTCTTTGTCATTCTTTGTCTACTCAAATTAGGGAATCTTTGCTGACATTGCGAATTTTCACAATGATTATAAAAGAGTGAACTCTTTTATAATCATTGTGAAATGGATTTGAAATTTGTGCGCATGTGATGTGTGCGCATGCGCTGGCCGTCAATTCAGTGTAGCTCTCCCAAGGTCCTCTCGACCGAGTCACATTTAGTCATCAATTCGAACAGAAAGGGACTATTGGCAGAACCAAACGTTGCCCGAAGCCTGTTTTCAATACTTCAACTTAACTGATAAGTCTTCAAATTGAAGAAATTTTTGGATTTTAAGTTGATATTTACCCGCGATACTAGTCTGTCATGATCCTGAGTGCTACAATGCGCAGCCCCATTACGCTATGCGTATGGGGCTGCTGGTCGCCGTTAATTGCATGATTACTAAGACATGAGAGCACTGTGGGGCAAGTAAGTCTCGCAGTGTTAGTTATATGAAAGGTACTTTTACCTGAAACACAAACTAAGACAAGGAAATTCAGGGAAACTTTTGAGGTACCAAAACTTTATATTATCTTTAAATAACGATGTTAGAATAGCAGTGAGGGAGAAGAAATGAAAAAGAAAAGACGTGTGGCATACATCTAGTACCTAGATTTGATCCTTCTACATCTCTTTAAGAATGTAACTTAGTCAAATTCCAAGACAGTTTGAACTCTGAAATTGCCTCGGCCAGTGCAATCTGCGAAATAAGGGGTTCACACCTTCCTGGCCCTTTTTGTTTTTGTTTTCGATATACGTGGATAACATGCCGCAAGTGATAACCACCAGGTATTGATGCATTTCAATTTATTCTTAACTGGAGGACGCCACGCTCCCTTGTCTGTCTAACTTTTGCTAAATGGGTAAATCATCCGGTCCCATTCCTCGAAAAATTATATTGTAATGCATCTTAACCAACGAGAAGTGATATACCTTCTAATCCGCTTCAATTAATGTGTCATTTTCTGTTGATTATTAAAATTTTAGATATCGAGCTTAAGTCCATGCTCCATGTTAGTCTAGAAGACACATTTATGATAGATCTCACCAGGTCTGAAACAGATCATAGAAATGACATTCTTAGCAAATAGGCGTCTAGTTTTAAGGGCCAGTAGTTTGTAAGAACTATAATGAACACTGAATACTCATAAGGAACCATGTTACATACAGAAGATTCCAGTTCGTATAAGAGGTAAATGGTCGCCGTTTTGCCTCTCATTATATGCTTTATCAAATATAGTTTGTGAATATCCATGTTGTCACTTGAATTTCTGCCCAAGAATTAGGATATGGATCTTTTTATGGAGGATCTGGGTTTCCACCACCTTGCGAACATGAAGTTACTTTTGTTCCCTTGATAGATAACATTGATCCGATAGCTACCTTAAAGAGGCCTTCTTCCGTAGATACTGGAGTTGTGCTTTTTCTGCCAGACTGATACTGACAATAGCAGTCTTAGTAAAGCAAGTGATCAAGAACTCACAATCATCAAGGATGCTGCTTGAACGAGAAGAAAACTAAAGGATTTCAAGAACATGGTTGTTATCAGTCGTCTTTATAAGAATAAACTCATATTCGATTCCAAAGATGCATCACGCAAGCTCGTTTGGAACAAAATATGTTCCGCCCATTAATTTTTACAGACCAAAATAAACTGAACGCTCGCGGAAGCCTGTACTGATGTATCTAGCTCCAATCCTGCAAAGTTGCCTTGAGATGGTTTCATGTGCATGCGAAAGCAATGCAGAACGTTTCGATGCAAATGTTACAAATCAGGCCTACGATGTACAGCAGTGTGTGCATGTTAGCAACAATGTGATGATGCAAACCTTGCATGAATGTAGATTAATTCAGTTCGATTGAGAAATAGACCTTTCGACTCAGATTATGTTTCTTCGACAGCCAAAATATAAAGGGGTTAATGACTGAATAATTACCAAGTCATCCTTCGTTTCTGTTTCCGAGATTCCAGGATTTTTTTTGTTTTTTTTTTTGCTTGAGCCTGCAGAGTGGGTGAAGAGATAGATAAGGAAAGACATAAATTATCTTCGCAGACGAGATTTATGAAAGCTGCCACTTGATTTTACATTCAGCTGCAGATTGAAAATAATTATATACCAATTTATCCAATGAAAACGGCAAAGTACAGGGAAAGATTAAGTGACCTTGCACTAATCTATAGAGCAATGTATAGTGATGTGATTGCCCAATAACTTATCCTTTTCTTTTTCATGTCACCATGATACACTTTGATAACAAGACAATGTTTTGGTGGAAAATTGCATAGAAAATTGGTAAATATTTGCATAATTTATTATGCAAATGAGAAAATAAAGGTGTGTTGTTTAGTAGTTACAGTTAATTTATGTGCACATCTCTTAATCACACCAGGAATCATGAACAGGTCTTGATGTAATAACTGTTATGAAACATATTAATATATTGCGGCAATGCGTTGTAGAATCTCGAAACCAGCCTGGTCTACGGCCTCTTGAATACTAATTTGCAAACATATTTCCGTATAAGTGTTATTCAGTCTGTTCTTCTTTATTGATTGATTCCAGTACTTGATTTACCTCGGACTCTGACTACACTATAATGTGCACCTTGTTTGCCCGATAACTTAGCTGTTTTTCAGTACGCCAAGGTACATTTTGATATCAAGACTTTGTTCAGGGAAAATATTCCTTGTTAATGGCCAACTATTTGCATAATTCATTATGCAAATTGGATTATTAAGGTATTTCTAATAGCGGTTTTTCTTGTATCTCTTTATCACAAAAGAATCATCAACTTAGGTCTTGATATGATAACTATAATGATTCAGATTCGCGGCAATGTGTTGTAGAATCTCGAAGCCTGTCGTAGTTTAACCTTTTGCATACCAATTGCATACGTAATTGCAAATATTGTTATTCATTTTTTTTTCCGAATTGGTTGATTTCAGTACTTGATTTTCCTCGGACTCTGATGACACCATGTACACTTTGTTTGACCGACAACTTATCTATTTTTCACTACACCAAGGTACATTTTGTGAGCAAAACTTTGTTTTAGGGGAAATATGTTGAGAAAATGGAAAAATATTTGCATAATTTATTATGCAAATGGTATGCGTGTTTTATCTTAATACTTGAAGTTGGTCCTTGTATCTCTTTATCACACCAGGAATCGTGAACCCGTTTTGATACAATGATAACTATCATCAGGATTATAATTCAGATTCATATATTGCGGCAATGCGTTGTAGAATCTAGAAACCTGCCAGTTCTGTATCCTCTTGTATACTAATTTGCATAGATATTTGCATATGCGTTATTCAATTCTTTTGAATTGATTGATTGCAGGACTTAATTTTGATTAGACTCTGACGACACCATGTACTTTTTGTTTGCCCGATAACTTGTTAAAATGTATAAAAAAGGGGTGAATAAGTACTATACATGTGCATATGCGGTAATGCATTGCTGTATCAGCGGCAACTCCTAATTTGCGCATTTCACTTCTTCTTTTGCATATATAAGTGAATGTTATAAACAATTGATGACCTAGCTATTGTCTCTGCACCTTGATTTCTGAATTATTACTATTTTTGCATTGCTGTGGAGATTTTATGAAAATTAGATCATCGAAACACCTTAAAAAGCAATGGATTGGCAGCCATTTTGTTTATGCAAATTAGATGCTCTTAGACTCAAAATTCCGCTTGGGAACCGGAATTTTTGGATTCAGCGTACTTGAATTAGTCTAGTGAGATTTGGGGAAAATATGACTGTCAGAGGCATTTTTTAGTAAAAGTTGGAAACCAGTCTATTTTGTATAATTCAAGCACGCTGAATTCAAAAATTCCGGTTCCCAAGCAGAATTTTAAGTCTAAGAGCATCTAATTTGCATAAACAAAATGGCCACCAATTCATTGCTTTTTATGGTGTTTCGATGATCTAATTTTTATACAATCTCCCTAGACATGCAGAAATAGTAATAATTTCAGAAATTAAGGTGCAAATACAATAGCTAGCTCATCAATTGATCATAACTTTTACTTATGTATGCAAATTAAGAAGTGAAATATGCAAATTAGGAGTTGCCGCTGATACATGAATGCATTACCGCATCACATGCACATGTATAGTACCTACATGTTCACTTCTGTTTTTGATCATTTTAGCAAGTTATCGGGCAAAGAAAAGGTACTTGTAGTCGCCAGAATCGAATCAAAATTAATCAATTCAAAAGAATTGAATAACACTTATGCAAATATCTATGCAAATTGGCATACAAGAGGATACGTAATTGGCAGGATTCTAGATTCTAACGCATTGCCGCAATATATGGATCTGAATCATAATTCGTATCATTGTATCAAGACCGGTTCACGATTCGTTGTGTAAGAGATACAAGAACAGACTTTAAGTATTGAAATAATACATGCATCTCATTTGCATAATGGATTATGCAAAATTATATTTTCCCATTTTCTCAACATATTTGTACCTTGGCGTAGCGAAAAATAGATATCAGTCAAACAAAGTGTACATGGTGTCATCTGAGTCCGAGGAAAATCAAGTACTGGAATCAACCAATTAATAACTAAAAAATGAATAACAATATTTGCAATAACGTATGCAAATTGGTATGCAAGAGGCTATACTACCACAGGCTTCAAGAGTCCGGCTTCAAGAGTCTACAACACATTGCTGCAATATGTGAATCTGAATCATTATAGTTATAATATCAAGACATAAGTTGATGATTCTTTTCTGATAAGGAGATACAAGAAAAAAAAAAAGCTATTAGAAATACCCTAATAATCTAATTTGCATACAAATTATACAAATAGTTGGCCATTTCTATGGATATGTTCCCTACAACAAAGTCTTGCTATCAAAATGTACCTTGGCGTACTAAAATACAGCTAAGTTATCGGGCAAACAAGTTGCACATTATGATTTCGTCAGAGTCCGAAGTAAATCAAGTACTAGAATCAATCAATAAAAGAGAACTGAATGACGCTAAAAGGAAATATGTGTGCAAATTGATATTCAAGAGGCCATAGACCAGGAAGGTTTCGAGATTCTACAACCCGCAATATGTGAATCTGTTTCATAACAGTAATAACATCAAGACCTGTTAATGATTCCTGGTGTGATTAAGAGATGCAAAAATTAACTGCAACTACTAAACAGCACACACCTATTATCTCATTTGCATAATAGATTATGAAAATATTCACCCATTTTCTATGCATATTTACCACCAACACAAGGTCTCGCCATCAAAGTTGTCGGGCAATCAGATCACTATACATTACTTTATGGATTAGTGCAAGGTCACTTTATCCTTCCCTGTACTTTGCTGTTGTCATGGGATAGATTGGATTATTGATATCTTTAATCTGTTGAATCTAAAATCAAGTGGCAACTTTCATAAATCTCGTCACAATTTATGCTTTTTATCTATCTCTTCACCAACTCTGCAGGCTCAAGCAAAAAGAAAATGTAAGAAAAATCTTGGTATCTCGAACAATATTGGAAACAGAAACGAAGGGTAAACTTTGTAATTCTAGTCATCAACACCATTATATTTTGGCTGAAAAGAAACATAATCTGAGTCGAAAAGTCTATTTCTCAATCGACCTAAATTGATCTACATTTATGCTAGGTTTGCATCATCACATTGTTGCTAACATGCACACACTGTTGTACATTGTAGGTCTGATTTGTGACATTTGCATCGAAATGTTCTGCTTTGATTTCGCATGCACATGAAATCATCTCTTGGCAATTTTGCAAAATTTTAGCTAGATATATCAGTTGTACAGGCCGTAGACCAAATCAAAACGTTCCCATCCATTGTCTACTGGTGAAGAATGACCAGGTCTGGCACAATGAGCAGGATTTTCTTCTTTTTTTATCTTTTTTTTTAAATACAGGAGTATTGTCGTTGAACTGCTTCCGCGAGCGTTCAGTATACCTTTGTCGGTAAAATGCCGGAACATGTTTTGTGCCAAACGAGCTTGTGTGATGCATCTTTTGAATCGAATATAATATTATTCTTATAGAGACGACTGATAACAACCATGTTTTTGGAACCCTTTGGTTTTCTTCTCGTACAAGCAGCATCCTTGATGATTGTGAGTCATTGATCACTTGCTTTAATAAGAGTGCTACTGTTAGTAGCACTACGGAAGAAGGCCTCTTTAAGGTAGCTATCGGATCGATGTTATCTCTCAAGGGAGCAAAAGTAACTTGATGTTCGCAAGGTGGTGGAAAACCCAGGTCCTCCATGAAAAGATCCATATCCTAATTCTTGAGCAGAAATTCAAGTAACAACGTGGATATTCAAAAACTATACTTGATGAGCATATAAAGATAGGTAAAATGGCGACCATTTACGTCTGCTAAAGTGGAATCTTCTGTATGTAACATGGTTTCTAATGAGTATTCATTATTCCTTAGTTCTTACAATCCACTAGCCCTTAAAGCTAGAGGCCTGTTTGCTAAGAATGTCATTTCTATGATCTGAATCACACCTGGTAAGATATATCATAAGTCAGATCGACAAGGGAGCGTGGCGTCGTCCACTTAAGAATAAATTGAAATGATCACACTTAGTGGTTATCACTGACGGCGTGTTATCCATGTATATTGAAAACAAAAACAAAAAGGAACAGGAAGGTGTAAACCCCTTATTTCGCAGATTGCACTGGCCGAGGCAATTTCAGAGTTCGAACTGTCTTGGAAGTTGACTAAGTTACATTCTTATAACAGATGTAGAAGGATCAAATATAGGTAGATGTGTGCCACACGTCTTTTTTTTCCCATTTCTTCTCCCTCACTGCTATCCTAACATCGCTATTTAAGTTTATCATGATAAGGCACGGTCAGAGTGGCAAAAGATCGCAAAGTATAAGATTGCGAAGTCTTCACGATCTTTTGTTGTTCAGTCACACTGGCAAGAGATCGAGAAGTTTGGCGAGGACAGCATTATAAAATGAAATATCCCTAGCTGAATTGGGAAGTTTCGCGGAAAGTTTGCAGTCACACGTACTTGAAAAACTTCAAGATTGCGATCTTAAACATTTCCATAATTTACCAATTTGGCCGCGCCTTTTGAGATCTTGGAGATCGCGATCTTAAACTTCTTAATCTTTTGCCAGTGTGTGATCGCAGCTATTCTTCAAGTTTAACTTTCAAATGGATCCTTCTCCAGTCTTATATATATATATATATATATGTATATATATATATATATATATATATATATATATATATATATAATCTAACGGGACTTACAACATAATTCTGTTTATTCATTGAAGCATCAGTAATGTTTGTTGTGACATTAAAGGTATTTTTCGACCTGCAACAAAAAAAAAACGCTTCAAGAGAAAATAGAATGAAACCACCTATCCCATTTCAAACTATGGACGAATGTTTGCTATATATAATCATATATAATCATGTATATATCATTACTATCATTATTATCATTATTATCATAATCATTATCATTATCATTATCATTATCATTATTATCATTATTATTATATACGAGACAATAATGATGACAAAAGATGTCGCATGAAGCCGGCTGGTGGGAAGCTTTCGACCTTGGTCTTCTTCAGCTTTATTATTATCATTATCATATATTATTATTATTATTATTATTATCATTATTATTATTATTATTATTACTATTATATATATATATATATATATATATATATATATATATATATATTTGTATATATACGATTACCAAGCTCTGGTAACAGGTTAACTGGGAAATAGAATTTCCGTGCTAATGCTACAGATTTGCATATTGGAACAATACAATAATGGATGTTGCATATGAACAAAATGGCATTGATCGATGACATCCCCCCCACCCATAAAAAGTTGAGTCATGATCCGCGTAGAGAGAGTTTTCATCAATTCGTTTTGCGATTATCGATGTACTAAAGATATTTTTCATGGAATTAACAATTTTATGGCAATTATGCAGCTATTTTTTATGTATTATGTTAAAATTCATTCGCTTAAAAAAGATCCGCTTTTTTTTTTGCCTTAGCGCAATCGATTTTGGTCAAGAATTGGGTTCCTAACTTGAATTCTTTAAAAAAAATCCAAAAGGACCTTTTAAGAGAATTTGAAAAAAAAATTAAATGCTTTTTCCAGCGTATATAGGCTATTGAATGAATTCATGAAGCCTACATATAGTTTGCATACCAATTACAATATTTGCATTTATTTTGATACCACTGAGAAGGGATTCTGATTTCATCTAACCCTCAAAACCTTAAAGTCTATATATCTAGTGTTTTAACTTCCCTCTCAAGAAAAAAAATCAAAAAAAAAATCTTCCAGTGTGAATATATATTTATCTGCATATTTCAGTACTAATTTGCATAATTATGAAAGAAATATACTATTTCCCACCTGAGAAACGTTTATCCCTAAAGTTGCTAATTCCATTCTATGTACATGGATTTCAAATCACTTTTTTCCAGCTCGTTTACAAAAATGAAAAATAAAGAATCCAGAAAATGCGTGTCTGAAACTCACAATTTCTGTGGCTTGGCAGCCATTTTGTTCATGCAAATTAGATGATCAAGATTTGTGAATTTCGCTTGGGAACCCGAGTTTTCCTAACCCTCAAAACCTTAAAGTCTACATATTTAGTGTTTATCTTGCCTCTCAAGAAAAACATTGTAACAATAACTCTTCCAGTGTTAATGTATATTAATCTGCATAATTTGCACTTCTTTCCCAGTTCGTTTGCAAAGAATTTCTAGAAAATCCGTGTCCGAAACTGACAATTTCTGTGGCTGGACAGCCATTTTGTTTATGCAAATTAGATGGTTAAGATCGGCGAATTTCGCTTGGGAACCGGAGTTTTCCTAACCCTAAAAACCGTAAAGTCTACATATTTAGTAATTAATTTGCCTCTCAAGAAATAAAAAGTCAAAATTACTCTTCCAGTGTTAATGTATAGATTTATATATTTATCTGCATATTTCAGTCCTAATTTGCATAATTATGAATGAAATATACTGTTTACCACCTGAGAAACGTTTAAATCCCTTAAATTGGTAATTCTATTCTCTGTAAAAACATTTCAAACCACTTTTTTTTCCCCAGCTCATTTGCAAAGAATTACTAGAAAATGCGTATCTGAAACTGATAATTTCTGTGGCTTGGCAGCCATTTTGTTTATGCAAATTAGATGGTCAAGATCGGTGAATTTCGCTTGGGAACCGGATTTTTCGGATTCAGCATACTCAAATTAGGTAAAAGAGACCAGTTCCCAACTTTTACTAAAAAATGCCTCTAACACCATTTTAGAAAGCTCTTTTTCAGAAATCCCACTAGACTAAATTATACAAAATAGACCGGTTCCCAACTTTTACTAAAAAATGCCTCTAACATTCAAATTTTCCCGAAATCCCACTAGACTTAGGGAAAAGTTGTAATTGATAAATTATCAACAACAAAAAGACTTTTGTGCGCAAACTTTGTGGGAGACTATGGAAGACATCACCCCCAGCTAGTTGGCATATGTGGATACGAACTCTATCATTACTCGGTGAAAAAAAAAAATGAAACTTTAAAATGCAAGGGCCGACTTTGAAGACAATTCTCGCAGTTTGTTCGTCTGATTTCACTTTCCTTAATAAGTCAACGTGAAATGGTGTTCGTGGTACGCAAGCGCGAATATAGTCGAAGAGGAATCCTCGTGAGTATGACAATCAAATCTATATGGACAGTGTGTTATTGTCCATATAAAAAAAAAAACCCTCAGCAGTCCATCATATTTGATTGGTGTGTTACCTTATTTGTTTTTCGGAGAAAATATTGATATTATTGAGCATCCCTTCAGTTCACTTCCTTTTTTCGGCCTTGGTCTTCGGTCTTCATAGAAAAACAGCACGCATCGTTTCAATATCCTCACCTTATCCCAAATACTTATTTGCTAATTGAAGCCAAGTTATCGACGTGATTCACGTGTGTGCAAAATGGGCTTCAAAGCTACAAAATGATGGTCGTAGTTGTTCGTTTTCTAGGAATATATTACTAACTTTGTATGCCGCTGGTTGTTTTTCTCAACATCTTGGGATGTTTCAGCTCTACTCCCCTGCTACTGCATCTACAGCGCATTGGAAGTAATTAACGTAATTGATATTTGACTGTGCTGGAACTAAAAAGACTCCACATGAAAAGGGTAGTTTCACTTCCGTGCGTGTTCTTGACTAATAACACAACACGCGACGAAATAATTCATGCCATAACAGGCGATCTTTTTGTCTGGCCGAGAGGTACAACCAGCATTTCATGGCCAACCAGCATTTCAGGGCCAACAGAATTCTCTTGTTGGCTAATCTCATTATAGTACCTTTCACCACTGCCAACACATTGGCGTCTGTTAATTTAGTTACAAGGATTAAAGCTTTCACCTTCCTCCGATGGGCTTGCAACGCTTGCTCATATTCAACATCTGTTTCAGTGTCGTTTGACATAATGTGACCCCCCCCAAAAAAAAAAAAAAAAAAAATCATTAACTACTTCCAGTTCTTCTTCGTGTCTAACCATACTAGACGACATGCCACTACAGCATGTACAAACGAGCAAGTCAGAATAATGTAGAAAAAAAAACATTTATATATGTATGATATATACATGCACATAAATGTATACATATATAATATACGTATATACATATATGTATATAAATATACATAATACATATATGTATATATATATACATATATATGTATATATGTATATATGGAGGCGGGGATGGAGGGAGACATATGGAACAATGTTCAATCTAACGTTGAATGATCACCTTGAATTTCCGTTGATATCATTCTAGCTTGCATGTTCGACCTTATGAGCGAGAGAGTGATTTACCGCAGGGAATCTTATACCTGTCACAATGTTTTAATTCAATCGTTCTTGTGCCCCCCCCCCAAAAAAAAAAAATGCAGAAACACACACACAAAATAACCAACCAACCAAACAAACAAAATAAAATAATTCTTTTCACCCGTGGATAGCTTGTGTGACGACGCTCCGAGGAGTGCTCTCGTACTCTCGTCATCGTTGTCCTTCTGATGAAAATACTTAATTGCCAATAGAGCATTGGAACCATCGCACGAAAAGTACAGTCACATCAAAATTGTATTCATTGTAAAAAGGATTCGCCGATGTAGTTTGCTTTCTTGATGTAAGGGCCCTGTCACACCTTTCCGGGCAAGCTACGCGGGCTTGTTGCGTGTGGGGATTTTCCATTACGCAGGACAATTTTTGCTGGCGGACTGGGATTTGGGCGAGTTTTGCATGCGTCTTACCTGCTGGACCCGTGTTACTTAGGTTCTACTTACGTGCATTCCGTGTGACCTGCGTGTCAGCCGCATGGGTGGCGAGTGAGGGCTGACAACTCGATGAAGAAATCCCTCTGAAGGAATTTGATATGGCAGAAGTCCCACAGAATGTCATCATCTTGGCCGCAGCCGCAGCACGCAGAAAATCCTCCAGCGTGCTGGAAAATCCCTACCCGCAACAGGCCCGCATAGCTTACCCGGAAAATTGTGACAAGGCCTTCCCATGAAACTACGGGCTAATGGGAGAAAAGGCGCGAACATGGCCAGCATCATGATCGTAATGCTTAAACGTTTGAAAATTGCCATTTTAGTTATACACGTCTGTGGTGACATCGCCTTTTCCAGCTATTTTCTGATCAACATCAACAACTACAAACGGTTTTTTTAAAGGAGGGTTCCAACCTGGTATCATGTTGTTTTTTTAAGAAAAGAGAAAAAATCAGAGAAGTAGACCAGTGAAATTTTTTGGGAAAAAAAATCAGATACACACAAAAATCTATGAAGTGATTAAGTTTAGATACTAATACAAATTGGCAACTCTGTGTGACGCAGGTGTTGAGCAGCTCTCCTTTTGTTTTTTGTTTATGCGCAAAATTTCACTAATTTTCATTTTCTCATATATTTTGGTACAGAGAGGACATATTCGCTGGCTGAGGAGGGTATGCAAAAACCTGTTACTCTCAGCATAAACCAAAAACGAATCTTAAGAAAATTGTTGTTGTGAGAATATAGAAGATTTGTTACTTTGTTGGTATAAACGTACGGAATGGAGAACAGCTCAACACTTACATGTACGTCACACGAAGTTGCCAATTTGTCTTTCTCTAAAGTTTATCAGCTTCATAACTTTTTCAATGTGCCCTAAATTGTCACTGATCTTCTACTATCAGGATGAAATTCCCCTTTACATGCTATTTGGGTGGCAAAATTAGCTATTTCATTTCCGCGGCGATAAGGGTACTGCAGTATATGACCTTGCAGATCTTGCGTTATCTATGTTTTACAGCAGCTTAGCAGACAGTTTCAAATACAGCCACAGTTTTCCTGTCTCGGATAGCCTCACATAATCATCTACGTCCAATCCGTTTTGCTCCCTCTCCTATCATGTCCGATGTCTAGCGAACAGTATGACTGACTACAAACCAAAGCTCTCTATCGAAAGTACTATAAAGTGTTGGAATACAGTTGTGAAAACGGTCTCAGGTGTATTCTGTGGTGCTGAGGGCTGATATGTACACTCCATTCTTCATGAAATTGCTTTCTCATTGATTTTCTTCAAGAAATAAATCCTTACCTACAAGTCAATACTAAACACATTTACGATAACACATTGCAAAATATGTTCAAGTTCAACTTTATTTCGTTTTTCCACAGTAAAATAATTCTATAAATCTCACTTTCTTCAGCGACAGAAAAAATGCATGTAAATTTGTACGGAGAAACCAATAATTGAAACAAGTACAGTAGGGATACATTGCAATGTTTGCTGAGGTAACGAAAGTGAAATTATTGTCAATATGCACTGTGTTATTCGAATGTAAGTGAGAAGACTGGAATCATGGTTTGGAATTAAAAGGGAGAAAGAAATCATAGTGTCAATTTTAGATGTTGCCATTTTGATGTAAGCATGAATTGAAACTTTTGTCACCAAGATATATGCTAGCACGCATCAAATAACGATAATGGACACACTTAGTTTCCTGTGGACATGTGTGTCTCCTTTACACTCCTGCACGCTTATGATAGTTGTGGTATAATAGAGACCCTTTACACCTCCAAGCTGTCCCCGCAACTGTTTGTTAAAAGTGTTTCATGCCAATTTCATTTTACTCTCACAGTCATGCGTTGAGCCGGATGTAAGCAACAAGAAAACATATCGGACATTTGCACGTACCACACCCACCGCAGAGAAAGTTGCCGAGTCAATATTGGCCCTCTTACGGCATTTTGAATGGAACGTAGTCAGCGTGGTAGCAGCTGAGGAACTTCCATACAGACGAGTTGCCGAAAGGTGGGTTTCTCCATGTGCTATTCGGCAAAGTTTGATCATTTTAATAGTAGTGATGGAGGTAGTGATAATGGTGATCAGTTGTGTGTTTGTTTATTTTTGCTTTTATGACTGTTGATTTCCCAATCCTAAGCCTTAGATTGTGAGTTCATGCAGTTGAAATAAGTTGAAATAGTTGAAATAAGCCTGTTCGTAATTTAGCTCACATGCACAAAGGCTGTTCCTGGCAACCTGAATTCATAGGAACAACTAATGTATACAGTGGATTCCAAGTATTGAAGGTTTTTTTCTTTTTTTTTTCATCAGGAACAAGCTAATGGAAAGCTTGTTAATCGAACCGCAGGAGAGAAGCATTTATACATTTGACTACATTAGTAAATCAGTCGCGCAGGGTTTTTAGACACATTAAAAAATATCAAGACAGTACAGCTATTCCAAAACGGTATAGCCATACCAGGGAGGTGTTACAGATGGAGAAGGAACTACTACTGTCCTTGGAAGTTATGCTCGGCACTGAAGAGAAGTTATTCAATATACAGGTGGTACCCATATGCTTTAAGAGAGCATTCAGTAATCAGAACTAGCGTTTAGCTCTCTCAAAATGCACTGTTGAAACAAACAGAGAAAAGCACACTGGAACACTTTAGTTGAGGACTTTGTTTGCAAAATTAAATATGTCATTTTCAAAGGTAGAAGACTTAAATGCTGAAATGTGCGCATCATTGAGAATATATATATATATATATATATATATATATAGGGAGAAACTGTAGTTTTCATTTCATTTCAGTTTGCGCATTAGAGGAGTACAGAAGTACAAGTTTATAATTTTTAATTCTCTACAAAATTTTTCTAAATAACTCATTTCATGAAAAATTGCGTTGAAATGCAACTTGTAATTCAATGAAATGTAAAACATTTTCTTGGTCTCCATATTCCGTCTTGGAGCGCTAGCCTCGCCGAGTATAACTTCAAAGCGAAGAGGAATGTTAAACACCCCGTTGTAATACTTTACAACTCCCAAACGTGTGTTTGCATGGATTATAAAGAGTAAATACTCCATCAATAGACCTCCCTGGCCATTCGATGGATTTATGTGTGTAAACGCTGACTAACGAAACGTCGTGTAAAGATGCAACGGGTCAACGGGCACTAGAAAAAAGGAGGGTCCATGGGTAAACACTCACGCATAGCATGCATTCAGCAAGCTGGAAGCACATGACGCTCTGGCAGTGCAAGCCACCCGGTGCAAGCACACTTCGCACTGTCAGGGGCGGATCTAGCTTTTTATAAAGGGGGGGGGGGGTTTGGGGCGGTATGTGAGGGAGCGTAGCGAGCGAGGGTGGGAGGGGGGGTTATGTTTTCATCGGCGTTATCGGCGTTATGAGGGGGAAGTTATGTTTTCATCGGCGTTTGTTTGTTTGTCTGTCTGTCTGTTTGCAAAATAACTCAAAGAATTGTGAATGGATTTGAATGAAACTTGCACGTAATGTGGATGATGACAGAAGGAACAGATGATTAAAAATTTGTGTAGTCATCCGAGAATTTTTATGGATTTTTGAAGGATTTTTTAATCTTTTGACAGATAAGGTCAATGAACTTGGAAGTTCAAGCTGCGCGTATATGAGGTTTGCATAGATATACGCACACCAAAGCGCGTGTTCTGTTCTGCCTATCTCTTTTTTTGTTTGTGTGTTTATTTTTTCCCCTCCGTTTTACTGGATTTCTATCGTTTTCTTAACATCTTCTTCACTGTATTCCGATGTCTCTGTTACTAGTTTCCTCAAAATTATTGATTATATTGAATGTATTACATAGGCACAGCATACAAATCTTGTATATATTGTAAACAATTATTATGTTATTCAGGTAAAACATAAATGTCATTACCAATACCACACATCACGGTGCGCTTATCGCACTCTTGCTCTAATGGCGCCTATACATGTATTGCGTTTTCTCTCTCTCTCTCTCTCTCTCTCGCGTTCTTTCTTCCCCCGTAAAGCTTTATTTCTACGTCATTTTGTTTCCTTTTCCGTTTTTTTTTACTGTATTTTGTTGTGTCTTATTTAACAGTGTATTGAATATTGGGTCGATTGCATTCGCATGTTAGACATATCATAGTTCGTAAATATTGTAAATAATTATTATAATGTTATTCATGTAAAACAAAAACAGATTGGATATCTCCAATGCCAGTCATGGTGACATGTTATTAATCCATTGTCATTGGCATTGTCATTACCATTGTCACTATCTCTCTCTCTCTCTCTCTATATATATATATATATATATATATATACACTGTTGGTCATAAAGGTGGAATATTTTTTTCGAATTTTAAAGGCATATTTATTACATTATTTGTTTGTTTGGTAAGTTTGTCTGTTCATTTTCCATCTGAGAAGATGGCTGGATAGCCCATATTAAGCTATGCTGATAAGCTGGTTTTCCATGGGGTCCAGTTGGATGTGAGGTGGGACCACTTCACTGGGTTAAACACCCTGCTTTATGCGATGAATGAATGAAGCGGGATCTTTTACGTGCATGAGTTGTGACTCTCTCACACACGGGACCTCCATTTTATGTCCTATCCGAGGGACACAGTGGTTTGCCTCTTCTAGAGGGGACGGTATGATTACACACAACATTGCTCAGTCCAGACTCGGGTATCGAACCCGGGTCGCTTGGGTCGGAGACAGACGCGCTACCGACTGAGCTAACTCACCGCCCTGTGCTTGGAAAATAATATGTTTGATGTATGTCAATCACTTTATTTTATCATCATGCCCCTTACCCACTTTCACAGTGATTTTTAATGAGTATATATCTAAATTACTGGAAACTATGGGCATTTAACAACATTGATAATATTACATAACAAATTCTATTAACAAAATATTGGTTTTAAACCTCATTCAATTTTCCAGATGACTTTTTTTGTGTGATTCCATGGACAAGTTCACATCAAATCCGATTCATTGTTCTTAAGATTTCATTGACATCGGGTATGTCCACCCCTAGCACGAATCAGAGCGCGTAGACGTAGTGGCATACTGTCCACCAGGTTGTTGATGACGTCGACAGGTATGGCTTCCCACTCTTCCCTCAACGCAGCTACCAACTCCTGCAGATTTTGAGGAATGACCTATCTACCGTTATGCATGTTCTATTGGGTTCATATCTGGCGAACAGGCTGGCCATGGCAACTGTACAACCCCCTCTGTCTCTAGGCATTCTCTAACTGCACCTGCCCTGTGCGGTCTAGCGTTATCATCCTGTAGTCGGAATTTGAATCCGTACACACGTCTTGCATATGGAAGGCAGTGGAACTCCAATATCTCCCTGTAGACAGCGGCGTTTACGTTACCATCCGGCACCACAAGTGGCGTTTTCCTCCGTAATGGATTCCGGCCCAAACCATCACTGAGCCTCCTCCACCTGTCCTTGGGTTGTCTCGTGGACACAGTCATCCCGAAGGCTTTCCCAAGCTAACCGACGAACTCGCTGTCTCCCATCTCTACGGTCAATGATGAACCGGCTCTCGTCCGTGAAGGTAACATGTTGCCAATGTCTCTATTGAAGCGTCCTGTGCTGCCAGGCCCAAAGGAGACGAGCAGCGACCCTGTGGCGAACCGTCAGGCGTGGACATCTAACCAATCGTCGTGCTCGGTGGCCATGTTGTATCAATCTGCGAATGACTGTTGATCTTGAAACGTTGATTCCATAATGTCTCCTCCACAAGCGTTGAAGGCGACTCAAGGGTAATTTCCGGATTCTGCGGCAAAGATTTAACAGTTGGCGATCATCTCTTCTTCTTGTCAGTCTGGGACGTCCGGGTGATTTCCGTGGCCGCACATTTCCTCTCTCACGGTGATGTTTAAGGATTTTAGAGACTGCACTGCTTGTAGCCCTCCTGCCTCTTAAGTGCTACCACTCTCTCGTGCATTGCCGTTGGCATTGGACCAGGCATAGTCTAGGGGGGGGGGGGACTATGTACCGATTTGTAATACAAACAGTACAGGGCACTGGGGAAAAAATCAACTTTCTTTACACGTGCTAAATCAGCAAAAGGGGCAATATTCCAGTTGCAACAGGGCTTTATAGTCTGTACAAGGTAACTTTATTACGTAATAACACATTCCCCATGTTCAAATATCACATGAATAATGGGGTATCATTTCGTAATCGATACCAGTTTGTCTGCAGACAGCCTTTGAAATGCAAACAATACTGTCGACGTTTATTCAATACAAAATTATTCCACCTTTTTGACCAACAGTGCAGTAAATAATTCTATACTTCGTAAAGATTGCAAATAATCATTATAATGTTATTCATGTAAACAGATTGGATATCTCCAATACCAGTCATGGTGACATGTTATTAATCAATTGTCATTGGCACTGTCATTGCCATTGCCATTATCATTGTCATTATCATTATTATTATCATTATTATCATTATTATTCAGCCAAATGAAAATGACGATAACAGTAACATAACATACAATCACATGGAAATAACACAGTTGATGTATGACAAAATAATACACAGTTGACGTATAATACAAAGTATGAACTGGGAAGCAATACATGGGCTAGGGCTCACAAAAGTAATTATTTTACTGTTGCCCTTAGGCATGTGAGCCTTCATGTAATGCATTCCCGTACACATATGCAATAGAAACAAAAGAAAAAAAGAAAAAAGGAAAAGGGATAATTGCACAACAGTATAATATTGTGCTATACACATACATATATATATATATATATATATATTTAAAATTCAACATTAGAGAATAAGGAAGTCCAATCGCGCACAAATGCTTGAGTGAGCACGAACAATGGGTGCGTGACGTCATCGCATTAGCATAACAATAGGTTAACTTGCATAGGAGGTCAGGGCGCCCTCTTCGGTAACTAGGCAACGGGTATAAAAACAAATCGGGTGTTGATCGGTCGTCATAGCAACAAGCAAACACTTCACGATGGAAGGCGTGTCTCTGGTAACTGAGTAAAGAGTAAACAAACAAATTGCGTGTTGATCGGTCGTCATAGCAACAAGCAAACACACCTCTTGATGAAAAGAAGGATTAAAGGAGCTCTTTTGTGTGAAAGTTATTTCTGGAAGAGAGAACAATGCACGTGCTATCGCGATTGTTCGAATGTTTGCTTGACAACAAAACATAGATGACGTGGCTGCGTGGATTATGGTTAGCAACGGGAGAAGTGTTACAGTGGGTATAAAACCGCGCGCGGTTCAAATCCTCAGTCATACCTCTCACACTGCTCTTACAGCAACGCGTACCAAGCATATCAGCGACGTCTGCAGCTCTCTGTTCCTACTGTATAACGTAAAATGAATCCAAGTATCTACAATAATGCGTCTATGGCGATTGAACTCGGCGAGGCTACGCTCACAGACAAACAACGTCAAAAGGGGTGGCAAGTGGGCTACAGTGAGAGGGAGGAAAGAGCCTACTTTTTTAATGCAACTCTTGGCACGACTCAATGGGAAAGTCCGGCCGACGATGTGAGTAGCGAGACTGACGGCACTCAATCCGGTTGAAGGAGCAGAGGCCTTTGGTTCCCACGGCTCCAGCGGGTCTGATACCTCCCCCGACTCCCAAGGCAGCAAGGTATACATAGGATGTGGTCAGATTTCCAGAGTCTGCAGTGCCAGACTTCGTAGATGTCTACGATTTTGTAGCCAAGTTCGACCGCTTTTTTTAGTTCCTCACTAACCCAGGTAGAGAGCAGGGCCCTTTCTTCATAGGAATGGCCACAGGGTGTTGTTTGTTTGTCACTGGTGCACGCTCGACAGAGAGGAAAGAGAAGTTTACCCTCCTCGCTTCTGTAGGGGAGGACAGGATGAAAGAGTTGGCATGGAGGACAATGCCAATGTCAACGTTGTCCGTGATCACGGTGGGATGTCCTAGCGGAAACTCGGCATACTTGCAAACCCAAGGGTGTAGACTACAAACATCGACATATTTTATGCGTTCATCATTCTGTACCCTATGGTGTAATTTTAGCGCATTTGTTCTCCCCCCCCCCCCCCCCCCATAAGATGCTTCGCGCTGTTGGAAGGGTTCCTGGAACTGGAGAGTGTCAACAAAATTTGCCACCGCCAAATCTTCCTTCAACATTTTCCTGAAATGGCACTCTCACATGGTTACCACTTTGTACCCTTGCTTTTGTATGACGTTCAGCCGGTACATGGTGCGGTCATATACATCTTGGACCGTTCCATCGGATCCCGGCAGAACGACATCCCGTCGAGGGTAGCAGCGTGGACAACCGTGCCACAGATCCCCCAAAAATTCGTAAATGATGTTCGTTGTCCTGTCGTAACCATCGACGCGAAACCTGCCGATACGATGCTCTCCCCCGTTCTTAGCATGGTCAATGCGTATGTCGTTTTGGTGGCTAATGCACTCCAACCATTTCATTGCCAGAAGAGAATGCCGATTATTCCATCTATACCCGTGGGTAGGTATGACACCTATGGAATTTGGTTTCAGAAATTTGGTCCTAAACACGGTGTTACAGGCCGAGGCAATGGTAATGTTTTTGAAGGGATCAATATTGCCCGTTACTTTCATGAAAAGCGTACGAAAAGCCATACAGCCCTCCATGAGAATTTGGACGTCGGAACGACAGTATGCCAGAATTTCTTCTTCAAAGTCAAAATGATCGTTCCTGTGTGTTGAGTACCATGCTTCGAATTCTAAACGCTTTCTTTCAGACATCCCATCGGGATCGTAATAAGATTTGTCCGGAAGTGCTCCCTTGTAGTGTTGGTACTCAGTTTTATTGAAAAAAAAGTGAGGAAAAACCCCTTTCTTCAACTCTTTGAGACCAAAGGTAAAGGGAAAAGAAGAAAGAAGCATAGCGAGAAAGCTCAGGGAGTCAATGACTTTTACATCATTGACTGAAAGGCTGAGAATCTTAGCACCAAACGTTGTCCCCCTTATCCGCAAAACAGTCTTGACACACTCTCAGTGCAATACACAAATTTGGAATGTGTTTAAAGACAGGCCCGTGGTCATTTTGCGCCACTTTGTCATCCTGTCTGCATTCGAAATAAAAAAAAGATGAATTTTTGTTTCTTGGATTTCTGCTTTTCCTGACTCTTTTTCTTGTTCTTTTGGTTCGGATCGGGAAGAGTTCTCATAAAACACTGATGGCCTTCTTTGATCACCCGTGTTTTGCATCGCTCGCAATACCCCACCCTACAATCGTGTTTTTTCGGATTTTTCTCTTCTACTGTCGATTAAAACGTTGCAGTTCTTGCACCTGTGCAACAGTTGGCAGATTGATCGTTGTTTTTCAGTGTGCAAGGGTGTCCGATGATTTTCGAAACACTTTTCGCTCTTGAAACACCTGCCACAGTCAGGGCACTGTACCCAATTCTCTAACCGACAGTTTTGTTTGCTTTTGCAGCAATTGCACTTATCGAAGCAGATGTGCTTCGATACTTCATCGTACCCCTTCACGCAAACCCTACAGAAATAGCTCTTACGGAGGAAAGCGGGCGTGGCGACGATGACGTCATAATGCCCGTTATGGAAAAAAAAGGTCAACAATTTGCCATTCTCCCGTCCCTTGTATATGAGCCCATGCGTTCCACCATTGACATACACAGTGATTTGGTAGCCTTTGTCATGGAGATACCTCTGGAATTGTTCTATTTCGGGTAAACCACATTTTTTGGCTTTGTCCACACCAGCCGCATCGTATAATTCCATGGCTTTTAGAGTTTGTGTTTTAAATCTAGCTGGTTCCCTAATCCGACGGAAAGTTTGCGGGTCTTCACTTTTATTGGCATGGGCCATAGCCACGGCTAAAGCCCTCCCGCAGCAGAGATTATCCCTGTTCGAAATGTGGATAAATCTCTTTTTCTTTGCGATGAAGCGGTCCAAAGGGATCGTATTTTCACTGGATTTTCCTCCCTCGGGCATCTGAATGTGGACAATCTTTAGATTAAATCCCCCCAAAAGCCGAAAATCTTCGTTTGACTGCATAATTTGCTCTATGATGGACAGGATTCATTCCACCGCCAGTTGATCTTTTCTTGTCAGAGGTATGCCCGCATCCTGCTTCAAATTGGGAGATGATATGACAAAGCCTACCTCATCGCCTTTCTCAAAGTTTGCCGTTACACGCGTTATGATGCTTTCAAACAATGCACTTACCATATCGTGTATAGCGTAGCGTGCCAAAAGGGTCTCTAAAGGGCGTATCGTCAATATATAGTCCGTGATGCGCCCTCTGAAACGCTGCGCATCCCTTTCTTCCCTCAGCTGAATGGAGTAGAACTCTTGGATCCGTTCCTGAAAAAAATGAATAGCCGACATGAAGATATGATATCACGCCATATAATACATACATAAACACATACATACATACAGATGTTATTAGGTGATCTTAATACGTATATCTGATGCCTACACTTTCCGAAAGATTTTCTGACGCATTGACATCCCTCTGCGAGACATCCCGATCCGATATCTGACTGTCGGAAGGTTGGTCAGGATTCTCGGCACTCGTTGACTCCATTGGCTCGGAAAATAAATCCCTTTGTGTGTCTACGATAGAGTCAAGTTGAGAGGGAGCGTTGAGCGAGTTGTCTGTCGGTGAGGAAGACTATGGTGGGAAGGTTTCTTGCGTGCCGTATATATCTTGGCTCTCGAGAGTCTAAGATTGTTCCCGCGGGGTCATCTATGTCAACACGATGATACAGAAAAAATAGGACAACAGTGAGGCTGTCACGACAACGCACTATCCTATATGAAGCGGATAAATATGTATTGTGAGCAGACACTTACTACCACGTTATCACCTTGGCCAGCTTGGGGAATATCGGGATCGGAGGAGTTCCCTTCCTCTTCACTCTCCAACTCATCCCAGTTGAGGAGTCTCCTGCGCTGATCCACCGCTTGCTGCCTCTGTTCTCTTCTTCGTAGAGGGGCTGATGTTCGCGCTCGTCTTGGCTAGACCATTCAGGAGTCATGTTTCCGGACAAACTAGAAACGACAAGACAACCGGAGAAAAGTCTGCTTACAATTTTTGTCACAATTATAGAAATCAATGGCATTAACGGTCATGCGCTAAGATGCCAAGAACAAAAGATTATGAATGTCTTTGCGACCATATGTTTTCATGCTTACAAAAGTACACGTATACAAACGGTTGAACGTAGAAATATTTGCCTAAAAAGACACGTTATCTTGCCAATATACTCCCTACCTCAGTCACAACATGCATACACCTTAAGTGCACATGCTTGGCTTTATCTATAGTTACTGTCAATCTCGTTTAATATTTTAATATGGGCAACACGTTCTCGTCTCACCTGTTCAACGATGAAATCCAACGAATAATATGTAAAATCGATACACTTTTCTGGGTGCCAACGTCCACTGCAAGTCAGAACTTGTTCCGATAATGTCTTCCAGAGTTGCTTCGTCGTCAGGCTGCGGAACTCGAATGATGATGCGGTTGTCAAGATGGCGATATTTATGGAAGTTTTTTTTTGTTTGTTTATGTCCCCAAGACTCCGTAGTAACAAAAAATACCACTGGATGACGGGTGCTATGAAGATAAGGATTATAGTTCCTATTGATCATCACCCTCTACTACACACACAAAAAAGAAAACTCTGCCCTCCATGCTATTTGCACAGAAAACCCCTCGCCGAACGCTGTCTCTGTTCGTCCCTATAATCCCTTCACACACACTTTGGGTCCGAGGAATCTAACAGTAGAGACTATTTGCGATATCGATTACTTTCTCCTTGGCCTTTGCTATTACGCAGGAAGCTCTTGCTCCATATACGTTACACAGTATAGCGCACTACAGGTTGTGTTCGGCAGATAGTGACGGTGCAATCAGTTTCATGCTGACCATGCCACGAAGGCGTCTCATTGCCGCGGAAACATACATTCTGCAACGTGGAAACTGCCTTTAAATAATACCTGCATCTCTTGTCTACGGATATCTCGTCCTTTAAGCATCTCTTGTCTGCAGATATCTCGTGCCAGAGTTAGTTTGGCCGTTCACGCATAGCTGTATAATAGCCATGAACAACGAGTTGCTGAAACCGGCCAAGGTTATCGCCCTAACACAGGTTGTGTTTAGTCAATGGAGTATATAGTGACGGTGCAAACAGTTTCTTGCTGACCATGCCACGAAGACGTCTCATTGCCATGGAAACATACATTCTGCAACGTGGAAACTGCCTTTAAATTATACCCGCATCTCTTGTCTACGGATATCTCGTGTTAGGTTCCCCCTTAACTCATAGCTGTATAATCATCATGAACAACGGCCTTCTGGAAGGAACAAAATTGGTAAGTCCATATTATTTACCCGCTTTACACCATCAATGTCAAGAAAGCGGGCACTATTTTGCCGCGGCAACCGAGAAATCATTCAAATGCGCGCCATTTTCTTCCTTCGTTCCTTCAAAAAAACAAACGCCATACGAACATCGTAAGAACTACGCAAGATTTTGTAGGGTCGAGAGACAATTCTAGAAGCCTTAAATTCTTACGATGATTGTAAGAACGACTTAAGTCGTTCATAGAGGGCTCTTACGTCTTTCGTAAGAATGCCTTACGAACGTAGATTCGTACGGCGTTCTTACGAACAACTCTTCGAGTTTGTAAGGCGTTCGTAAGGGTCTCGTAAGGCGTAGGTACACAATTTGTGCAACTGTTGAGTTTTAGGGGGTATAAAGCCAAACGCGCGAAGTTCAAATCCTCACTCTGTTCGACCAGAAAGTATCTCTGTTAAATATGGGACCAAAAGGGAAGTCAATCAAAGGGAAAAGGGGGAGGGGAAGAAAAGAAAGGAGGGAGATGAGAGGAAGGAGCGAGAGGGGGAGAGTTGAAGCAACAACCTCAAGAGATGAGATGGACGCCCGAAGCGTCTTTTTACCAACTTGACAAAATGTACCAAAAAATCGTAAAATCTTCTTACGGATGACTTGAAAGTGTCGTGAGTTGCGCGTACGACCATCTTACGACAAAAAGAAATCGCTAATGGCCGTAAGTCTGACGAAAGAACAACGCAAGGCATTCTTACGAAAAACGTACGAGTTTTTAATAATAATAATAATAATAATAATTGTTTTGGATATAAACTCAGAACATAAACTCAGAACAACTTCAGACTCTCTTGAGAAACGAAGTGTTTTTCTCTTTGTGCAATGGCCTTTATAGGGTTCGTACGATTGTCGCAAGAATGCCTCAAGTTCTCATTACGTCATAGGGCCATCCTACGATTTTTTTTATGTTGTCGCAAGAAAGTCGTACGTGAAGCTTACGGCATTCTCAAGTCATTCGTCAGAAGATCATACGAATTTTCGTGTATTTTGTCTGCTCTCTTCCGATTGAAAGACTTCCCTGTTGGTCTCATAATTATTTCTTTGACAGGAGATGCTTCCTCGTCGAACACCATGAACAGAATGCGGATTTGAACTTCACACGTTTGGCTATATACTCCTACAACTCAACGATTGCATCAAGTACTCGTTACGAGCACCTTACGAACGTCTTATGATCGCCGTATGAATCTCCGTTCGTAAGGCTTTCTTATGAACACCGTAAGATCCCTCTGTGAACGTGCAGCCTTCGTACAGCCTTGAACGGCCTTCATAAGAAGAACTTACGAAATGGTCTAAATATCGTTCTTGCGGCAGTGGTAGCAGTTCGTAAAGGCATTTGTGACTGAGCCTTTACGAACAGTTTAAGGAAGGTTTATGAACGCCGGCTCTTCTTCTTAAGAAGATGTTACGAAATGATCTAAAAATTGTTCTTACTGCGTTCGTAGCAATAAAAAGGCATTGTAACCGAGCCTTTTCCTGTTTTACACGCGGGCGTGTTCGGCACATTGTAAGGTTCACATTTTATTATTTTTTTTCTTTATCTAAGAACATTTTACTTCTTTTCGGCATGCTGCGCTCTGTGCCAACGTGCCTTACTTGTACCAGCATGCACATGTATTTTAATTACTTAAGTACTTCAGCACATACATAACATATCACACATTCACTCGACGGCTCCACGCTAGTCTAGCAACGGCGTGCTGTGTGCCATGTGCAAAATCCAAGTCCCACAGTGGGCGAAAGCGAGAAACGGCGAGGTGAACCGCTGAAGGCTTTTTGAAGCATTTGCTCTGCGAAATTTTCTACCAGATTCACAAATAAAAAATGAAAAAATAAATGAAAAAATAAATGAAAAATTTGAAAAAAAGGATGTTTTTTGTTTTTTAACAAGTCCACTCCCACATTTTGCTTCTGTGAAATGACTCGGCGCGATCTCCATCTAAAACCTCCAGCACCGGTCACAAATACATCACGATCATTATCATTATTGATAGAACAAGGGTTGAAAAAAAAGTAATCTCCATTGATCAACAACTGTACTCTTGGAGCCATGCGAGTAAGGGATAGAGCTACGAGAACACCTAAATCTTCAAAAATGCTTGTGGGAAGTTTCCTTACGCGTAAAATCCCGAAAGAAGTTTATTCATAAAACGCTGTTCCTTGAATTTAAATGGTTGCAGCTTAACTCAACGTCTAGTTGGAATTCTGTGTAACAAACAATCCATGATATTAAGGCAATTGTCCTTTACAACTAGATGTTTTTATATACAAAACGGCCAGCCAATAATCATCAATAATTATATATTTAATCTAAAGTAAACTTAAAAAAAAACCATCCATATAAGTTACATTGAGTTAAGCTAATGAAATGTCTTATTGCGTCTATGATCTTTACGTGATAATGTGTGATGCTTCTTTCTTGTACGCAAGTAGTGATGATATTATAAGTACATTGAAGTCCTGATCTAATCTATTCTGAAATGACTGCACGGAAACACATGTCAGTCGTCAGTATATAACACAAGTCAACCATCCTACAATACATACTCATTAACTGACCTACATTCTAAACAGACCTGCTGCATTGTATAATGAAAAAATCATGGAACTTACATAGAATCATGGAACACCCATACAGTATGTCCCTCCAAAAAAAAAAATACAATTGGATTTTCGGATTGATAACTTCCAGTGTGAATCAACCATCTAAATGCTACTTCGGGGTCTTTAAATATTCAATTCAATTCAATTCAATTCAATCATAGTTTATTTCCAATCATCGAAAATCAAAAAACATAGTACAAAGTATACATGTGTTGAAAGAAGAAGAAGATTCATGTAACATATATACGAGACAAATTATAGAACAACATATAACATGTACAATATTTAGGAAAAACACTGTATAAATTCTTCGTGGGCGAGCGGAATATAAATTCGATTATGGAAAATAGTGATCCACTAAAAAGCAAAGCTTGTCGGACGTGGATCGCTAGATAAATAATGAGTAAATTATATGCTATTCTATAATAATATACATGTAATTATTTTGAGATACACCGGTTGGGAAAAAAATATAGAATACCAATGCTAGTGCCCGGACACTGCTCACTGAACCACGTGTACCGGGAAAATATGACAAGGACAACACGTTCGTACACACATTCGATTACCCACACGTATATATATAACATCTTAGTTATTATGTTGAAAACCCCATTCAATTTGAATAAGTGGTCAAAGAGAAATGCGGATCGTTGTAACGCATGTCATGGGTCTGAGTCTTCCAAGTTAGGTACTTGGATGCTCTTAGAACTGCATAATGTGTGAACACAATGGACGGAACTTGGAGGGAATGGATTCCTGACATGCTCTTCAAAACTCCTCATTTCTCTTTGACCGCTGAAGCAAATCAGATGGGATTTTCTGTAAGATGTGGGTAATAAGTTATAATTTCATACTCTGAAATTGTATTTGGATTGATTCACTATTTTCAAGTTGCGGAGGTTCCCGCTGTATTTATTTATTTATTTTTTTATTTATTTTTTTTTTTTGGGGGGGGGACATGTAGTATAACATAGCCATGTCAGTAAACTATGTTGACACGAAATGATTCATTATTTTCTAACAATTTCAACAACTGGTCTCTTCTTAGCTCTATCTGTAGATTAATACAAGTTACAATCTCTAATATGACATGATTACAACAATCACAGTAAGATGCATTTCAACTGTCATCTTTGAACAATGTTTAAGAAAGGCATAATGCATCTAATATGAAGCCTACCAATTGAGGCCTGTAAACAGTCTGTATAATAATTAACTGAAAAGCGGTCACTTGCTGGCTGAAGAACTTTAACACAGAACACCTCTCTCCTCCAAATGCCCAAGCTATACCGCCAAGCTATACTACCAAGAACATTTTATTTCATACCCTAGAGACAAAGGCAAGGGCCACAAGTCATACCTTGAATGGATACATTTAATTGTTTATGGGCAGGGGATTCTGGTGGCTTTTGCTAAACAGTCGGGTCGCGCGCTGGGCGCGGCGCGGCTCGCTGGGGCGAAACTAGCTGCAAAAAGCTGTATGGTGTCTTCAAGAAGACACATCAAAAACAACATCCATATCCAATACCGGCCTGCAGCGAACGTACGTCATGTATCATAACATTGCTTAGGCAATATGCTTTTGGTGAAAGATGATTTCAGCGTTTCAAAGAGAAATGGTTTGGGTATTAAACAGGAGAAATAGGAAATTCGAAAGAAATAAAGCGACAGTACACTAGCGAAAAAAAAATGAGTACTGTATTTACGAATAATGAATTCATTAGCATTTAGATTAAGATAAAAATCGCAAATAAAAATCATAATGGGGATCCTTGTTTCAGCAATGTGGCAAAGATGTGTCGTTTCACACATGAAGATCAAACCATTCAGTACATGAATGACTCATATTTGTTATGGAGATACATATGTTTTACCCTCAGGTTGACATATAAAAATCATGATTCAAAGTGGACGGAGGAACTATTCATTATAAACGATGACAAGAGGAGATTCCTTATACTTATTCGTAATCTTTGTTTTCCGAAATTTTTCTTTTACTTTTACCATTCTGCAGTTCTAATTTTACTTTTACCATTCTACTGTTCTAATTTGTATGCAAAATATAGTACTCACTGCATACTCCTTCAGTGACATTTAAAGTAAGATGCTTGTCGGAATGCAAGAGTAATGTCTCAATTCTTAATATGTCTGTCATAATTAAGTGATCGTTTGTGTTCTTTGTATTAGACTGAAGAAATTCCTACCACTCAATGGCATCTCGGTTCAACACACACTCTTCTATCATGGTCCCTACTTGGCGATTTTGGAACTCAAGGATGACAGACTACTGAATCTCATCGATGAGTCATACGAAACTACACGAAGTGAGAAACAGTGTATTTTCATTCAACGTAAAAGCACGCAAATGGTCGCAGCTAAAAAAAAAAGGAAGAAAAAGATGTCGCCTTACCCTCTTTAACTCCGAAGTGGTACAAGATGAAAGCAGTTACAATAACACGAATGTGATAGTTCGATATCTAACGCTCTCATTTCTGTGGAACATGCAAACAAGGTTTAATGCATACGACATGGCAGTGCCGCATACAGATTGTCGACGTAATGGGAGATAGAAAAGAAATTAGTTGAAACAGTTGAACTGCCCCTTTAAAAAAGTGACATACGAATTGTCTCACGTAAATCAAAACAAATCATTTGGTATTTATTATATCACATACTGTTTGAATAATAATTAAATAAGGCGTGCTTTTTAGTTCAGCGTTAACATGATTAAACGTATTCCAGAATCCTTGACATCTACCCAACACCAGCATTGGTCAATTTAACGAATGAAGGTGATATCAATGATTTCCATACAACCAACTGAAAGATACAAATGCACTTACATGATTATGTAACGTACAATGGTAAACTATTGATGTTTAAGAAATTTCCGTCTCTCCGTTTCTGGCAAAAGAGGACATGTAATCTATTTCGAGCTTTGCATGTTACATATGTGACTTTACGAATTCTTTTCAGTTTACATCTTTATGGGCCATACGCATTACGAGCTGCACACCTTTCTTGAGGACTTAAACGACAGGGGACTTTTGAATGGAGACTACTTTGTCGTTGCTGTCTTCTTTCAAGTTTACGAAGAAATTGACCTCCTCACCGGTGAGAATCTTTTGTGTGATATTTTTGTTTTATTCCCGTTTTCTTCAATAAATCTTAGACTTCCCGGATACATTTCTCTTATACATTTACGCTTGATTTCTAGATCAGAATGCTGATTGGATTTTGGTCCAGTTATCACGTCCAATGACATTCTTCTTTCATTCCATAGCAAGATATATCCCTGTTTTGGAAATAAGGATTAACAAGGAATGTTCGTAGTACTATGAAATATTCTCATGACTAATTTTGTCCAATGCATGATGTGTTATTCGCAATTTTGTTCCTTGCGACAAAGAAATATTTACCCCAAAAAAGTTTTAAAGGCTAGCCTTCATGACGTTAGAATTGTGGGGGCAAAGATCGAATATCTTCGTAACAAGTGAGATTATTTCTCCTAATTATGTCTTTCTGTCTTACATTTTCTTCGATGCCTTCAAGCCAGAATTTACATTCATTTGCACGCTAGTTATTGCGAATCAATGTTACAATGTTACTATAAGAGCTATAACTTCAGTTTTTGTTTGTGATTGTTATGATGGAGGTTTTATTCAGATTAGGAGATTGTCTGTTTTTACAGTGAGACCCCACTACTTCAATTAGTTATAAAGTCATAGATATCAAATTAATACGGAAAAACTCCAAAGGTAGATAATTTGGCTTTGTAACTTCAGAAATTTCATATTCGATTAAAAAAATCAAAGGCTTGACGTTTCAAATACTTAATGTTCAAATAATAAAGCTACAAATTAGATCAAAACTTGACTTTTTGACCTGCTGTGCTTTAGTGCCTAACATCATTCGCGAAGGAGTGCATCTAAATTTTACTTCCGACTCTCTTGGAACCGTGCTTTCTCCTTGTGGTCGGTTGTACTATTTTTTTATTTTTTATTTTTTTTGGGGGGGTGTCTTTTTGGGAATACAGTGAGATTCGATATACCATCTGAAGGCGCTCAGTTTGGATCGTTTCGGTGTACCGATATTAAGTTTGATTTTTAGCGACTTTATCGGACTGGTTATGTTTTTTTAACTTAACATGGTGATCATCATGTGACATCACCACCATCTACAGAGCTTCGTGTACCAAGCTTATTATCAATTCTATCATCATTGTCTAAAATTGTGAATGATGCAATAGGGCCTACTTACAATGGCGACAATGTCGAAATTGTTAGAACGACAATAACGGTACTAACATTATTATAATTGCAATGCTTAATTTCATTCAAGAATGCAGTGAAATGTAGCGGGAGGTTTTAGTCAAAGTGACACGAAGTGTAAAACAGTCATAACAGTGTCGAGGGAAGACATTTTTCGTAAAGTCAGTATTGCCTCAAGGACAATAATTGAAATTATTTTACTTAAAACACTCTTACTCCTTTTAATTTGATCTGTACTTTCTCCTTTGCTCCATTTTCCCGTTGCTTCCGCCGATCTAGACCTCATGGCTATGCCAGAGATGTCGAAGAAGCTGGCGAAGTACTTCCATCACGTGCTGTCATTGTTCTACACAAAGGCTGTCAGTCCAGACTTCGAAGACTTTAAAGAGCAGGTTAAGGCATACCTTTCTTTGCCTCCCTTCAACTTTGACAGACAAAGCCTCGAAGATCAAGGGTACACTGTGGAGGTAATGTCATGATCCTGTGTTTGATATTGTGGCTGTTGCAGCATGGTGTAATAGAACAGGTATCGTAGGAATAAGTAGTTTTAGGGTTATCATTATTTCATTTCATTTTACTTCATTTCCAACAGATTACAAATACAAAATGATGTCGTATCGTTAATCTTATTGTTGATAGCACAAATAGCAATATTTTCTATTGAAATTATGTGTTGTTTTCCTGGTGATGTTCGATAGAGTATACTTTTCCACAAAATAAAAAAAACACACATAAAAGTAGATTGACGTAAATAATAAGCAACAGGTCATTACCAATTTAGTAACATTCATTGCGCATTGAGACCATGCAGGAGGCTTGGAACGTTATGCTGCGTTTACACCATGTTCCCGGCGGCCACAGCAGCCCGTTTGCCTGAAACGTAGAGTGCCGTGGGTAGATGAGACATTCTCCTGCTTTCCCTCTACGTATTCTAGTCTTGTTCGTTCCAGTCCTCACCCGGTCAACATACATCTATCAGACGCTGTTCTCACGGCGTCTGGTCATGCTAGACTATCAATATTTTCCGCCGCGTCCCGCTACAGACCGCTTACAAGTTTGGTTACGGCTTATAACGTGTCGTCACATTTTGCTGCGTTAACCAGTTTTATTACGGCATAAGGTTCCTCATTAGCACAGGGACTGCCATGGGATTTTTTTACTTTGACAGTTAAAAATCTGACATGGCATCCACGGCCATCACGACCTGTCACGTTTGCCTATCTCGTCTAACCGCGTTATCTCACTTTCATCCCGTTTTGTCCATGGTGGCCTGAAACATGACTGCCGTGGCCGCCGGGAACATGGTGTAAACGCAGCATAGGAACAGGTGTGGTTGGGGCAGGGCCGGTCTTAGTGTTCCTCGTGGGGTTAAAAGGGATGGTACAGTATTAATGGAGATGAAAATTGGGCTTTAACTTTTTTGCGAGTTACCAAGAAAACACTCATGAAATAATAGTACAAAGCATACCATTTTAAGAGGAATTACTCTATTACTCATTTCACTCACGGAATGTAGTGTTACTAGAAGTTGTGGTCGTCTTCGCCAGCGAAGGACGAACATCACTCTCATCACTTTGGACAATTGTCTTTCGAGTCAGCATAATTGTTTTTCAATTTGATGACGTCATCACCTTAATTTTGATTAAATACAAAGTATCAAAATCTGCCGAGATTACGTTTTTTGTCTATGGGAGGTGAGTTTTCCCCATTCATGCGTTGACCTGACAACGTTCTTGAAGCTGTATCTCAGTTGAATTTGCTCCATCAACTTATTTATGTTGTAGCTGAGACAAAAACTTAAGTAATCTTGCATTTTACATTTTCAAATGTCTTAATAAGAGCTACAATTTTGTAATTAAAAAGGGAAATGCGAATGGAATCAGGACGAAATGATTCTTGATTCATGTTTCACATATAAGTTATGTTCCACACTTTGTTTTTTTCGTGGAGACGTATAGCTGCATGGCTAAGAACTCGGTCTCTGTCGCCACAGACGTAAGTTTGGGCACGTGCAGGTTCGAACCCCAAAGGGTCCACGACAAAAATCCTTTTTCTTTTATTTATTTATTTATTTATTTATTTTTGGCAGTTGAGCTAATTCCGTCGTGTTCCACGTTGAAATCACATTATCCGGCAAATGCATCCATTTGCACACACACGCCGTTTCCCTTTTTCGTATCAGAGGCTGTATTGCTTCGAATGCTGCAAAATTTTGCAGGCATGTACAGCTCGCCCAACTGATCGTATTATATAATGATGGCAAGACTAGACATTGCCATCTTGGTTATGCAAATACTAGGAGTCAAATTTCATACTTGACAAGGCCAATGATAAAGTTAAATGACCCTTAAAACACTTTATTGTAATGTTTAATTTTGTTCGTGTCGAAGACCTCTTGGTAAATACACAGATAGCTTGTAAAGTCGCCTGCTATCACCCGCGCACACACGGAAGGGATTTCCCTTTGTTTTGCATTACAGAAACAGTTCGTCGAAACGTATGTAACTTTTGTACAGATATATATATATAGAACTGGACTTCCTTAATGTATTTCAATGTAACTTCAAGTCCGCATATCACATCCTTTTCGTGAAAATGAGAGTCGAAATTGAGGTATGCTTATAGGGTGTCATTGCTTTTGAATTAATAACACCATACATAGTACTGCTTTGATTACTAACCGTCCCCTGATATGTCGAT